>NC_138808.1:604056-921556 GCF_965178545.1 Coloeus monedula | reverse complement strand
TGCACATCCCCTTCTCCTCAGGGTGGGGAACCAGACAGGTCTGAGAGATCCAGACCCACACGGAGCAAACGCTGCTTACCCCTGCAGGAACGAGCAGTTGTGGGGTCACTGCTGGTGCCAAGGGCTTCTCATCTTTCCCATGGAAAAATTTAGGTTTTCCAGTAATGCTGTAATTACCACCCTGTCATGTCACCAAGCAAACAGGTCGGCAAACCAAGGTACGGAACTAAATAATCTGTGGCATAATCTAAACATATAATGGTAATTAAAGCTGACAGCTTAATAAGATACTGAGATTCAAATGTACAGTAGTAATCTGCAATTAAGTAATCTTTTGTAATAGTACCCTGCCAGTTTGTAAAATTTCAGGTAGAAGGCTGTGTACTGTTCCACAGCAAAAATATTGACACAAGGCAAAGGTATCCAGGAAACGATCAGACATCCAAATCCACCGGTGCCGTCCAGGGAAGGCACAACACCGTGATTCATCGCAGGCACTCAGCTGCTGCCACCAGCTCGCAGCCAGAGCTGCCTTGCTCAGCCTGGGAAGGGCTTGTGCTGCTGTTTCGAGGGATTTCATGCCTGGCATTGCTCATGAGGGCTTTTGGCAGTCCATTGTCTGCCCTCAGAGGTGCTGGGTTGGAGCTCCAGCACCTCCAGGACTCATCAGGGGCTCTGATCTCCATCATTCCCCTGCTCCTCTGAGCAGGGAGGATCCATTCTACAGTGTCTGAACTGGGAAAAAAATCCCATTTCTGGCAAAATTTGAGTGGAGTTGAGATTCCATCTTTGACTTTATTCCCACCCTGTGCAATATGGGAACATTGACACAGGCCCCAGAGGCTGTGCCAGGTAGTAAAGGCAAAATTTAGCCTTAATGGTCAGAGAGACAGGATTGGATGTGATCAAATCCCAGAAAACAGACTTCAAATTGGAACCTGCTAAATCAGCTCGCTGGTGAGAAGCCGGAGGAAATAGGACACGTGCTCCCAGGAACTTCTGGATTTCTCCTTTAAGTCTTTTTGGTTGCCAGGTTTCAAAAAAATCATGGATTTGTCTTAATTCTTGCAGCACCTGTCCCATCTTATGTCCAGCCCTCGTGAAGGGGAAGGAGGAACAGTCCCCTCCCTCAAAAGCCCTGGGAGCAAATGGCTTGGGGGGGGTGTTGTACCCACCCCCCTGGGTCCAGGGCAATCACATTTTAGAGGTGATGTCCGTGAGCAGCTCCCAGGAGAGCTTTTCTGTTTTAATCCTGTGAAGCTCTGGGTGAATAAAGCAAGCCTCGGGAAAGCAAACCAAGGCAAGAGACTTTCTAAATATAGGCAGGGCTTTGGGGTTTTTGCATGACAATGACATTCCCGGGCCAAGGTAAGAGATTTCCTGCGCGTGTCGGGTTGAACCTTTGTGCCTTGGGTTGTGCTGCCTTCTTTTTCCCTTTCTGCTCCTGCTCGCTTCCCTCTCCCCTCTCGCTGCTCTTGACTGTTTGTACAGATGCTCTTTTCAGAGCCAGAGCTTTGGGAGCCACTCCCAGCCGGCTACAAAAGGCTCCCCAGCGCTGCACAGCTGAGCGGGTTCTTTAGAACAAATCCTACGGAGGCAGCAGTGCTTGCTGCATTATTTATTCACCCAGGCCCTTTCAGAATGCACAGGCAGACAGCAACAAGCGCTGCTGCGTGTCCAAGGGACATTAAAAGGTTTGACTCAGGTGTTAATTCAGTGGCTTTGAAGGAGTCAGGATGGTTTATCGGGAGAATAAAGATAATGGAGTGTTACAAAGGCAGCAGAACTCCAGAGCATCTCTTTAGGAGAATCCTGACATCCTTGGGTTTTTTCTACTGGACCTGGGTCGAGTCCCATGGCTGCACCTTCCCCCTGTCCTTCCCCACCTCTCTTAGGGAGATAAACCAGAAGGGTCTTGGCCTGGTTTACCCATCTCCGGAGGAGTAGGAGGCACCACCAAAGGCAGCTCAGGTGAGATCCCAGCTGCCCTCTGGGGATTTTGGAAGCACAGAGAGAGGCTGAGTGCCCAGCTTGCATCCCACCACCAAACAGGAGCTCTCAGCCCCTCTGAGCAGATCTTGTGCAGCGGAGTTGATGTCTCCAGGCAGGGAGTGCAGCCCTGTGAGCTCCCTCCAGGATGTGGTGTGTCAGCAGAGGGAAAGCATCTGCAATCCGTTGACATGGCTTGGCTTTCAGTCGTGTCAGATCTCCGACAAAATAACAAATTGAGCCCAGTCCTGAGCACACGGATTCCTGCCCTGGTGCAGTCCCGAGCAGCACAGAAATATGTTCAAATTTGCAGGGATGGGCTGGGAAGCAAAGTAACCCCAGGAATTTCGAACCTGGAAGCACCAAACAGCTGAACAAAACCAGCTGGAGCTTTCCTGTGATTGAACAAGCTCTCCATGAGTCCCTGTGGTAGACCTCGACCAGGACAAACGCTCGGAGCTGTGCCCACTCCTCAGAACAAGCCGAGAGGGGCAAAGCTTTGCCCGTGCCAGGCAATCCCCCATTTCCCAGCCCCGAGGGAATGAGCAGGGTCTGGCACACCTCAGCCACAGGACAGGACCCTGCTGGCTCTGCTGCTGCCTGACCTGGCCAGAGGAGAAACTCAGACCCTTTATACCTTCCGTGCAGTCCTTCCCCACGGAGGCTGGTAGGAGTTTCACAATTAATCAGGCTCATACAGGACCATTAATTGCTGAGCTCAGCACGGGCCCGCTGAGCTGAGCACAGCTCCACGTGTCAGGCGTTTTCTGAGCTTGTGAGATATCTCTGGGCTCAGAGGCAGGTTATGAACGGTGACTTCTCAGAAACAATGGATTAGAATCCAAGAAACCCTCGCCACGAGGAGTCAGGGCACCGGGGCAGAAGCAGCAACGTGGTCCGTAAGGAAATACGAACGCTGCAGAGAGAAGGGTGGGGAGCAGCAGGGTGGCCCCTCTGCTGTGCCTGCAGCCCAGCCGTTCCCCCGAAGCCTTCCAGGCTCCTCAGAGCCCCGGGGGGGAATGCCAGGCGCAGGGCCAGGCTCAGATCCGGGCGGGTGCGATGTCTGTGCTGGGGGTGCAGGGCTGAGGGACGGCACCGGCACCGCGAGACGGCAGCGCATGAACGGCGCTGGGATTCCGGCTACTTTTAGTCATCTTTAAAAATGATGGACTCAAATGCTTCCTGACCCAAGGGGATGCACCAGGAATCAGTCATCACTCAGGGAGTTACTTGTACTCACTCTATTTTTTAATGGGAACTTATGGGTTCCTGCTCTCAATCCCTCTCGCTCTCCTGCTGCTCTGCTGCCGTTCATCAGCACTCGCTGGTGCTGCTGGAGTGCCAGGACTCGCCCAGCAGCACCACAGGCCCCTGCTGCCTGCGGGAACTTCCCTAGCTCCCTGAAAATGGCAGAGACAGTTGAGCAGGAATCACTTTCAGAGCAGGGGGAGTTCTGCGAGGCTCTCTCAGCCAGTGAGGGTGAGCGAGCAGCCAGTGGAGGTCCCTGCCACAGCCGCGGGAGGGACTCTGTGGCCCCAGTTTGAGCCAACACAAGCAGCAATTGGATTTCTGTTGAGTCAGGAAAACGAGGGGCAGAGATGAGATTTTTCTTTCCTTTTTCAAAATGGGAAAATTAATTCTGAGATCTTAAACCAAGCCTGCAGGAACAGAGGGCACCTGGCAGTGCCACCCCGGTGCCGCCATCATGTCAGGACTGACTGATGCTGTCACACACAGGTGGGTCACACCCTGCTGGAGCTCAGCCACGGTTCTGGCAGTGGCTCAGCCCCTCCACTACCATCCCCACCTCTCCTTTGTGAGAGCCCCGTTCCTCCCGCTGCCGCTGCTCCCAGCTCGGGGCCGAGGGCAGAGTGCTGGGGTGGCACTTTCAGAGCACTCAGATAAACACAAAACAAGGGATAAGCTGTCCAGGATAAGTGTGTCAGGTCCAGTTACGCTTTCCTGGGAAGGCTGCAGCGTTAGGAAAGTATTACATTGCTGCTGCTCACTGATATGTCAATCAGGCAGAGGGTAATTAATGACTGCCGCCGTCAGTGCAAAAGTAACTCTAGACACTGCAGGGCCTGTCTGAAAGGATAAAATTTCACTCAGGCACAGGATTCTGAGTCTGTCCAGGAATGGTCAGCACTCAGCTCTGCTGCAGAGGACAGGGGCACTCGGGGCTGGTCCAGCCAGTCCTGAAATCCAGGGAACACGGGGAGAAATCCAATATTGCTGCAGTCACAGTGTCAGGGACAAGGTGTGTGCACGGGAGGGGAGGGCAGGGAGGGAGCCTCCAGCAGCCCAGAATCCCCTCTGGCTGCCTTTGGGAATTTCTCAAGACACTTGGAACAGCAGTGCTGGATCAGCTCAAAACGAGACCAGCAGAGGAGTTTGGGTGGCACAGCGTGAGCTGTGAGTGCGATGTCCCCCCTTGGAAGCTGGAGCAGAACTGCCAATTGCTTCAACAGCTCCTGGGGTCTCCATGGGCAGAGAACATTTCAATGAGCACTGTCCCATGGCCCAGGTGCTCAAGTGAGCCCTGAATTCCCTCCTGATCCAGCCACGGGTTCCTGAGCTCTACAGGACCAGCTTTAAAAGCTCAGTAGCAGCACAGGGTCAGTGGTGACAGGAGCAGATTTTGGCCTGGCCTCTGTGTGCAGAGGTGTTCCCAGGAATGCTGCTGCCTGGAGCTGCAACCAAACATCAGCTGGGGAAGAAGGAAACATCTCCTGGGCATGTCACAGAAATGCTGCTCCTTTAAAGTCAGCTTCAAACCCATCCCGGAACCGTGTGTTGTTCCCGAGGATTCACACACACACACACACACGAGCACACCTCCACAGCTTCCCCACCTTTCAAATCCCTGCAGTGTAACTCAGTAAAGAAAGTACAGAATGAGGGTGACATGCAAATCCTATTAATTCATCCAAGTATGGAAATGCAATCCTTTTGATGTCAAAAAGTACAGCAATGATATGTTAAAGAGCTCAGCACGCTTCTGTTAAATATGTAAAGTGCAGATTCCCCTGCAGCTGTATCACTCCTGCATCACCCTGGACTATAGCTCCTGACTTTAAAAGACTGGGAATTACTCTAACAGCATTATAGGCCTGTGCCCAACAATATGGTCAGATGTTGGTAAGAGGATTTGGGATCAGCGTGGATTTAGTTACACCATTCTTCCCTGAGCTCGTCTGGGTCCTTTGCTCAGGCAAATGCAGGTGACAGATTCCACAGAGTGGCTCCGTGGAGGGAATGAGCTTTCAGAGGAAGGGTGGGAAAGAAGTTATTTGATGCACTGCAGGAAGAGGAAACAATTTTAGAGTAAAAAAAAAGAGATTGAGAGAGAGATAGAGAGTGAGTGGCACTCCAGGCCTCTTTTTTCTTCAGTCTGAATTTGAACCACAGTAGGGTTTTTTCCAAAAGATGCTCACTGAGATAAGGGCACAGAGAGATGTTTTCAGAATATGGCAACTACAGGGACAGATGGAAGAGTCCTGGTGGGATTTCAGAGAGTTTCCAGGCAGAGGGAACCTTCTCCTCTCACCTGCTCTACCCACTGATTCTTCCCATGTCAAGATTTCAGTGATGGTGCAGCTTCAGCTCTCCTAGAGAGACATTTAGTCTTGATTTAAAGTTTCTGAGCAATCAAAAAATTCATCCCATCTTTCTGCAACTGTTCCAGAGACTAATTAGCTCTATTTGAAATATGTGCATGCCATTCCAGAGCAAAAATGAAACCATTCCAGAGAATTCGGCGCGTGCCATCAGTCATTGAAACCAAAACTTCTCATGTGCTGCTGCTTCTCCAGGTCTGTGGATGCTTTGGAGGTGCCTCCCACGGATCTACAGCTCTGGATTGTTCCAGGCAGCAATGCAACAACAGCTGGAGTGCCTGGTGTGGGGTGGGAGTCGGGAACCAAGCAGGGAACAGGTGAGACACACCTTGGTGCCAGTGCAGAGAGACTGGGAAATGCCCTGCAAGTGAAAATGGTGCAGGTTAGGAATAAATTGTGCTCTTATTTCTTAGCGGGGGCAGTTTGAATTTGGCTGAACATTAATGTGAGGGAGGTATCACTGAGAACAGCGTTGTTAAGTTTCAACAACAAACATTTTGGAGAGTAAAACAGTCTGCGAGGGAAAGGGCAAAAAACTTGAGTTTCTGCTGAGCTCTGCACAGACCCAACTCTGAACAACTCTGAACAACTCTGAACAGACCCAGCCATGGGGACTCCACTGAGCCTCAATATTCTCTGCAGAACTTCCCAGCGCTCAGAGACTCCAGCACACTGAAATTCAGGTTTTTTGCAGTTTGAGCCAAAGACACTGGATTGATAAGCATGAAAGAAACAAAAAAAGCCCAAACAAAAAATCCCCCTGAACTTGTCCCATAAATCAGGCCCTGCCTGTACGTTACCGAGTCAGCTGAGGGAGGAGAGTGATGGTGTTTGGTGTTTTTTCTCTCTCTCTTTCCCCTAACACTAATTAGGTTTGAAAGGCTGCAGCTTGAGTCCAGATACCACATGCCGAGAAGAAAGGAACCCAAACAGCTGACGCAGAGTTCAGACTAAACTAACTGCAAGCTCCCCAGGGACATCACAAGGTAAACCTGATAGTCCCTGTCATTTACAATCATTATCAGGCAGCAGAGGCGCTGTAATTTTACTGGGGAGCCAATTAACAGATTCCCGAAGCTCGGGGATAAGGTCTTGGTCCTTTTTTCTGGTTTAGACAGGAAAAGAGGGGAAGAAAGGCTTTGTTTCAAGGGGATGCTCCAGAAGCTTTCCTGCCCGGGGGAATGGGGAGAGCTGGGCTCACACTTTCCCTCTTGAGGGAAAAGAAAAGAGCAGGGGGTGGCAGAGGCAAAGCCCTGGCTCTGGTGCCAGCTCTGCACAGCTGGGTGAGGTGTCCAGCTGCACCCCAGCACCGCACACGGGCACGGAACAGCTTCCCTGTCAGCTGAAACAGCGAGGACTGGCTCAGCATGGGGCACTCAGGAGCTCCCCTCAACAACACGAGTGAGAAGCAAAAACCTTGGACCAAAGCTCCAGATGGAAACGTGTCTGTGCTGGGGAAGTTTGGGGTTTGGATCCAGGTCTGAGCGTTAATGTGTTGGACTCATCCTCCCTGGAACAAACCGATCATACATTTGCAGTTCAGGACAGATTGCGAGGAGGACTCAGTGAACCATGCTTGGAGCAAACAGAACACAGAGGAAGTGTTCAGCTTTCCCCCTGCCAGCCCTTTGCAGGCCTGAGCCGGAGCCAAGGCAGTCAGCTGAGCTCCTGGTAGGAGTTTTTTGGCCTAAAACCACTCACTGGATATGCAAACTTAGATAAGAATTTGTGCACCGGGCTCTGTTTACCCTCTGGCCAACCAAGCTTCGGCAGCAGAGTCTCAGGCCAGGCCTTAGCACGGGTTATTGTAAACACCCAGGAGAGCTGGAAGCTGGGAGGAAGGGCCTGGGCAGGGTTTGCAGCCTCTGACTACAGAGGATCCTCACCCCCAGGTCCTGCAGGGTTTCTCTGTTGTCAGCATCTGAACCTTCCCTTGCTTCCACCTGTAATTCTGTCTGAGCAGGGCATGGAGGGGGTGACATCCCTTTTTCTGCCTTATTGTTTGCTTGCTTTAGATAACCACACGTGCCTGGGCCTCTGTGTTCTGATATTAAGCAGATTTTGTGCAGTGCCAGGGCGTTTTGCACTAAGAAAACTGCAACACCAAAACCTGTTCACAGGTGACTCCTCTGCCTCGCAGCCTTTGTTCAGCTGCTCTGCCTGAGCCAGCAGTTCTGCAGCTCAGGAAGGAGGGAACAGGCAGAGAAATCCTAAGAAAGGTAAAAGCATTAATGGGTCAAGGCCTCCTTTGCATAATTCTATTATCACCAGGAAGATGCTGCAATAATCATGTTAGGCATGTGCTCTGGAGCATCAAAGTGACTTGTCTTACCTTACTTTTTGATGTTAGACAGGTTTAAATGCTTTGTACAGCTGAGGCACCTCAGACAGCTGATCAAGAGAGCCTGTGCTGTTCAAGCAAAGCAAAGGCCTGTTTTGCCTTTTTTTTAATGTCAACAATGCCACATTCTTCCAGCAAGGAATAATCTCTGTTGTCACAAGCTGTGAAAAGCAAAGGTGTGGGAGAGTCTGTGTGTGGGTGCCTGCAAACGCTCCCTGGAGCTGCCACCTGGGAATCTTCAGCATCTCCTGCTTTGTTTGGGCCCGAAATGCAGAAACCACCGAGGTACAGAGTGTGTGCCCCATGGTTGGTGATCTGCACGGTTCTGGGCTGCAAAGCTCACCTGGGTGTGGGGGATGATTGGTGTCAGCAGGGCTCAGGTTTAGTCTCTGAGTGAGGTCCAACACTTGTTGTGTCAGAGCAGGAACTGTCCCTGCCCCTCCGAGCTCAGGTGCTGCATTTCCGGTCTGAAAGATGCTTTTTCTCTGCTGAGATAAACTCCAGACACCTGATGGTTTAAATCAGGGCCTGAACAAGGAGGTCTCTCAGTCAGCATTGGCAGGGGGCTCTCTGGGCCTGCTGAGGGAAGGGCTCTTTGCTGTTTTCCATCCATCTCTGTCCCTGACTCTCCTGAGCTGCCACCGGTGCTCCAGAAGTTCCATCCAGCCCAGTCCTGTTCCCAGTGTCGCTCTCGGTGCCAGGGACTGGGGCCGCGTCCGTGGGATTGCTGCTCCTGACTCTGTGCAGGACACGCTGAGCAGCAGCAGGGAGGGAGGAGGCATCTCCCCTTCCCCCAAAACAGATGGAGCTGGAGCAGAGGAAGCGCAGGCACAGCCCTGGGCTCGCTCTCCCCGCGAGTTTTCCCAGCTCCTCGATCCCACCACGGGTGGGAGCTGTGTGGGGATGAGATTAGAGCTGGCTGCTGTTCCTGACTTCTGCTAAAGCTCCCATGGAGAACTTGCGGGTTGCGGGGTTGCCTTGGTTTGGGGCTTTTTTCCCCTGGTGGCACAACAGGATTTTTGTTTACAGCCAGAAGGAGGAGCCAGATCAGTCTGGAATGTGGCTCTATGTTTGGTTTTCTGCTAAAACAAAACAAAACAAAAAACCAATGAGATTCATGTTTTGCCTTTTGGGGCCAGGAGAAAGGAGTACGAGTTTGTTTTGTGAGGGAGGGATGGATTTTTAAGTCTTTTTTTGCAAGTTTCAGAGTTGGGATTAAAGCTTTAGTCCTGTTTTCCTCTCGTTTTCATCCTTGACTCCGCCCATTCCTTAAAGAAAGCTTTAAAGAGAAGTCCTGCTGTAACTTGATATTGTGACTCTGTAGGACACAATCTGAGCAGGAGGAGCTTCTTCCTCCCTTTCTCTCTGAATCCTGTGGAATACCAGCAGTGAAATGGTCCCAGTGCCTTCCCTCCTGTGGGAGAGCTCGGACTGGTCTGGCCAGCCCCAAGCCCTTTGTTCCAGCTCTGGAGCTGCTCTGGTGTTCTCCCTTCTCCAGGCAAGCACCAAAGAGAAGCAGAAGTCCTAAATGCCAGCCCAGAGCATCAATCATAATTCCTGAACTGCCAGCAGTCATGTAACTGCTTAAAGACCTCAGCAGCCCTCTGGCACTTAAAGAAAAAAAATCATCTAATTAATCACAGGTGAAACAGCTTGGACCTGCTCCAAAAGCCCCTGAATTTACTGCCAAGCTTTGATGCTAATTTTCCTTCTAAGTAACCCCCTAAAGAAATTTACGATTAGGTAATTAAAGTGATGAATAAAGAGATACTTAGAAGAAAGGAGAAGAAAGAGGGGGAAAAAAACCTTGAGTCAAAAGTCTTAAATCTCCTCCCCTCCTCAAAGAGAAATGTTAGTCATTTCTGCATGTGCTTTGTCTCTGGAAATTGGGTTGGATTCCCACAGGAGGCTTGAGAAATATTCCTTAAATTAATGTTTGCATAACCAAATAAAACAGAAAAGAAGGAGCTCCTAAACAGATTGTGATGCCGATGTGGCTGAGGGGGAAAGGGACTTGTGGCTTCTCTCTGAGAATCACACACTGAACAACTTCTGTCAGGAGCTGCCTGCTGCCTTTCCCCCTGGGTTCCTGAGACCATTGTTTTAAAGGTAATTAGATACCCAGGAATGCCATCTAATTAAAAAACGTAGTGATATCTAATTAAGAACTCTGGATTATGTGAATGTTTAAAAGTCTGACCACAGGCCCTTAGCAGGTCAGGAGCGCTGTGTAGGGCTCTGCAGTGTCCTCTCCCTTTCCTCCTCTCGTTTTTCCAGAGGAGAAGGATCTCAGCAGCCTTTGGTTCCTGTGCTTTCTTCAGGCAAATGTTCCACACCAAACTCAGCATGAGGGGTGTGAGCTCAAACTCAGGGACAGAGGCTGCAGAGATGTGGTTGTTTCCACTAAAAATGCACAGATGGCCCCAAAACAGAGAAAAAAATCAGGACCCAGTGTCAGTTCCACTCTGCCTGACACCCCTGACCTTTCCCTGTCCACAAACCCCTGCTAACCTGTCACTGCCTCCCTGCACTGAGGGAAGAGCTGCTGGGTGATTTTTGAGGGGACCAGAGAGGATAAAAAATGAGAAAATGGCAGATTAGATCTGCGGTGACAGAGATGAGGAATAAAAGCCATTAGAGCCCATTTGCAATGTGCCCTCATTGAGTCAAGTTTCAAGGTGTTTTTCCAGATTATTAATAGCCTGACAGCAGTTTCTGTACAGGAATCTGATAGGGGAAATAACACTCATGTACACACACTGCGGTGCGCAGGGAAAGTGGAGGCCCTTCATTTATTTACTTGGGGAGATGTGAAATGCAGCAAAGCAGCAGCTGGATCCACACAGAACAAACCTCCTGTGCTACAGCTGCAGCATCTCCGGGCACACATCCCTGTAACCCTGCAGAGCCACCAGAGGAGCTCCTAGAACCTCTGCAAATGGACCCTGGGCTGCGTCCCCATCATCCCAGCCCTTGGTGAACAGAACCTTGGGTTCTGGGGGATGTTCTGGACACTGAAAATCTCCCAGGCATCCAATTTATTTAGTGTGGCTCCTTTTAAACTCGGTAGAGCACCAATCCTGAGCAGCTCTTTCCTGTCTCGTCCCCCTTATCTGAATTATCTCAGCTGTACACAGTGAAATGAAAGCTGGGGCGAGAGGGAGGCGAGCACAGGAACACTCGGGCGTGTGGGAAAGAAAGGTTAAAACATTCCCAAAGTTGCACTTTGTAGTTGCGAGCTCGTAAAAGAGAAATACCAGGTGGGGAGCGCTTTGAACTTCCCAGGCTGAGTTGTCAGACGTGAGTAATTGCAGCGCTCTGCGTGAGCAGGGGGTGGCCCGGCAGGGCGAGGGATGGAGCTGCGGTGCCTGCGGGCCAGGCAGGGCCGGGCTGAGCGGGAGCAGCTCTCCAGGCATCGCTGGATGGGGGCTGCTGCTTTCTATTAAACTGCAGCTTTCGCTTCCCCAGCTCGTGTTGCAACCTCGCTCTGCTTGTGGGGATTAGAAATAGTCAAGTCTTGCTTTTTATTACATGTTGTGGAGGTAGCCAAGCCCATTGCCAGTGAGAGTGGACAACAAACAGTAGGGATGCACTTTAGCCCTTTGTTCTGCTCCTCCCCACCCAGCACTGCCTGGAGGATGGGCTGCTGTGCCAACAACTGTCCCTACAGAAAAAGGATTCTCTGCTGGTGGCTGCAGAGCCTGAACCAAACGCAGAGGAGTTCAGTCCTTCCCCTGAACCCCCATCCCCTGAGCTGGGATCGGGCACGTGCAATTCCTGCTGAAGTCGGTAAAACCCTGCAGGTGCACAGGTGTTTCCAAATTCCATCCCTGTGCAACAGAGCAGTGCTTGGGCAGAGAGGCAAGGCTGAGGGCAAGGCTGAGGGCAGGAGGCTCCCGGCACCTCTTCCTTCACACCCTCTCAAGAGCTCTGGGACTCGCAGTAAGTGTTGAGAAGCTCCGGTAGCTCCTTGCTCAGCACTTCCAGGGCTGCACGCTGCTTTGGGAGCCCGCAGGTTCTGAGGCAGCTTGCCCTGATCCAAATCCTGGTGGGAAGCGATTCCGATTCCCCACAATTGCACTGCCAGTCTCAGCTCAGCACTCGGTGCTTCCCAGAGAGGTGCTGGGGATCAGGCGCTTGGCTCTGGGGTTCCCATTTGGATAAGCTCTTAAGACCTGGGATTTTGTCACTGCAGAGCACTGATCCCACCTTGGATCAGCCTGAGGCATTCTCTGTTGGGGAATTGCCCAGTATTCTCCTTGTCTTTGCATTCTGTGCAGTGTCTCGTGCCCTTGGCCTCCCCCTTTCCATCCTTCAGGCTGCAGCTGATAAATTCAGCTTGTCTGACTTCTAACAGGACACCGCCTGTTCCCTCAGCTGACTAAAAACTGCTTCCTACAATGGAAGAATTTGTATTTCTCATCATTTAATTAAACTCACCTTTTACTGTAACTAGTTGCTTTTATTTTCAGGTGAAAATATAAATTCCTCCCCATGAAAAAAAAAAGCTTTCCTTCTAAGAATATCTAAAAAGTGACTTTTTCAAATGTAATTTCTTCGTGCAGTTTTTCAGTAAGGTTTTTCCTCGATGCTGTTCTCCAAACTGTAATTTCTTAACCAGCTTAAGACCGAAATGGTAGATGATATTTCAGCCCTGCGAGACAAAACACAACCCCAGGCTCAGAGCTGAGCTCTCCAGCCTGCAAACTGCCGGCCCTCAGGATGAAAGGTGCCCGTAGAACAATGAGGCCTTATTGCCCTTCCTGTATTGCCCTGCACACCCAGAGTTTCCTGAGCATGACCCCTCCTGCAGTGCCTGTGTGGTGGAGCTGTCCTGCCCCAGCACGGCTGCCTGCCTGCTCCTTCCCTCCCCAACTCTTGCCACACTGCCTGTGGCAATTCCAGTGGCCAAATTCCTTCCTCCTGTAAAATCTTAACAAGTTGAGCTGAATCTTCAAACAAATCCACGTCTCCCTCAATAAATATCAAAAGGGAAATCCAGTTTAATATAAACAGAGGATGGTGAAGTGGTGCTATTTATATGGCTCAATTTCCCTTCAGTTAAACCGCTAATGGCACTTGGAGGGCTCGTAATTAGAAGCCACATCTGACAGAACAAAGTCATCCAGGGAAGCCAAGCCAGGGCAGGATGAAAGCGCCACCAGCACAGGCCCAGGGCCCAGCTCTAGGTCTGAACTTATCTCGGTAGAGCAGTGCTTGGCTCTTGTGCTCAATTCCAGCTTTTGCTTAGAAAAATTCCAATATCCAGTGATTTGTGCCTCTTCCTCTGCCTGGCTTTGCTCAGGTGGACCCTGACCAACGCCTGGTTCCCCCTGCCTGGGAAGGATTTGCTCAAACCCCACGAATTCGGGGCTGATTAGAGATTCCAGCTTGTCTGTACTTTGCTCTTCCAGAGCACCGGAACTGCTCAGAAGTACAGAGCAGATGCGAGCCCAGAAAAGGAGCAAATGATTAACACCGAGCATTCAGGCTGGAGCTGCAGTCGCACCTGATTGTTATTTTGGGTTTTTTTCAGTACATCTCGGCACTTTTGCCCAGCCCTTCCCTGTGCCTCTCCCCAGCACAGCCAGAAGCAGCCCATTAGCGTGAGGGATGCGTGTCACTGCCTGCTGATCTAGGCCAGGGCTCGGGCTGCTCCTCAGAGCGAGTGCCCAGAAGCACAATTAGACACCAGCCAAGACTCTCAGCGGTGATTTAAAACGGATTTTGATTTTAAAGGTACATCTTAAAAGCACCTGGTTTTGTAAAAATGTAAAAGCTGCTCAGTTCTCACTATCTGCAAATCAGCAGCTCTCAAATGAGGTACATAAAAATGGCAGCATCCCACGGTGTGAGTCTGCTCTGGAAATATGGCCAGTGCTGTTGGAGCAGAGGTTCTCTGAGCCTCACACCCACCACGCTGATCCTGGAGCTCCGTGCACAGCAGCTGTTAACCCTTTCACTGCTCTGCACGCAACAAGGCTGGAAATATTAACCATATTTTGGCCCAGGAATTCAGTTATTTAAAGTCATCTCTCCAAGGCTTATAATGGCTACTGGTTGTTATGGGGAAAGAAGATTTATCTGTCTGGGATAAAACCTGAGCAAAGCCACAGCTGCTCAGAGTCTTTCAGCATTTGCCCCTTTTCCTTTTTTTTTTTTTTTTTAAATGCAATTCAACAAGTTAAGCCTGAGCAACTGTGTGTGACCTCATGGCTACAGTAACATCTGTGGCTGTCCTCTGTCATTTGCGAGCTGGAACGGCTCTAATCTCTTGAGCACACTGCTCTGCGGTGACATTTCCAGGACATCCGCACTCCAAAAGGCAGCCAGTGGCCTTGGATCAGAGTTTAAAATAGAAACGTGTTTGCCTTTGTGCACAGCGCGGGATTGCTGGGGAGAGGCGGCTCTGGGAGCAGCGGGGTTGTGTGACCCGGGTGGGACCCGCTCCGAGCTCCGCATCCCCGGCACAGCCAGGGAGAGGGCTCCTGCTCCCCCACACACCGCTCGCCTCAGCGCAGACACTGCTAATTAACACCGGCTAAATTAGAGCAGAACCGAGGCTGGTGCTGGAAAGGGCTGGAGGAACCAAAGTGCTTCCAACGTGACATAAAACCAGGAGCGCGCTCCCCATGGAGCCAGGGGATGGTGTAGGGAAGGTGCTCTCGTTCCCCTCCAGGCAGCCCCGGCCTGCTCAAGGCGTGGGGACGTCCTGGGGTCAGCCAGGCTGGTTTGGGGACAGCCAGGCTGGTTTGGGGACAGCGTGTGGTGGCGTCGGTGCCGTGTCTGAGCCCCGGAGCCTTCCCCGGGAGCCGCTGTGACAATGCGCCTCCTGCTCGTTTCGCAGGCTCAGCTGGTGGCAGCTCTGCTCCTTCTCCCCTTCTCTGTAATGCAAAGCAAAAATCATTCCGCTCGTGTTGCTAAAGGTGCTTTTCATAGCTGTGAGCCTGTTAACGCTGGTTTCCTAACAAATACCAGCTGAAAGCCTTTTGTTTGTTTGTTTTGGGTGCGGCGTTTTCAAACACTCGCAGCAAGCTGCTGCTCAGCTCCGTGTTGGTGAACAGGAGCTGCCGGCTCTCACCTGGGGAGGGGCGGAATCCGAGCGAAGCCTGATCTGCCTGGGTGGAACCGGCACAGGGCGCCGAGGGGCAGCTGTCCAAGGGGCAGCTTCTTGCCTGAAGCTCATTTTCCCCCTGAGCTGGGCCCTACACAGCAGTTCCTGCCTCTGGAAACGCCTTTGGAACTCAGATTTCCAGGCCAGGTTGGACGGGGCTTGGGGCAACCTGGGCTTGTGGAAGGTGTCCCTGCCCATGACATGGGGTGGGACTGGATGGGATTTAAGGTCCCTTCCAACCCGAACCCTTCTGGGATTTGAGGTGGGGAGTCTGGACGTCCCTGTGTGGCACAGGGAAGCGGAACCAGTGAAGAGATGGGTGCTCAGCAGGCTTCATCCTCCTCTTCCTCCTCCTTCCTCTCCCTCCTCCCAGCAGCCCAGCGCAACTCACTGGGGCCCACTGGTGCCCATCCTTGTGCCGTCTCCTCTGTTGTGCCGTGGCAGCCTCCCGGGGGCTTGCAGGGAGCATCCGGCTGATTTACGGCTCCCAGCGCCTCTCAGTTTGTAATAAAGTTTTCAGCAGCTCTGTCGCGCCCGTCCCCGCCCCCGCGCACGCACGGCCCGCGCTCGCTTTGTTCTCCTCGCACTGAATGTCAACTCATAAACCTTTCATCAACTCAACCAGGTGGAAAAAACCCATTACTGAAAGAAGCGTTCATTCAGGTTCGGAGGGGGATGGAGGGGAAGGCGGAGGAGAAAGTTCCCCAGTGGAAGGAAACCAGAGGGGAGGGGGCGCGGAGGAAACGCGAGCGCGCTGCTCCTGCGAGAGGCTCCGCAGAGCCCGGCAGCGCTGCCAGCCCCGGCAGGAGGTGGGAACAGCCCTGGGCATCCTCAGAGAGGCAGCGCTTTGGGCCCGACACCCAAAAGCTGCCGAGAGGCAGCGCCAGCGCGGGCGGGCCGTGCCAGCCGCACGAACCCTCGGTGCCCCTGCGGCCGGAGGGGCCCAGCCCTGGCCGGGGCTCCGGTGCTGAAAGACGCGGTGGCCACACAATGAGCGGCTGACA
The DNA here is from genome assembly GCF_965178545.1 of Coloeus monedula. Lineage (NCBI taxonomy): Eukaryota > Metazoa > Chordata > Aves > Passeriformes > Corvidae > Coloeus > Coloeus monedula. Next base: position 905,488 of record NC_138808.1, on the reverse strand, counting down.
GCGCTGGGCCGGCTGCAGGCGCTGAAACCTGCGAGTGAAGAGGAGAGGAGGACAGGGACAGCGGGGTGTCCCCACGGCAGCGGTCAGCCCAGGGATGCTGAGCTCGGAGCTTCTGCTGCCACACCTCGCTGGACAGGTGTCCACGCTAATGCATCCCTGAGCGGGAGCTGGGAGTGGCCGGCGGGCAGAGACAGCGCGGCAGGACCTGGGCACGGCCCCTTTCCTGACTGAATCCCTGCCTCCCTGGGTCTCACCTTCTCAGGAAGACACTGCTGCCTGCACGGGTCATCGATCCCCATGGCCAGGAAAACGTTATTGATTGGGGATGGGGTTTCAAAAGGGCTGTAGGTGGAGTTCACTGAAAAATGAAATCTCCTTTACCCCAGCATGTTTGTGTTTTGGGCACACACTTCTGGGGTTGATGGATCTTTCTGTACACACGGTGTGTAAAGTTCTGCACAAAAGTGTATTTAAGTTTGAAAGCACTGCAGCCCAGAGGTAAAGCTCTGGAGAAGGGCAGGAGGGCACTAGGGGATGGAGAAAGGATGAGAAACAACAAAGGAGAACAGGCAGTGACATCTGTCACTAGTATTTTATAAGTTAAAAATTCAGCATAATCTCCTGCCACCCTGTCCGCTATACTGAGTTCCAACAGCAACAGAATTGTCATGATTTCTACATGAATTAATTCAAATCTCTCTTTGCATGATATGGCGTAAGAAAGGGGCCATCTGGTTTATGTTCAGGGTGTCAGAACCACTCATACCAGCACACTCGCAGAGTGCAAGATGGAAGTTGACTGCACATATTAATGTCTCCTTACCCTCTGCCTCCGCGGGCCCCGGTGCTGCTGTCCCATTACGGTGCTGCCGCTCCCACTGTCAGTGGCAATCACGGCCCTAATGCAGAGCTCGGGGGGCTCCTGGCACCCCCAGCCACAGCCGTGCCCGGGGGCTGCTCCCCAGCACAGGCACGGGGCTGGTTTGTCACACGTGAGGGGCTCGGGGACACGGGGACTGTGCTGTGACCGGGGCAGGAGTGGCCAAGTGCACGGTCAGAGACCGCCCAGCTCCACAGCAGCAGGGTCTGAGCAGTGACCCCGTCCGTGCCCACGCCGCGCTGGCCTCCCCTGCCCACGGGGTTCAGCAGCAGCTGGGGAAGAGCGCCGCGTGTGTGGGAAGCTGCCCATCCCACCGGGAACGACGCCCGGAGCCGGGAATCTTCTCACTGCCGTGGAGGTTTAAATTCTGCCTCTCGGATGAGGAGCCCGTGATAATAACTTAGATAACAGTAACGCTTTAGTTGGGATATCTGGGGGTGCTGACATCACACGGGTTTACACTGCCTGGTTTTCCTGGATGCATTAATTTTTACCTGGGTGCATTAATTTTCATCTGCATGTATTAATCCTCCAAACACCCTAAACCAGTGCAGTGCTTGCAGCTCCCAAGTAATTGCAGGGAAAGAGACTTTTCTCTTCTTCTGATCCTTTGATCAAGGAAAATGGGTCTTTTGGGGCTGTAAACCAGTGCACCAGATTTCAGTTAATTACTCCAGCAATTTGTGTTTTTCTTGTGTTATGTCCTGGTGACAAACTGGTTCACTGTGGTTTTTCCAGCAGTTAGTTAAATATGCAAATTCCAAGTAGAATTGGTTTGCTGAGAAAAGGCACCAAAGCCCCAAGTTCTGTTCCCTTTGCTGGTTGAAAGGGGCTCAGGAGAGTGGGAAAGAAACCCCAAAGCAGAAAATCCTCATCTAGAACAGATTAGCTCTGTTTATATTGCAAAGGCTCTGGCTCAAGTGAGGGATCTCTTGCTCAGAAATATTGTTTTAGCATGAATTTATCTTCAAATGAATTTCGTGGTAAATAGAATTCAAACATGAGCTTAAATTTAAGGTCTTATTTAAGTGCTTTCCTACTTCACTTGCCAGCTGAGGATCTGGCCTGAGCTTTGAGTATCTTTGGGGAGAAGAAGCAGATTAATGAGATTAGAACATTTGCAATCACTTTTGTGCTTCCCTGGGCTGCAGGATCTCCGTAATGCCTTGTCTCCACGGGCCTGTGGAGTGTGTTGGCTGGGTGCTGATAGACAGGGGTGATGAAAACAGGGCTCGCTGAGCATCCTTTCAGCTTTGGGAACACATTCCATGGCCCGTGGGGAGTTCACTCCCAGACGTCAGCACGTGTTTAATCTCTGTGCTCTGCGAGATCCAGCCTTTGAGTGCTTCACTCCCCACCCCACAGGCCTCATCTCCTGGCTGAGCTTTGCAGCTGATGTTTCACAGTCAGCAAATGAAATATGTGGTCAGGGAAGATGGAAAGGGGTGGCCTGGAACAGGCAGGGCTTCACCCAGAGCATGGAAACCCCAGTGAGGTCTGGATTGGTCCCTCCTGGCAATTCCCACTGGAACATCCACTCCTGCCCCTGCGACTCCATAAGCACAAGGCAAATCTGTGATATTGACCTTTGCAATTTTTTCTTTGGAGAAAAGTTTGGGGTGTTCCAAACTGTGCTGCTGGATACTCCTGGCTGGCATCAGGGAGGGCAAAAGCACTAAGACAAACCCCAAATCCTGTTTGTTCCAGTCAAGAACAGACACAACCTGGAGTTTATTTAATGCAGGATTGCCCAGAAATGCAGCCAGAGTCATGCAGAGCTTGCACCCTGTGGGCAGCTCGTGTGTAGAGCCAGCACAAACAGGGCAGGAAATGCAAACCCCTCTCACAGCTCCGTTTCCTGCACTGGAAGAGTAATTATAATTAAAAATAAATCACCACTGCTTTTAGTTTGATGAAATTACCACTTCTATTAAGAGTGGCTCGAGCTGACTGTAAATCATTTTCTGCAGGGTGTCACTTTGGGGTTTGCAGTGTTTGATGGGCTAAAGGATGTGTTGTGCTGCAGCTGCAGAAGGAAAGGGCAGAGCGGGAATCACACAGGGGCGAGAGCAGCACGTTCTTGTACTCCGGGGTGCCCGAAGTCTGGAAGAAATGAAATTAGCACTTCTGAAAAAGGATTGATTAATGCAAAGATGCTCCCAACTACTCAATTCATCTGCCTTAATGGGATGTGGGAGGCAGTTTTGACTTGCTGGCCAGAGGAGGCTCTCCTAAAGGCATGAACTCAGTTGACAGCCATCACTTCTGGGCTTTTTTGTTTCTTTTAATGTGTCAAAACTAGGCTGCTCTCCAGAATTGTTAGAAGCTCAGAACTAAAACTTTTCTGTTTTTTAAGAGCATTTTCTGCAGTTCTGCATTGCTGAGGCGTGAGGGAAAATGGGAGCCTGAACTCCTGGATCCTGAGAGCCTGGGCTTTACGAGGCTGCAGAAAGCCTGGTGAGCACAGGCCCAGTCTGGAAATGCATTTAAGACACTCACAGCTCGGAGCACATAAATAGTTGCACAGAAGTCAATGGGACATAAATTTATGAATTTGCCTAAGTGCTTTGCTGGATCTCTGCCGAAGGAACCACTTACCAGGAGTTCCAATAACAGAATCAGAGCCCTGTTAATGAGCAAACCCCTGGAGCAGAGCGTCAGGAGGACGTGAAATCCAGCCCCACACCGTGCCTGCGCTGCTGAGCCTGATCCCATCCCCACGGACACTCACCCTGCTGGGTGACACTGCTGTCCCCTGCCCTCTCCCGACAGAGACTGACAGGTTCCATTTTATACTGGGAGCGCAGCAGGGCAGTGCAGGAGGGGGAGCAGCCTCTGCAGCAGCCTGGGGGGGTGCAAACCAGAGCTCAGATCCAGAGGGCAGGCACCAGAGCAGCTTTTCTTCTACAAAAAGCCTGTTCCAGATCTTCTTCAGTGAAATGTGCCTTTCACCTTCCACTTTTTTCTTTTAAAATTCTTTTGGCAGCGGAGGAGGCTGATCAGGAGAGAGAAACATGAGTGACTAAGATCAGTCAATATTGTCAGATCTCTGCACGCTCCATTAGTGCTGGCAGGCACCAGAAATGCAGATTTTACTGTGCAAGAGCTCGTAAATCACGCTGGGAGCAGCAGCTGGGGTGGGGATGCTGGGGAGGGAGAAGAAGGTGGTTGATACCCACAGAGCCCTGCAGGCGGGTGGCAGAGGCCAGGTCAGGTCTCCGCTGCATGAGGCACAAACACAAAACCCAAACCAGAACCAGAGCAGCTCCTGTGCCATGAGGATGCACAGGGTAAATGAACAGAGGAGCGTGGCAGTGGGACAGGGCTGGAACACCTTGGATCCTCCAGCGTGGGCACTTTTCACATTGGGGTTTCACCCAAACCAGAAAGCAGGAGCAGCCCCTGGGAGATCGTGGAGCACAGGAGATGTGAGGCAGAGCAGGGATTTGCTGAGTGCCACTGGGAGCTACTCAGCACATTTGGGTGTATTCAATAAATCCCTGTCAGAATCCTTGCACTGAGAAGGAAGAGGGTTGTGACAAATTGGTTTCGTCTGTTGTTCTGCACAGACATTTCTTTCAATCAAGTGAGAAATGCTCCCACATCATAATGAAACTTCCCCCAAAATCTCTCTGTGTGAGCCAGAGCTGGCCACTGGCACTGGCGTGGCAGCCCAGGCGCCTGGGGGGCCCAGCAGCTGCTCCCAGGGGTCCCCAGCTGGAGCAGGAACACAGAGCTGACCCTGCGGGGAGACGTGGATTCCCTGAATCCGTGTTAACTCAGGAATGTCAGGAAAGAAAATGCGTGGAAGGTTTGCTGTATGGAGATCAGCATGTCAGATTCTGGTGGTGGGCTTGGCACTGCTGGGGAAGGGCTGGACTCGATAATTCAGAGGTTTCCTCCAACCCAAACAACTCCATGATTCTGTGCATTGTGAGCAAACTTTGGGGTTGTTTTTCAGAAGCAAATCAGAAAACTTTTCCAGAATTCCCAGAGAGTTTGTAGGCGAAAGGACCTTCAGTCCTTCCCATTCTCACAGCAGCCTCCGCTGTGGTTCACACAGAGCTGTGTTAACATGAGTCTGGAATATCTCAGCACATAATTATTTATCCTTCAATAAAACAAAGAAAACCATGTCTAAATCTGACTAATATCCCCTCCTCAGCCTGCCAAGTGGGGCCTTGTGTTTTCAGCACTGCAAAGCAAGCCTGACTCGCTGCATATTTTGTGTTACCATGGTTTATGTCCAAATGCAAGGATTTAATTTTGTCCGTCATCGAGCCGTGGTTTCCATATGACACCAGCACATTCCTCCCCTCCGCCTGCTGTTCTGACAGACGACAGAATCGAATTAAACATTCCAACCACCCCGCTGCAAACACAGGAGCTTCTGTTCCTTTGGCTTTGGAGATCAAGGGGCAGATCTTCACCAGGTAAAAATCGTCTTGGGCACAGCCACGAACATTTGCACCATTTACCCCAGCTGAGTCTGGCCTGGGATGTCTTCATTTCCCAGGACAATCCCGAGAAGACAGATAAAGCAGGACTGACAAATAAGCCAGACTCTCCTCTCTCTGTGCCTGGCCATTCTGAGTGATGATTATCGTGTTTCCTCCTGGAGCAGTCACTGACCAGCCCCACTTGTGCCTCTGGAGCCAGCAAAGAGAACCCCCTGCACATATTTCTGCATTAACTGCAGCCTCCCTCCATCCCAGCCAGTTGCAATTTCATGGTATCAACATTTAAAACAAGCCAATCCCCAGGCTCTGCCTTGCTGAGACCGGCAGTAGAAAAATGACCAGTTCCTTCTGCAAACACCGGCTGGGGTTTCAAAGCAGCCTGAGGGGATTACACACACATCTCACTTTGAAATTTAAGCTCTGGATCTTGAAAGAATAAGGTTTATTCCACAGCTTCACACCCTGAAGGGACAGCTCACTGCCTGGGATTGCTGTGATGTCATCCTGGCAGGGCACTTTTCCAGATGAAGGCAGTGCTCAGTGCCAGGCCCTGTTCTGCACACAGCAGCACTGGGGTGACCCTGGGCTGGGGCCTTTGGGGTTTTTGAGTGCTCTGGGTGCCAGCATTCCCTGAGCGTCCATCCTGCTCCATCTATGGGTCAGGAATAGTTACTCCTAAACCCCAGCGGGTGGGAAGGGGAGACACAGGACCCTCGGGAAGGAAAAGGAGGGCAGGAGGGTGATGGTCACGACCCACTGGGCCTGCAAGTCAGCACCACTCCTGCAGCCAGCCAGGAACTCTGGCAGGGTTTGCAGTGCGGGGTTTGCCCTGGCTTTGCAGACCCCAGAGCTGCTGTCAGGGCCTGGAGGTGAGGCTGGGTGATGCTGCTGCTGCCAATGGCCCAGGAGAGGGGACCTCGGACCTGCTGGGACTGGGGAAGGAAACAAATTTGTATTAATTAGGAACAAATGCTCGTTGCTGGCTGGTGGGTTCCACAGCAGATGTTTGTCCCAGTAGCCAAGAGATGGGTCATCTCCAGCAAAAGTGATAAATAACAGGAGTGAGGTTTCTGGTTGTTACATGTTTTGCCAGGTCAAAACCATGTGTTGTTCAGGGCTGGAAATACCACTAATTAATGCTGACACCTAAATCTGAGATGCCTTAGTCGCACAATGCCCTTTGCTAAATCAACCATGGTCCCCAGATGAGGTAAATCTTCCCTGTTCCCTCACACGGAATCATCAATTTTTGGAGGGATTCACCTGTTTGTTGCTGAAGTGAATGGGACCTGCAGGTCTCCCCTGGCGCCCCCAGACATCCTGCCCGTGCTGTGGTGTTCACACACGATGTGGGACAGGTGTACAAACACCTGGGGTTCAGCAGCAGCACAGTTAAACAAAGACATGGCTGTGCATTCCTGGTGATGCTGAGTTTAGGAATGGGTCAGGATGAGGCAGCTCCCCGGGAATATTGTCCTTGGTCTGTACTCAAATTGAGTGACAAACAGTGCGAGTAAACATTTCTTAAGAGGAGGAAATGAAAAATGTGGACGTGCTGTTCATCTGAGAGGTAGCCACAGGACCCTTCTCGTGTGCGTGTGGATACCCAGGGAGGTGTTTTGTGTCCTGTGTGTGCTGGGACGAAAAGCCTGCATTTAGAATTAATTTGTGTAAATACACACGTGCACGGGAAGCCCCCCTGCTGCAGTCCCATACATATGTGCATATCTAATCGTGTTTGTGTACACAAACACATACAAATTATGGACACAAAATTAAGCATATGCCCGTCCCACCCCCCAGTGATGATCCCTCCAAGGAACATCAAACCTGCTTGTGTCAACACAGACCCCTGGGCCCTGAAGATCCCGATCCACCCAGAGAAACAGAAATCTCTGTACCTGGGAGGGCAGTCCCGTGTTTATGCACCGTCCCCACACCTCTGTGACGTCCCCCCACCTCCCACTGTAATCTCCTTCCCTCCCGGGCACAACTCCCCAGCCAGAATCCTCTGATCTTTGCCCTCTTTTCCTTCAAATTAAATTTCAACTTTTTTCAAGTCTCTGGTGAGTGACAAGCCAGTGCCAGAACTGTCTTTTAATACACAAAAGCATAAATAATGCCATCCATCAGAGCTGTCACTCAGCAAGATGGATTGCTACTTGTCCAGACACTGGAATGACACAGAAGTGAAAGTTAGGAACTGTCTCTTTTCTTTGCTTGCTTTCTTTTTCTTCTTCTCTCTCCCTTTTTTTTTTTTTTTTTTTTATTTGCCGGACTGCTTGATTCTGATTAATGGTGCTGTCAGGGAGGGATTCCGCTTGCCCGGATAATGAGTCAGGAATGTATTCCCTGTCACAAACACAGCAGATGTCAGGGGCAGAAGGGCCCGGGAATGCCAGAAACAATATACAGTTTCTTCCTAGTCCCCTGACAGGCCAATATGCTGCACAAGGTCTAATTTATGTAGACAAAATGCAGGCAAGGGGCTGTGGCAGCAGAGAGGCTGTGGGGAAGTCTGGAGTACAATGCAGGAGGGAGGTAATGAAGGCGAGCACCGGGACTCAATAGCACTGCATCAAACGGCCTTAACAAGAATGGCCCAGGACCACTTTGACTCCATTAAAGTGCACTTTACATCATTATAGAAAGAAATCAAACAGGGCAGAGGGCTTCTGTTTCTTTTAATGGCTCGATTAGGTTATTCACTCATCGGCGCTCGCAGCTGTCACCGCGCTGCAGCGCCTGCCAGGGCAGGGACGGTGGCCCTGGTGGCACCGGGCACTGCAGCCACCGCCTCTGCCCGCCCTGCATCCCCACAGGCGGACTCAGAGGGCTTCGTCAGTGCTGCTGGAGAGATTGCAAAGTGATTTGTGTCGAGGTGCCATCGCTTTCAGGGTTGGCTACATGGGAAGGGGCCAGGAGGGGGCTGAAAGCGCAGCCCTGCCCTGATTCTGGGGCCTGGGGATGCCACGGGGACCCACAGTGGCTGCAGAGGGTGCTGACCTTCCCCAGGCTGGAAGGAAACCTACAGCTCCAAAATGCTGGTACAGATTCACATACTGGGGGAATAAATGAACATTTTGGAGCGCGTGAGGCTGCCCTGCTCTGCTGCACTCCCTGTGACCCAGGGGCACTGCGGGGCAATCCAGGTGCCAGTGCCTGCTCAGCACTCGGGGCAGTGAGGTCCTGGTGCTCGAGGACTCACCCTCAGGGCTCTGGAGAGGTGTTCCAGTCCCACAAAGCTCGCTGGAGGTGCTGCCAGGCCATCTGTGTCTATCACAGAGGGAGCAGCGAAAACATTGATTCCAACAGAAACGAGGATCAGGGAGAGAATAGAAAAGGGTTTCGTTCAAAGTCCTCTGACGTCTGTTGAAGTTTTTGCAGCGACATCAGAGTCACTCCCAGCACCTGGAAACACCTCATTTGTGAAGCTGCCTCACTGTCTGTCCAGCCTCTGCTTAATGAAATCCTGTCACTCTGAAAATTCCCAGAGAGAAAAAGACTGAAACTGGCTGAGCCAGAGGCAGGGTTTTTTTCAGTCTTAGTCCTAATACAGCCATTTCACTCTGCCTCTAACCACGACAAAAATAATGGATAAAAATAACCCCACGTGAGGCATTTTGGTGCATTCCCAGCAGTTTGTGCTGGTTTCAGCACACTCTCAGTCAGGCCACGTCCATGAACTCTTCCCCAAGAACAAGCTCCAGCTTTTATCTCCTTGTCTCCTTAACTTAATCTGAGCCCTGACCCATGGAAGGTCTCAGCAGCTCCTTCCTGAGGAGCAGGAGCTCAGCTCTGACACGGTGTTGGCACTGAGGGGTGAAGGACCCCGAGGTCACAGGGTCTGCAGGGGCAGAGGGAGAGCACACACATCCTGAGAGGGGAAAATCGAGAGTGACAGAGAGATGGAAACAAAGATAAGGCTCTGCTGCCCAGAGCACCGGGGCTGCTCGGAAAGGGAGAGCACAGGCAGGGCGCTGGGGCTGGCAGAACTCCTGCCCAGACTGAATAGCATTGAAAGCCTGGTCCTGAGCTGTCCCCCGACCCTGCCCTGAAGTCCTGTGCAGTGTCCCAGAGCCACGTGCCCACAGCAGCTCTCTCCTGTGGCTGGCACCTGGTCTGGGAGCAGCAGGTCTGGGGAAGTGCGTCCCTGCTCGGGGGCCGGGCTGGCAGATCAGCTTTGCCAGACCCTTCTAAGTTGATGAGGTTGTGCTTTTTTTTCCCCTCCTCCAAAGCTCAACATGGTTTTTATTTAAAATAGCTTTATTCCTGCTCAGAATGTCCCTAATCAGAACCAGCACCTAACAGCCTGAAAAGAAAGGAAATAAAATTAAAGGCTGCAATTGCTTTGGTTTTACAAGCCCGAGGCCTGGTGAGCTCTGCTCCAGGGGAGGGGGTGAGGGGCTCGGGTTTGTTGGTTTTGCTGGTATTACCCTGATCAAAGCAGCTTATTGTTAAGTGAGCACAAAAGTGGATTTAGGAAGTTAACACATTAAAATAGGTGTGATTGACATCAGAGGCGGCGCTGGAAGGGAGCACAGGGAACGGGGACGGGATGGGGCAGGGCTGGGGGGCTGCCAGGGGTGGGACAGGGCGTAGGGTGAGTGAGGGGCTGCTGGGATGCTGCAGGGCAGGAATGGAGCGGGGCAGGAACACAGGAAAACACTCTGCAAAGCAAAGGTACCTCGTGTGGTGGTGCAGGAGGAATGGCCCTTCACTTCCATGTGTCCCTGTACCCCTGGTGATCCCCCTGAAGTGAGGCCATGGGAAGCTTCCCTCTGGGTCTGTCCTCCTGGGCTGAGCTCCGGGCACCTTCCCGGGCTCTGATCCTGGAGGAATGGAACCCTCTGGAAGTTGTTCTGACATAGACATCAATAACAGTGCCAGGAAAAGGGCTGGGGCCGAGCTGGGGACGTGTCCCCAGCAGCCCTGAGGGTGCTGTGGGGAGGGCACCACGCTCCTGGGGGCACAGGGAGAGATGAGGCTGTGGGGCATTTATCTTTTTGTGCCTCTGGTGGCAGTGGAGCCGCACTGGTGTGCCCAGAGTGGGCAGAGGGGTGTGGGACAGGGAACAGGCAAAGCCCTGCCTGTCACAGCAGCTCCATCACACTGTGGGTCAGGACTGGGCTGCTGGTGTGGCCTGGAGGGGCTTCCAGGCTCAGGGATGTCACCCTGAGGTGTCACCAGCTGAGGGGTCACTGCCCACAGCTGTACCACCAAAGCCACCTGCCCACCTGGACAGAGGGCCAGAGCAGCTGCTGGCAATGCTGATGGAGGCAGGGAGACTGGACTGGACTTCCCAGGCCACTGTCCAGCCTGCCCTGCCCCCTCTGCCCGTCAGCTTTGGTGGCAGCAGCTGAGCACGGAGTTACTGAAGCTCTCACCAGCTGAGCTCTGCAGAAGTCGCAGCCCAGAAGATTGATGCCTGTGGGAGCCAGCGCAGCATTTTGTGTAACCTGAGTCCTCCTAGGACCAGGTCAGAACCTGGGCAGTGCTCAGGCAGCTCCCTGGTTCCCGTCCCCACAGCCCCACGAGGAGGATTGGATTTCAAATGCGCTCTGTGTGCCGTCCTTGGGAGACAAAATACAAATAAGGGACACCCCAGGACCAGGCGTCGGTACCAGGGCACGGGGCAGGCAGAGAGTTCCTCTGATCAAAGGGACCCCTGGACACTTGGCTGAGGCACAGCCCTCAGGAGGGAGGCTGGAAAGACCAATTTTCACAGATCTCAGCACCAGGAAATAGGCATTTCATCATGAGTTGAGTCATGGAAAGGAGGATTCGGACAGGCTGCTGCTGCTGCAGCACAGACAAATGTAATTTATTACCCCGAGGCCTGGGGAGGCCTGGGGAACTCAGGAGGAACGCGCAGCATTAAGGAGCCCGGCCCCCCGAGGAGGCCTTCTGGAGAGTGACTAATTGAGATGGGATATTGGGATATTCTCCTGTGCCTGAGCACATCCAGTCCTTTCCTGCAGCACAAGCCCTGTGCAGGTACGGAAGGGACAGCCTCGCTCCCAAAGTGCTGGCCCGAAATTCAGGACACCTGGGCTTGCTCACAGCTCCTGCAGGAGGCTTGCACAGGTCAGCAAGGCAGTCCAGCTCTGCCCCTCTCAGCTGCCCATCCGCAGGAGCTGCTGACCCCAGCATGGTGCCCGCAGGTGCTGGGCAGTGCAGGTGTCCCCGTCCTCCCTGTCCCAGCCAGCAGCAGGGAGGTGGCAGGGGCTGTCCTGCCCAGGAGCAGCTTCAGGCCATGCCCCTGTCGAGGGGAGGACAGGACCTGCAGAGGGGGCTGGGCTGCTTCCAGCCCTGGGCACGCCTGGGAAACAGTCGAGGTTGGTTCTCTGACCCAAGGCTGGGATGGAGCGGGGTCTGCTGTGCCCCAGCTCCTGTCTGGGGGCATCTTCCTGGGAATTCTGCCCGTTCTCACCGGTCCCTGTTCAGCCTGGGTGTGTTTTGGGGGAGCAGGGAGGGGGTTGTGCCGAGGGAAGGCAGTGACCTTGCAGGAGAGGTTTCCCATGGATGCACCACAGCCAGGCCAGCGCCAGAGCTGAGCCTCCTGTGCTGGAGGGCTGGCTACTCATTAATATTTCTGAGGTGTGTTAAGAGTTTTCAGGTGAATTGGGGCCTTTTACAGCCATGCAGGAAGGTATTGGGTGTTTTTCATGTGCCTGGTGATTAACTGTTGGTATTAAACGCTGAACCCACCCTCCCCATATGTGCGAGCGCGTGTGCGGGTGTAGCAAGGCCAGGCAAATGACTAATGCAGACCTGAGCAGAGACAGCAGAGCATATTGTAAAGATCAACCCTATTTCAGCTTCTGCTCGGATCGGAAATGCCAGAGATTGTTTCATAGTCTTCTGCAATGTTCATTATAAAAGTCCCCAGATGGCAGATGGCTATTAGCTCACTGTGACCTATATAAATGTCAAACGTAAAGCTATTGCCCCAGTGAAAATCTCAAAATAAATAACAACAGGAGGGATGCTGTTCCGCTGCCACCAGGATTTATGGATTATGAATTCGTGCTAATTCATCCCAAAGCCAGCGAAAGAATGAATCTTGTCCTTTTGGAGGAATTCACTTAACACCTGCTTGCAGATGAATTTGAGTCCCTGGAGCCTGATCCTTCGCCGAGCCCCCTCTGCAGTCACACGCCGCTGCCCCCGGGGACAGCTGGTTCCTGGGAAGAGCCGGCTGTGCTGGGGCTGGGATCGATCACCGTGTGACAATGCCCGTGTCACTCACTGCTGACAGCGGGGACTTGCCTTTGTTTGCCAAAATTGTGTAACAGCAACTTAAACTGTGCTTTCAGACTGTTTTCTTTGCTCTTATTGATCACCGTGGCACCTGTCAGTCAGGAGAATGTGGTTTCTCTGCAGGTTTTTAGGGAGTGCTTGTGCGTTTGTAGAAGCCAAGCGGTGCCTGCACGCCCAGCCCCAGCTCACACTGGTTTGTGTTCAGGAGAAGGCGAGGGGAAGGGGGACTTCATTTGCTCATTATGTTGCTCCATTATGATGTTCTCATAAACAATCAAAAGATGAATAACACACCACGAGCAATTGCAGTTTCTGTAGCAAAACTTTGCCTGTCCTGCTTGCTGCAGCCACAGGCTGTGATGGAGCAGACGCTCCTCGCAGCAGGCAGAGAATCCCCTGTCCCCCCTCGCTCCCACCTCACCTCCAGCACCATCCAGCTGTGGTTCTGGACTGGGCAGGAGCAGCCCACGGTCCCTTGGATGCCCCGTGCCCATCCAGGGCCTGGGCAGCTCCAGTGTGGGATGGAAACAACTCGTGCAGCCCAGCAGCTCCTGCGAGGGTTGTGTGTGGAGCAGTGTGAGCAGTGTGAGTGGGGAGCCCCAAGGAGTAACTGAGGAGTAGCTGAGGGGTAACTGAGGGCACAAACACAAGCCCAAGGCTGTCAGACCCCAGTGTGGTCACTCCACAATGGAATAACGTGGGTGGAGTTCACTGCAGCCCCGTCCAGCACAGGGCTCTGGCACATCCACATTCAGCTTTATCTCAGCTTCCCCCCTGTCCCCTGCAGACCAGACCTTTGCAGGGACAGAACTGATGAGTTGGAAAGGATTTGTCCTACCTGGAGTTTGGGGTGATGGGCTGGCCAAGGCAGCACTCCCTGCTCAGGGAGTTCAATTGTTTTGCTGTGCTCAGATGCCCCAGGTGGCACCAAGGATGCAGCGTTCAGCGAGGAGCACACACAGAACAGGCTGTTCTAAAAAATAGATAATATTAAATGGTGGTGTCTGAAAGAGTCACTTTTTTTCCCCCTCAAAAGCGATTTTCACAAAACAAGTTGTTGTTGCTGCTGTCAAAATTCTTTAAGTTTCACCAACACAAATTGTGTTTTGTTTTTTAAATATATTGCTTGGTGAAAAACATAAATGAGAAGATTTTAGAAATATTTCATCTTCATAAAAGGCATTTTTGGTAAACAAATACAAGTGAATATTTTATTAATGTTTTTGATAAAGGTATGAACATGTAGTGATGTCATGCAGGGAATGAATCAGCTTATTAAAAAATTAAGAGAGAAGGAGGAATGTGGGTCACTTCTATCCACACAAGAACAACTTCAACCATATTTTTCTCACAAAATACGAGGTTTCATTGTTGAACTGTTGCAATAATAAACATTCCCAGGGAGCATAAACTTGCTTCCCTTTCTTAGCACGCCGGTTTGTATCGGCTGAAAGCTCACAGGGCTCTGAGTCTGGAATCTCCCTTTGCTAATCAGGGCTGGGAATGGCCGTGGTTCCTGTTGTGGCTCCCCAGGACAGGAGCAGTGCCACCCTCAGCAGGTGTGGTGGCCTTCCAAGGGAAAATCCTCATTGGAAATGGCTCCTGGTGACAAAAGCTGTCACTTTCAGGGTCATCCTGGTGACTTCTTGCTCCTTTTACCCTCCTCTTCCAGGGGGCCACTCCTCTTCCAGAGGAGCAGGTTACCTGTGGGTATAAAATGAGATTGCACTTCCTGAAGCCATGAAAATCTATTCATTTACGTGCACTGACAATCCAGCACTGAAAGTAGTTCCAAAAAAGGCAGAATTAGAGGGTAGATTTAGATTAGATATAGGGAAGAAATTCTTTACTCTGAGGGGGGTGAGGCTCTGGCACAGGTTTCCCAGAGAAGCTGTAGACTCCTCGTCCCTGGAAGGGTTCAAGGCCAGGTTGGAGCCACCTGTTCCTGTGGAAGGTGTCCCTGCCCATGGCATGGAAGGAGATGGTCCTTAAGGTCCCATCCAACGCAAACCATTCCATGGTTTTACAATTCTAACATTTCCTAGATGCACTTTTCTTTTGTGGCAGGCCGAAGCTCGGCTGTGGAAAGCAGGCAGTGAGGAAACCCCTGGGTCCAGTTCCCACCTGATCCATCCCCACCTGGTATTCCCTGGTCTTGGATCAACAGGCTGCTGAAATTGCACTTGAGAATTAATTTCCCCCCAGTTTTGCCCCAGCTGACAGGTGACAGATTGCTGCAGTGCCTGGGCCTTTATTGGCTGTGCCCTAACGGGAAATGGAGGTCCTGGAACTGCAGCTCTTGGGTTTTCTGTGCTCTTGTCTGACCTGCAGCTCCCCCGGGACACAGCCCCCGGGCAGAGCTGGGCAAGGGGAACAGGGAACGGGGGCCACAAGCCCAGAATCCAGGTAATTGGGCCAAGGTAATTACCTGGGTAAGGGGGGATAATGAACCTCACTGTGTATCCATAGGAACCTTGGGATTGAGGCGATCCCTGACCAGCATGGCACAGCTTTACTGGATCGTGGCTGGGAAGTGAGGGCAGCTGCCATCAGGAACTGGAGGGACAGGACACGGGGGAACAGCTTCACTCAGACAGACAGAGGGTTTAGATGGGATATTGGGAAGGAATTCCTGGCTGTGAGGGTGGGCAGGCCCTGGCACAGGGTGCCCAGAGCAGCTGGGGCTGCCCCTGGATCCCTGGCAGTGCCCAAGGCCCGGCTGGACAGGGCTTGGAGCAGCCTGGGACAGCAGGAGGTGTCCCTGCCATGGCAGGGGTGGGATGGGATGAGCTTTAAGGTCTTTCCAACCCAAACCATCCCACGATTCTCTGATTCTGTGCTGAAAGGATGGACAAAGAGATTCTCTTCAATCCTCTTCTTAAGCCACACTGAACTTTTCTCCCATTTATTTTTCCTGAGACGAAGGAGAGCAGCACTAAGAACAAACTCCTCATCCTGTGCCTGTGCAGTTGTGCCCACAGCAGCTCCTGTGCTGCCCCGAGGGTCTGTGCTGGCACTGCTGGGCCTCGGGAGTCTCCCCAAGGGATGCAGGGCTGTGGGAGCGATGGCAGAGCCAGGCCTGTTGTCGTGCCAGGCCTGCAGAGAAAGGAAAAGACAGCTTGGCTGAAAGCAGATCTCTTCTCAGAGGCCCAGCTCCAGCTGCCCACAGAAGCCAAGGAAATGTGTGTGAGATGCTGGTATTTGAGGAATTGAGGTGTGGGGCTGGACCAGCAGCATTCCCTGTGCTGCAGCATGGCAGGGCTGGGGTTAACATGACCCAGAAGCAGGAACAAAGAAGGCTTTTCCTTTTCCCTGCCTTGGCAGGCCTGTTCCTCGCCTCCCCGAGCATTTGCCTGGCCATAAATCCCGAGCTCTGGAGGATATTCCCAGCCAAAGCCTACATGTGCAGGATACCGGAATGTAAACTGCACATGTTGTGAGAAGTTGTTAAATGGAAGCAGCAGATGATAACGTGCCCAGCGCTGCTGCGAACATCCCTCCGCTTCCTCCCAGCACAGGGAGAACAGGACCTCTGCCCCACCAGCTCTGCCTTTCTGACAGGCCTATAAATTCAAACAGAGAGGAGTTTTTGGCTGCCAGAGCCCCAGGAACTGCCCCGTGGCAGAGCAGAGCTGGTTCTGAGGAGCTCCGGCACGTTCAGGCACAACCAGGGCTCACTCCCACCCCGCTTTCCCATCCCCACGCTCTGCCTTGCAGACAGTGAGACTTGTTGAAAAAGTCTGGCACAACCCACTGCATCTGCCACCTTCCCCAGTCTCTTTCCCACTGCTTTTCCATTGCAAGTAGCTGTCCCCCTTGTCTGTGTGGATTTAAGGATGAGGGAGCCGCAGGGTTTCCTCCTCGCTCGAGGACGTGCAGCTGCTGAAGCCTCATGGTGGGCACAGCAAAGCTGACTGGGGAACTCTCCTCCTCAGCTTCAAGTGGACAGAAAACTGGCGCCTCTCCCTGCCAAAGCACTTGGAGGTGGGTTTGTGTAAGGAAAATAATCTGGATGCTTCTCCTGCACTGAAATCCTAGTGGGGACCGTTCCTCACTCTCGGGTAAAAGCTGAAGGAAAAGAAAACAATTCCCAACCAACACCTTTGGTGCTCGTGGGATGCAGTGAAGCAGCACCTCTGGCAGGAACATCCAAAAGCTTCAGAGAGCAGCTTTCCTAGTGAGGAGGGGGTTAATTAAGAGGGTTTTTTCTATTAAACCCTGAAGGTTTTCCCTCCAAGGCAGGTGTTGAACAGCCTGAGGGGTTGTGAGCTCTGTCCTGGAACCAAACTCTTACCTGATGAAGATTGAAAGGAAAAGCTCTTGGAAATGAAGCCCCGTTTAGATCCTGTCCTTTCCCTAGGGAAGTTGGGTGCCCATTTCTGAGACAATAAGCAGCAGGGCTCCAATGGGGTGAGAAATCCTCCTGCTTCCTTTGCTCCTGCTGGAGTGGGCCCTTCTCATTCCACACTGGCAGTTCCCTGTGATTGAAATATGAAAGCATGTAGCTGTTAATCTGGGAGTGATTAAAGAGCCTCATTTCTTGGAAGAGTCAGTACTCATCATCTGCCGTGCTGAATGAGCCTCTAACATCCCCTGATCCCATTATATTGTGATTAATTGTGCCAGTTTAAGTCAATAATTCATTTGTTAAAAATAGGCCTGCAAAGTATCATTTGTCTCAGGGGAGATATCAGAATAAAAAAAAAATTCATTTGATACTTCTCATTAAATTAGTGTTGGGAGTTCTATTGAAGGGTTCTGCTCATGAAACATTTATTGCAGGCTTATTTGATAAGAAGTTGTATTTGTCTAGAATTATGCCTGCTAACAGATGTAAGGGCCTGCATTTTTCCATTGTTAATGAAAGGATCAGAGCCTAAACAAGTGCATGACTGGGGAGAGGGGTCTGTGGTGACAGTAACGGAGATTTGGGAACGTGTTCCACGGAACAGGCACCAATAACGTCCTCATCCTTCACTCTCAAAGTGGGGACCCCTTCTCCCCACTCCCAGCTGGGGCTGATGGCGCAGTAATGGGAGGTTATGTGCCTGCAGGGTGAGATGGATGTGCCTCAGAGTCTCCTACATGTAAATGGTTATAAATGTTGCATTCATATTCATCGGGCCATTAAAAATGTTTCAGCTGTAAACGGCTCTAAAAGGAATGTGTGGGGAATAGTGGCTGGTGTGCTAATGGTAATGGCCATAGCTGACAGACACACGCTGCAGATCCTCATCCCTGCACTCGGGCAGGCCTGGGAGCACGGGAACGTTCCTGGGACACGTGGAAGGATGGAGGGACGGATGGATGGATCATGGGAGCTCACCAAAGCTGCACAACCACTCCTGCAGGGGCTGGGCTGGTTTCTGATGGGGTGTGCAGGCTCTGCTCTGTCCCCAGAGTCACTCCAGGCCGGGTCACCGGCGCTGTCCCTCACTGATGGACGTGCAGTGACCACGGGGCTGGAGCCAAAGGGCTCCCGGGATTCCTTCTGGAGCTCAACCATGACCTGGATCGTGTCAGGAAAGCAGAGCCTGGTTGGTTTAGGGTGAGAAGCACCGGTGAGCAGCACTGTACCTGCACAAGGGGGAGTTCAAACCCTTTCCCTGATGCCACGAGAACACCTGGAGTGGGCCCGGCATTTGTTCCAAGTCCTGAAATGAAGGATGGGGAGAATGTGCCGGGAAGGAGGTGCTGGAGAAGACGAGGAAACGCTGCACCACTCAAGGAAACGTGCACGGCAAACCAGGCTGGGTTTGGAAACCCCACCGAGTCCCATGCCAGGGTCTGTTCCAGAATTTATCCCAAAAACAAATCTCCATGAACCACAAGGCTCTCTTCAAACCCCAGCCCTGTGTTCTCTGTGTTTTCCACTGGTGTCTTTGAGATATTTTATAGCTCTTGCATCACGTTACCTGGTGATCTGCCCGTCAGCCCTACAATCCCCGCATTGTCTGCGAGCCCCGTGTTTGACAGCGACCTCTATTAATGTGCTGTGCCGGGCCAAAAATGTGTCACTGCTGCGAGGGGGCGAGCGCAGAGCGCCTCTGATGTGTGAGTGACACGGCTCGGGTGTCACTCTGTGGGGTGGGAGAGCAGGGCTGGAGCAGCAGCGAGGGAAGGGGAGCCCGGGCCGCGGGTGCAGCTCTGCCAGTGCAGGAGCACTGCACGGCCCCTTCCAACACAGTCACGGCGTTGCAACCTCGGCCTTTCAATGCACTCGTGCTCCTCCTGACGCTGTCCGTGGAGGAAGGGGATGGATCTTGTTTATGCTGAGCAGAGCTCAGCTCAATTAAGTCGATGAAGCCAAATCAAGGGCAATTTCTGTTCGATGGAGCTGCGAGTTGGTCTCTGTAAAACCAGTGCAGGTTGTTTCTCTCGCTGACAGATGGCTCGAGGAAGGTAGGGGTGCCTTGTCATTTTCTCACACTTTGGCAACATTTTGTGTAGCTTCTCCTGTCAATAAAATCTCATTTGAATTGACCTGAATTGACAGATAACTATTGACTCGAACAAGAGATGGATCCAGTCAATAAGCTCTCATGCCTCAGGGCATAAACCAGTCACTAACTCAGGGAAGGTTAGAAGGAAATATCCCTGATGTGTTGATTATTCCATAAAGTTGTCCACTAGGAGGATTTATGGACATTTGGTTCTCACAAATACAACATACAGGACTGTAGGGACCATTAACCTGTTCTAGTCCAACAGTGCTGAGGTTCTGCAATTCTGAGCGTCTTTACAATAATTGTAGAAGAAAAATTGAGTATTGGTGGTGTTTAAAAGCTTGGAAAGAAGAATTTTCTTGTTGAATCTTAATCCAAATACCAGAACCTGGGATGTTCTTTCCCTATTTTCCCTGTAGTTGTCCCACTCAGAGCTTTGGGCACCTGAATATAAAATAAGAGCCGAATTTTGTGCCTCATCCTTGTGCTTTGCACGCTGGAGCACCCGAGGTTAGGAAGAGCAAACTCCTCGGTTCCAACAGGTGGTGGATGCTGGAGCTGTGGTCCCACCCGTGTGCTGTGTTTGCTCTCCAGAGGGTTTTTGGTGCTGTCTGAGTCCTGCCCTGGCCCTTCAGGCCTTGGGAATTCCAGGGCATGGGAAGGAAGCTCCAGCAGAGAGAGCAGGGGTCAGCAGGGAGGTTGTTACTAAAGTGATGCCAAAAACATCCCCAGGAGCTCAACTACGGAGTGCTTCCGATGAAGGGAATGGCTTGGGCTGCCTGCAGAGCCCTGCGAGGGGAGCTCAGGGGAACCCATGGAAGGGAGGGTCCGGGTGAACCCCTGGGAGGAGGGCTCAGGGCGAGCCCCTGAAACTCTCTGGGAGCCCCTCAGAGGGAAGGGACATCTGCCAGGCCATCGACAGCCCCATTTGGGGAAAAGCTGGGTCTGGTGACACTTTGTGCCCTCCGTGTGCGAGGTGTGGGGAGAACCCGCCCGGCTCCCCACAGGCAGCCCTGGGGAGCAGCTCTGGGGCTGGGCAGGCAGGGCTGGGCTGGTGCCGTGGGCCAGGAGCTGTCCCCGCTGTCCCTTTAAGCCACCGGCTGTCCCCGTGTTCCCAGCACGGGAGGCTGCCTGTCAGCAGGGAGCAGAAAACAGATTGTGACACAGGGCAGTGATTTTTTTTAACAATCCTATTATGAAAGACAGAGTGCTCCCATTTCCTTTGCAGCTTTTATCAAGACTTAAATTGCTGCCAAGGGAGAAGGGGGGTGAGGGGAACCTCACTGCTTTTATTTTATTTTTAATTTTTTTAAGAAAGGATTTTGCTTAGTTACTAAATTCCTGCCTAAGTCTCCTCCGAGCAGAGATCCAACAGTATCCCTATTAAATTATATAGAGCGAGTCCAGTCCTTGGCTGTCAGCGGGACCCATCAGTCCTAATTTATCGCCCCAGGAAACACAGTACAATTATGGTAATAAATAATAATAGGATTCAGTACATGACAACATGAATGATGGAGCCTCTCAGAACTCATTTACATTGCTTTGTGTTGCAATCACCCTGCTTCTAATGTAATGCCAAGCAAATGAGCCTTTTTGAATATTGTGCAATCTATTGCAAGTCAACTGGCACAAAACTCACTCAATAAATCATGTTCAAACACATGCCTCTAATGACAGGTAAATCAACAATGAAGTAATTGCATTTAATGTATTGAAATACTGGACAAAAACAGTGACCTCAAAGTGACTTTTTGGAGAAGGTTTGGTACAGTTGCAGTGGCAGAGGGGCGGTTTCTGTCAGGCCCTCCTTGCTCGGATGCACACGTGAGCACCGACGGTCCCGTTCCCTGTGCCGGCCCGGAGCCTGGCGGGAGCAGCCTCAGCAGGGCCGAGCCGGGCTCAGGGACGGCTGCAGGGATGGATGCCCTGCATGAGCGGTGCCAGGGGCTCTCCGTGACGCAGCAGAGGCAGGTCAGCCCTGCAGCACGGAGTGGGGGTTCTGCCCTGTTGCTTCCAATTGACTCAGTTCAGTTTCCCCAGTTTCCGTGTTCCACTGATTTCAACAGAAAAGGGAAAAGGCTGTGTTGGACTGTGAAGCTGCTGTGGCACCTCCCCTCAGCCCCTGACATGGGTGCTTGTGTAGTAGGGTGGGTTTTTGTTGGGTTTTGGGGTTGTTTTTTCCTAGGAGGCTGGAGACGGTGGGAAGAAGTGGCCTTAGCAAAGCAGCCCCTCGGTTGTTGCTGCCCCATAAAAACATGATATGAGCAGAGGAAACTTTTAAGATTCTGTTTGAAGGCTGATGAAGAAACAACTTTGCAGATTTTGGCTCTGAGTTTATTCCCTTACCCTTCCCTTGCAAGGGAATTTGGCAAGTGTCAAAGGTCTCCTTGGATTCTTCAGGCAATGGAAAGGTTTTACATATCCCCAGGCTTGACTGTCTCTGCTGATAGCTCCCATATGATAGAAACTGATTAGCAAAATGTCTAGAGCCAGGACAAAAGAACTATTAACTACGGAAAAAAGAAAACAACGAGAAATTTCTGTAATTTCAGAAAATTGTTGCCAGTTGTACCTGCCACCCCGTTTGTTCCGTGCCAGTAGGAATGTCAGGATACAATCGCTCTGTTTTCCTGGACACCAGGACTCTGGGATCTCAGTTACAAACACTTCCAGTGTCGATGCTGTGGTGGTTGTGCAGGGCTTTGTTTTGTTTCCTCCTCGCTGTTGGGATGGATTCCTGTCATCCCCGCAAGCGTGGCAGGTATTTGGCAACGAGGCTTCCTGCTGCCACAGCTCATTGCCCGGAGGTGAAACCCTTCACACTCCGCAGACCAGACTCAGGGCCGGGGTGGAGGTGCTTGTTTAATTTGGGTTTTCCTAGGAATCTCACATAAAGCTGTGCTCTCAACTTCTGTAAGTTTTTGTTGCTGTTTTTGAGGGCCACCACTGAAAAAGCCAGCGCTTCTGGGATGTGGTGGTGGGAATCTCAGCCTGGATAAGGGCTGAGCCCGGGTGTGACCACGGAGGTGATGGAGGAGCCAGAGCTGAGGGTTGGTTTGAGCCCGAGATTTGGCTGGGGTTTGGTAAGCCCGGATTTCCTGCGAGTGAGCGCGGCTGTGCCGTTACACGCCTGTGACACACACATATGGCACGCCTGTGACGTGCCCGTGACACGCCTGTGACACACATGATCACACGTGTAACACACCTGTGTCACACGCGTGTCCCACACACCCCAGCTGGGTCCCAGCGCGTGGCTCCCGCGGCGGTTCCTGGCACGCACAAATTGCCTTTCCCCGCTCCCCTCCCCGAGCCCGTCCCGGTGGATCCCGTCAGCAGCAGGAGCAGCTCCCGCTCCCCTGCCACTTCCCGGCTCCCGGGGCCCACGGTCAGCGCCGGCCGCGAGGGCCCGGCCGGGCAGTGATTGATGGCCGGGGGTCACCGCGCTCCACCTTTCCCAGTGCAGCGCTGGAGCGCACACACGGCCCAGCTGGAAGGGCAGCGGTCTGAACATGAGGAATAAAGGGCCGGGACCATCGGGAACTGCAGAGGGCCCCAGGCAGGACAAAAGGGAGGAAATGCTGCCCTGGCAGGCGGCTGCAGGCAGATTTGGGGTTCTGGTCCTTGTGCCCCCTGTCCCCACAGCGAATCCAGGGGAGCTGCTGCATTTACTGCTCTGGAGACAGGGAGGGGGCAGCTGGTAAGGATTTGGGGAATCTGGGATAGTGGCAGAGGATTTGGGAACTGTGAACGCTCCTTTTCCTTGGCTGTCCCTCTGCTGTCCGTCTGTCCGTACCAACTGCTCCGAGGACATTGTGCCGCTGCAGACTGAGAGGAAGGTCAGGGTTATGAAACACTGGGAAACAGGGAATAAAGTGGATGTTCCTGGGGTCCCTGCAGTGAGCACACGTGCAAGCAGGGCCTGGACTCAGGTCCTTTCTCTCACCATGTGCACGTCTGGTTCACTTCCAGGACCTTGTCTGTGCCCAGAAGTTTTGTCCTTTAAAAAAATTCTTGAAAGCTCTCTCAGCGCTCTCTCAAATCATTGTGAGAACAGAGGTTCGGTTTCAGGCTGGTTTAAGATGAATTAAGAGATTAAGAGCAGCGCCACGGCCTTTGTGCTGGGTTACTAAGTCAGTTAAAGATTATCCATTGACATGTCAGATGCATCATCACCTCGCTGTGATTCAGCAGTTGCTCTTCACAGGCACAAATGCAGATTAACGTGCTGGAACTCGACTGTTTCTCATTGAGCTTTAATACAACTTCACCTTTGTTTGCTCTAACGACGCTCAGTGGCTCTGGTGACTCACAGCGAGGATGTCACGGCGTTTGAGTCTTTGCAAGAGATGTGAAATGTTGTTGTTGCCCTACTTTGCAGAATGAGGAGATTCAGTGAAAATGGGAGAAATCAGTCCAATAGCACTCAAGAAACTGGCAATAAAGAAGGCATGTCACTCACTTGTAGGAACAGAGGGAGATTTTGGATTTAATTCACCTCAAATTTCAGTTGATTCTGCACAAGTGAGTAGTGATTTTTGATTCACTGCAGACAAGAAAAAATGCTGATTTTGCTGGCTGAGTCAGCTCTGAGAATCTGATTTGGCTATGGCAAGGTTTATTCTTTTGTTATTATTACAAAATAAATAACAAAAAGATGTTTGTCAGAAGGAAAGGTGATGTCTTGCCCTGAACTGAACTGTACTCTCTCTTCTGTGAGTGTGTGATTTCACACCGTGAGAGGCTCCTGCATGTGAAGCCAGCTGGGTTTGAGATGGCACGAGGGAGGAAAGGAGAATGAACTGATGCAGTGAGAGTTTCCAGGACCTTCTGGAGCAGCGATACAAAGTCTGCTCCTGTGAATCACTGGTTCACACTCAGCCTTCCCCGGGGCCCTCCCCAGGCTCACACTGCCGTGTCCATCAGTCCTCAATGACTCAACGCTGTGCTTTGCTCTGCTTCCCTCCAGAGAGGGTTTTGCAGCCCAGCAGAGCTCACCAGAGGAAAGATTTCCTGGTAATCAGTCTGAATTTTCCTTCACTGGCTTTCATCACGTTGCTAATTAGCTCTAACCCACTGGCCCGTTTCTCCTCGGTGAAATGGCCTTACAAACCCTCTTCCAGCATCTCCCAGGGTCTCATTTCCTCACCAGTTATCCCTCCCGGTCTCTCATCACTCCCCATTTCTCTGGACAAGCCCTGCCCGAGCGTTTTTGGTGTTATCCAGCCCTGCTTCCCAAAGCCAGCGCCCTCAGAGCACAGAGGTCACTCAAAGAATTTGCTGGAGCTTCAAAGATCTCGGGTCAAGATCCAGCAAACTCCATACCCGGGGAAATTGGGTTGCTAGGATCCCAAGATTGTTTATTATGCTCTCAACTTTAATTAGCTGTAAGTAACATCATGTCAGTGTTCTGCCACAAATGCTAAAGCTGTCAAGGCAATTTTACCGAGTCTGGCAGCTTAAATCAGAAACAAGAAAGTCAACATGTCAATAATGGATCTAGACATGATGGATATATTAAAGGGGAAACCTAAAAGTTCTGGACTTCATTATGCTGCCTTCAGCTCTGACAACGTGTGCCAGAGAAATCTGCACCTCGTTGGAAAAGCCCCTTGGAGATGCTGTTCCCAATTAGGGGGCACTTCTGCTCACCTCCAGGCAGTGGCTTTGGGCTGGATGTAGCTCACAGTGTGAATCAGGGAAAGGGCAGGGGTGGCAAGAACCTGCTCAGGTTCAATTTCTACAAATTGATCTGCGCAGGGAGGCAGGGTGTGGGGAGGCTGATTTTTCCCATGGGTGTTGTGCCTTTTTGAAAGCTTCCTTAGAAAGGGATGGACACTTTGGCCACTGGAGGTGTCTGCATTTGTCTGTAGAAGTTTTTGGGCGTGAGCCTGAGCAGGGAGTCACGAGGAGATGATGGACCTGTGGCTGCAGGGGATGTGTGTGGGAGAGGGGAAGTGCAGGAACCAACTTTCTTTCTATTTCATTAGTTAATGGTTGTTTATTTTCTGACATGTCCCATTCGAAGTGTATTTTGGCTTGTGTGTTATACATATGTCTATGAAAATTAAGCAGATTTGCCACGGTCTGACAATGTTAATACTGCTCTGAAAATATAAACAGATGTTTTAGGAGCTCTCAGGTCGTGGGATCACCACAGCTGCGTGTGCGTGTCAGGGGCTCTCCGGTACCTGGTGGGAAAGCGTCCATGTGTCCTGAGGTGGGGCTGGCAGCAGGGAAAGGCTTATTTTACACCAAATTATGGCTGACTCAGTGTTTGTTTTAAAATCTGGAAGTGGGATAGTTCTGCAGAGCAAAAGGACTAAAGAAATCCAAAGCTTTTAGTGAAGCTGAACCGTCCTCTCGCTTCAGCAAATTCTGTGTGCACCTGCCAAGTGTGGAGCTGCTGGAGACCCCATTTGCTGGAATAGTGACTGCAGCTCCCCCTCAGCCACGGGCACAGAGCTTCGGGGCAGCCAGGGCCGTGTGCCCACTGCCACCTCGGGCAGGGCAACGCGTGACAGGCCCCAGCTGGGGTAGGAGCAGGAGGGACAGTTTTGGTGACAGCGATGCTGCTGCTGTGCTGCCCTGGGCACCCACTGGGGCTTTCCACTCTCTGCTTGCCCTTCCAGTGCTGGGCAGGCTGGGGAGGCCCTCAGGGGGACACGACCTCACCTTTTGGGGGATCTCCAACCATTTGTGCGCAGAGTTTCACTGTTGGGGTGTCCCTGGCCCCTCGCTGTGCCCGTGTGCTGCAGGGCCGGTGCTGCTGTGTGACCCCTGTGGCTGCTGCCCCACCAGACCCTTCCTCCTGCTGTGTCTCAGAGCCAGCCCAGAGCCTCTCCCAGGGCTGCTCCTGAAGTTTAGCAGCACTCTAAGCCCAGCACGGAATCAAATATTTGGCCCCTTTGCTCAAGCTTTGTTTCTCTTCCACATTCGGCTCTCCCAGATGTTTTTGGTCATTTCCAGGTTGTAATTAATAATAATAACTCAGCATAGTCCATCAGGGCTGGCTGTTTCCTGCCACCACTTGGATTAGAGGGCTCTGTGTTTTTCCAGATTTTCCAACTGTTGGTCAAGGGAAGCTGTCATGTGGGGACTGTTGGTTAATAATAAACCCCAGCACATTCCTCCCTGGGAAAGTAACATCTTCACATCTGCTTTTGGGTGGAAACATCTGTCCTGTCCAAGGCCTGTCTGTCTTGAGAAGAGACAGGCATTGTGGGAGAGCACTCCAGCTGGGCGGGGGCTGGCTTCCCTCTCCCCCTCCCGAAATCTCTCTGACATTGACGTGCACCACACAGCCAGCACTGTCCCAGCCTTTGCCAGGCATTTGTCTCTTGCACACAGAGCTGTGTGAGCAACCCGGGGGAAATCGTGAAAGATGCAATTAAAAAAAAGCCAAGAGAAAAGAAAAGAAGGCTGCTGCTTCTTAAGGATGCAAATATTTGAGCAAGGTGTTACCAACAGTGTGAGTGTGCAGGAGGGAAGCAGTCGGAGCTCGGGGAGGCTCAGCCTCTAACCAGGGGTAACAATGAACCAGTCCTGTTGTGAGTTTCTGTTCACAGAGCTGCAGATCTGTAGGGAAGGGAGAGCAGCGTCAGGAGGTAACCCCAGCTCAGTGAAGGAAGGACTCTCGCACTGCTCCTGAGCTGGATTTCCACGTTTGGGGGACACAGCAAATATTTTGCTTCATCTTAATGGAGAAGCCAAGGACTCTCTCCTTGCAGCATCCCCCGGTTGTGAGCAAGGGCCAGAGCCCGTGTGTCCTTGTCTCAGCTGTGCCACATCCAGGGTGGTGGCGGAGGAGCCGAACCGCTGGTGAGCCGGAACGCTGTCCCTGGCTGCTGCTCCTGCCCCTCTGACCCTGCCGGACTGGGAAAGCGACCAGCGGGGAAAAGAAGCAACCCTTCCCACGAGCTGGAAGGCCCAGGGAGGCTCCTCCAGCTGGGTGGGGATTTAGGGCTGCAGCAGCACTTCCCTGCTGCTTTCTGTGCTCAGGCAGCATCACTGAAGCCACGCTCCCCCACTGCCGGCCCTGGATGGATGGATGGAGGGAGGGATGGATGGATGGATGGATGGATGGATGGATGGATGGATGGATGGATGGATTCACACGTCCGAGGGGGATTTGTCTCCCTGCAGCCGCCTGTCCCTGGAGCAGGGCAGAGCACCCCTGGCTCCAGTCTCCCCAGCCGAGTGCTGGCCCTCACGAGCTGCTGGTGGCATTTATTGCAGGAACAGAAAGTGCTTGCCTCATCACAGGAGCAGCTGGAGACAGAGAGGCTTTCAAAGGCATGTGACTGACCTCTACCTCGGCTGCCGGGGGCCGGGGATTGCCGACTCAGTGGAATTTTTTTCTTCTTCTCTCCGTCTCTCTCTGCCTCCCGTTCCTTTCCGCAGTGTCCTGACCTTGTGAGGCCTTGGTCTCCCCCCTATCCATCTCCCACCGTTCAGTCTCTCCTGTGAACTCATGCTGGGAGATTAATTGCCACTATCGCCCCTAATCCATCACACTTCCCAAAGATTGTTTTGACATCTAGTTAATTTTTGGCTGATGATTTATCAAATTCTTATTACCGTGCTCTGAAGGGGCTCATTTATTGTGTTGATTCATGGTAATGATAAAGGGGAACCTTTTTGAATTTTAACTACATTCCCTCATGTTCTTCCCAGCACAGCTAAAGAGGAAAAAGGGAAAAATATAGCTGGGGACTCTTAATTCAGAAAGTAAAAGGGGAGGGGGGAAAAAACCCTCTATCCTCCATTATTTGTTTGAGAGCCAAAAGTCCTAAAAGAGGTTAATATATATTAAGACATATTTTTAGAGTTCTGGTCTGGACTGTGTTTCAAGAGCATCCCCCCAAGGCTCTTTAAAACATTTATTGCCCTGTAATATTACCTAAATGTCTACTACCATTTTATTCAAATAGAAGTTAATGCTAAATGATGTCAGTCATGTACCAGTGGAAATGTAAAACATGTCTCTCTGCCAGTCCATATGGCAATTCCAGCTTTTAAAAGTACACAGAGAATTTTCTGCAACCCTTTATGTCATTCCCCCATCTTTGTTCCCACCTATTTTTAATTTGCTGCGCAGTTTTTAATAAGCCCAGATGGTAAAAGAAACACAGTAAATGGCCATTCTCTCTTTTCCTTCCCAGGCAGCTCGGGGAGTTGGAGCCCTTACATGGAGGGGAAGGAACGTAGCAAGGGGTGGACTGGGACTTGTTCGTGGTTTGGGGAAGGAGCAGGAGCTACATGTGGGTTTGTACCTGGTCTGGGGAAGGAGCAGGGGGTCTGTGTGCATTTGTACCTGGTCTGGGGAAGGAGCAGGGGGTCTGTGTGCATTTGTACCTGGTCTGGGGAAGGAGCAGGGGGTCTGTGTGCATTTGTACCTGGTCTGGGGAAGGAGCAGGGGGTCTGTGTTCATTTGTATCTGGTCAGGGGAAAAGGGAGGCCCAGCTGTTGTAGCGGAGCTGCAGAGGTCCTGGCAGGACCTGGTGTGCTGCTCTGGGGTTCCTGCAGTTTAGAGCTGAGGACAGACACAGGTAGAGCTGCTTGAGAGACCCTCCAAGGCCCCAAACCCACATGGGGCTATCCTGTGACAACGGACCAGGCCTGCCACAAGAAAGGGCGTGGACGAAGCCCACGAGGAGGAGGCAGATGGAGGGTGGTGGTGAAGCCAGAGGGCGGGCAGTGGGACACGGGCGGCATTAATTGCCTGTAACGAGTGTAACGATGGTGCTCATTTGGGGCCAGTTCCCTGTGGTGCTCACTTGGGGCCAGTCCCACGAGTTCCAACAGCCCGAGCAAGGCTGAGATTTGCACCCCAGGGCCCCTAGGGTGCTCTCAGTAGCAGCTGTGTAAAGCAGGAGTAACGCTGTACACCCAGGAGCAGAATCAGCCCCGCAACCAGCAGCGCAGCGTGCAGTGAGCCCGAGGCAGGCGCTCACGGGAGATTGTTCATTTACATCACGCCCTCTCCTTATCTTTTATTTTTCTTCTTCTCTCCTCTTCTCCTCCCCTCTCGCCCCCCTTCCCCCCCTCGCCCTCTGTGCCTCTCGTTTCCCTGCCTCGCCGTGAGGTCACCGCGAGCGAGTGAAGGACGCGGGGAGCGGGGAGGTCACGCATTAGCGGGGCTGTGCCCGCGCGGCTCCGCGCGCCCGCGGCTCATCCATCACGGCCTCCACCACTCCATTAGGCCCCGCATGAAATATGCCCCGCTCTGGCTGCTGGGGCCATACATCTCCAGTCTAGACACCTTCCTGTTGTGTGAAGATCAATGCCACACGGTCATGCATCATGTGTCAGCCAGTAGCCCTCACTCTAATAATCGTGTCTATTCTCTAGTCTGCACTATAAATTATGGGCACTGGGAAAGTACTATATTATTCAGCAACCTTGGGCACTAATGGATTATTGGTTTAATGGCTGATAATGTGAGCTCCTTTTTTGGATGGATCCTACCTTTATTTATTTATCTTTTTTCATGGTTATTATTCTGAGTGATGACTGATTTGGATTCTTATCCAGAGGCTTTCACCCTTGCAAAGCAATTATAATAATAAAGCCCTTTGACCGTGGGCCTGCTGTCCTGGCTCTCACTTAATAGAGAGAGGCTTCTGCTGAAACAAAGTCAAATATCCATCCTCCCCTCCCTGGCTTGTCTCAGCTACTGAGCCCCCGTCCTGGGATGGGGCCTCAAGCAGGAGACTGGAAGTGAGGATCCTGGGATGTGAGCCCAGGCTGGGTGCTCAGGGCAGTCCCAGCCCTCCCTGTGCCCCACCAGCTCCTCGTGGTCACAGCCACAAACGGAGGTGGCTTCTCCCAGTTGTCCCAGTTCACCTTGTGCTGCTCCTGACCGCACCCTGCATCTCTAGGATGGCAGAGGGGGACGAAGCCCACGAGCAGGAGGCGGACGGAGGGCGGTGGTGAAGCCAGAGGGCCGGCAGTGGGACACGATCAGTCGCACGGGCGGCATTAATTGCCTGTAACGAGTGTGACGATGCTGCGTTGCTGAGCCGCGGCTCCCGCACGTGTCAGCTGCTAATTTGTTGCTGTTTGTTTGTACATGACAGTAATGTGTTTACCTCATTAGGGGATGTCAAAGTTCCCCAAATCTGGAGCTGGGAGATGGTGGATTCCGTGCGCTGACAAGCAGAGGAAGCGGGAGGCAGGAGCGGGGTTTGGCGGCGGGGCCGGAGGATGCGGAGCGAGGGAGGCGTTAACCCTCGGAGCAGCACAGACAGCACACCCTGCCCTCGCTGCTGCTGCTCCCAAATCAGAGCCCATGGATCAAACCGTGGCAGTTAAACACCCTTGGATACCACAGCGAGGACCATGATGTAAAACCCGTGAAAGCTCTTAAAGCAAGGACATGAGGAAGAATGGGCATATAAAGAGAGGGGATTAGGGAGCAGCCGCGATCCATCACCGTCGGCTGCTCGAGCCGCAGCCAGGCCCTCGTGCAGCTCCTCATTGAGCAGTGTCTTCTCATTAATTATGATTAAACTACCCTACAGTTAGTTGTTCCTTCATTTGTAAAATGCTCCTGTTTTCCACCCAGTTCTAATCTTGGCTGTAATTATCCTGACGGTGGAGGAGTCACTCCAAGAGCCTTTTCTCCTCTCCCTGATGCGTTTGAGTCCAACCAGGATTTGTAGCTCTGTCCTGGAGCTTCTGCCCAGAAAGGAGGTTCTGGGGGGCTTGGCCATGTCCAGCACCCCTTGCTGGGGTGGGAGTGGTGTGGAGACCACCTGAGGCCCTGGATTTTGCTGACCTCGGCCTTTTCCCGTTCCATGGCATTCATACCTGGCTAATTTACGGGATCACTCTGAGAATTAATTAGTTAAATTTGTGCAGATTATTCTGAAACTTATTATTATACTAGAGGCTGCTGCTGCCTATGTTTTCTGCCAACGCATCACATTTCCCACCTTCCATGTGAATGAATTCCTAGGATACTGTCCAAACTGACAAGAGGAGCAGGAAATGCCTCCTGCGAGGGCTGGAGGAAGGTGTTAGGAAATTAAAGGAGCAATTTGAGAGCTGCAGCTTTTCTTTCGCTGTACGAGAAAGCAATTCCCATGTCCCACTCCCGTACCCTCTGCTCTCCAGGATAAGCCAGGCCGTGTTTTCTCAGTCCCTGACGTGCTGAGAAAGCCCAGGGTGGCTGGCAGTGCCAGTGGTTGTCCCCTCCCCGCAGCGTGGCTGTGCCCCTGGAGCAGGATGGAGGCAGGGACAGGAGCCTGAGGGGTGGGGGCAGGAGAAGGGTCTGCGTGAGCTGGGCCAGGGTCACTCGCAGCACATGCTGGGAATCCCTCAGCAGCTGGTATCTCCCACAGACAGAAGGAATATCTCAGGGAGGATCTCAGCAATCAGCTTGACGGGGGCAGCTGGTTCCACTTCCTTTGAGACACAACTCCGGCACGGTTTGACTCTGCTGATCAGATAGGAGCTGCATTACAAGGCAATATTGTGGTTTCCCTTAATGTCCTGCCAAACTGCATTTATCTTCTCACTGCTTCCCCACCCTCCCTGAGAAAGCCTGCTCAGGTCACAGCATGGAGAGAAAGCCTTCCCTGGGAGGAGGAGGATGGAGCCCTGATGCAGAATCTGGGCTGATAAGCATGTTTTATATTAGTTAGGAATGAGGCACAAGAACTTAATTAGATGTGCTCTGACTGCTTTGGTGTACAGAGGTCTCGACCTACAAGTGAGAACACTTAGAAGGCTGAAGCAGTGCTTGTAAAACCCTGGAAGGCTCGTGACTACTATTTCCAAAACCATCAAAACTGTGGCTAAAAAGAGGCAGTGCTGTATGTAAATCCAAGGAGCAGGCCAGTGGGACGGAGCTGGCTGAGGGCTGTGTTTGAGGGTTGGAACAGCACTTTAATTCCAGCTCTGCTGACAGAGGGGGCTCCAGGAGCTCCTGACTGGGAAGGGGGAGTAGCTGGGTAGTGCAACACAGCAGAAAACTCCTGGGCTCAGCCTGGGTGGTGAAACGTGCCAGGAGGGCTTCCATCAGCTCGTGGGCTGGAGGAAGAATTCTGCTCCAGACTTGGGAAAGACACTGCAGGAAACAGCCCTGTACAGGCAAAGGACATGGTGGGAAGAGCTGAGCCCGTCTCTCTCTCTTCAAACCAGTGAGGAATTGCAGCAATTTGTCCGTGAGCCTCAGCAGGGCTGTGCAGGGCTGCTCCAGTCACCCCGAATCAGCTCAGAAACAAACAGCAATAGCCCCCCCCCAGACCCCGAGCAGCACCAGCCAAAGCCATCGCTTGGCAGTGCCAAGTGCCATCAAGCATATGGCCAGCGAGGGCACTTTGTCATTTCTGCCTCGCAGGACTGAAACCCTGAGCTGGCAGCTTCCATCTGCAGCCCAGCCCACGGAGAAAGGCTTCCCTCACACAACCTCTGCGGGCACCACAGCAAAAAAGGGACCCGTTTTCCCTAAAAATTGGTAAAAGCAGTTGGGCTGGGGTTTGATCGGAGCACTGAGCTGCAGCAGGTTTAGGATGCGCTGGCAGCCAGCAAGTTGTGGCCGTGGAGAGGTGGAGAGGTGGGCTCAGCTCTGAGGGGCTGTGCCAGCCACGTGCTGGGTTTAATTAGACAGAAGATCAGGTCCAGCACTCGCACCTGGGCTGTGGAGGCACAGGCACACACAGAGCCACTACTGCCACCTTTGTATAGAGAACACCCCCCAGTCACCTTCCTCAGGCTTCTTGGGAGCTGACAAGGGTTATTTTGGGGGTACACAGCATCCCAGTACAGGTGTGTGTGGAGAGGGGAGGGGAAAAAGCTGGAAAAGGAAATGTATTGACATGTCCCAGCTCTCTTTTCTCTGCTGCTCCAGAGAGCTCCTGAAATGACTTCTTGCCATGCTGATGGAGGGCTTGCAAGGCTTGGTGGGATCCTCCCTCCATCGTCACAAGGCCACAGTCAGAGAAGGAAAGAAAAGACAGGGGGAACCCCAAAATTCCCAATCGTATTTTTCCATTGCCTTGATCCCAAGCCGAGGCCCTGCACCTGCAGAAATCCTCAACTATCACATTTCTCCTGCTCCGGATGATAACGAAGATAATTGTTTCATCCACTTTGTCAAGCTGAAATGAAAAGAGGGCAAAGCAAAACGATGCCATCATAAATCATCAGGCTGAGACAGCAAAAAAAGGACAAGATAGTGACTTCATTAAGGGTTATGTATTGTGTCATTAAGTTGGCAGGGGTCACCTTTCATGTCACGCAGCAGCCCCATGATGCATTGCTGGCTCCTCTTTCCAATAAAATTAAACGTAGATGTAAAACTGATTAGGCCGTGTTTGCCTGAGCCCAAGGCAGGGAACTGCGCCGGGAATAATTGATACGAGATCGCGGCTGATTTGTAATGGCAGCGATTTCTCTTCCTGGTCATTTCTCTGCTGACCTTGCCCATTAAAATAAGCCCAGCTGCCTTGAAAAGAGAGACGCTCGTTCCACCCTTCCTCCCCCTGCCCCAGCCACTTGCCTGGAATTCATTTCCTCCCTCGCTTTCCTTGGGATTTCTCCCTCCCATCGCTGCCGGCCACAGGGTGCCCCCAGCCTGGGGTGAGAGCAGGGACAGCCCCTCGTGTGCTCAGGTGTCACTGGTGACACCCTGCCCATGTGCCAGTGACATCCCTGCTCCTGCTCCGCGCTCCTGACCGGTGCCGGATTGATCTTCACTTGTCCCAAAGCCCCCGTTCCCCTCCCTGTGCCCTGTGCGGGCCAGGGGATGCTCTCCTGGGCCACAGAACCTCTGAGGGCACAGGTCCCTCAGGGGTAGGTGGTGTTCTGTGGAAGGACCGGTTGGGGCCATCAGAACCTCCCCAAGACAGGGAAGTGCTGGCTGCTGGAGGCCTGGACCGTGGCTGTCCTGTGTCTCCTTCTAGTGGAAGGTGGGATTGGGATTGGAACTGGATGATCTCTAACCAAACCCACCCCAGGATCCTCTGATTCCTGGCAGCCCCAAAGCACAGTTCAGTGGTGGCCCTGCTGTGCTGCCCACCCTGCTCCAGGAGGTGGAACCGGGCTGCAGGATGGAGAGAGGGGAGGGAGGTGGGAGCTGTGTAAATCCCTGCTGGAGGTTCCCACAAAGCACTGACCCCTGATGCTGGGGCACTCCAGACACCCTCGTGCTGTGGAGCAGGAGCTCATAAATGTGTCCAGAGCTGGCTCCATCCTCTTTGGTCCATGGCTGCCCTTTACATCCCCTTCCCTTCTCCTGCAGCATCTCCAACAGCCCAGGGCCCACCTGCTCTCGCTCCATCGGGGTCTCTCTGGGACAGCGTTTGTTGCTGTGCCCGAGGAGCCTCAGCAGATTTACCTCCCAGGTGGGGCTGGAGAAGGTGAGCTCAGGCCAGGGATGAAAGTAGAGGCAGGCATGGGGATTTTAACTTGTGCTTGTACTTCCCCTCGGGGAGCTGGAAGGTGGAAAAGTGCAACGCTCACCCGAAACCCAGCTCCAGGTCTCGAGGAGTGCTCGGTGTGGGTGGCTTTCAGAGGGATTATTTATCCACTTAGAGCTAAATATGTGTTTACATGGTCTGATGGAGTGGAACTCTTACTTGTATCAACTGTGCCTCATTCTTGATGCCTTCTGGCCAAGATTTTCTTAAGTGGCCACTGGATTTGGGACACTTCTTAAGAGAGGCCCTGAAAGGGCTCAAGTTTCTGAGCACAGTCACTGAGCTGCTGGGAAACCGAGTGGCTGCTAAGGTGCCTCGAAGTGGATGGTTCATAGAGTGGAATCCTCTCTCTGGTCACAAAGAACTCCTGGAAATGCCAGCCCTGGTCCGGGATAAATCCTCAGCTGTGGGATGCTGTGGGTGCTCCCAGGAAGGGACCCCAGGTGGCACCAGGTAAGGACTCGACCCAAAGGAGCTGAGCCCCCTCAAATACCCCTGAGCTGAGCCCAGGCAGGGTTTGAGCTCCCCCTGCTCATTCCCCTCACCCTCGGGTGGGGCAGGGAGCCCTGGAGCTGCCAGGGATTGATGGAACCGAGTGTGGCCATAATGGCAGTGCCAGGGAGCAGAGTAAATAACCCACGCTGGAGCCCTCTGCGAGGAGAACCATTAGAGAGACAGAACCAGTGAAACAAACACAGTTCCATGTGTCAATCCCAGATAGATGGACTAAAAATACATACAGGGAGAGAGCGGGTGTGCGCTGCAGAGAGAATGCAAAAGCCTTTTAGATGGGGAAGCAAAAGCCACTCATTTTCCCCGCAATAACAAACCTGGGGGGAGCAAAGGAGCTGGGACCTCGTGCCATAAACAACCAGGGAAACACAAACCTTTCTGGGGCGCAGATGGCTGCTGCTTGGGTTTTATTTTTCTTTTCAATACATTTGACAGCTAAATTCAGTCATTTGTGAACAACGTGGCCATAAAAATGAGTAATAATGATTGGAGGTATCTTACTTTTGGTTTAATGGGCTCCAGAGTGATGCTGAGGAGCTGCTCCCACCCTTGGTGGGCAGAGGGGGTTCGATGCCGGGCCGGGCCCGTGGTGGCTGCTCACAAGGCTCCCGCAGCAGAACCGCACCAGCTGTGGATGGGGTTATGCAGTTCTGGCTCCGAACTCCAAATTAATGCTGTCCTCAGCTGCACTGCCTCAAACTGGATTGCAAAACCCTGTTGCTGACACAGCTCGGAGCGCTGTGCTCCTCCCCAGCCAGAGGGGTGGGTTCGCACACGTTTTATCAGCTTCTCAACTTTTCCCTCATTAATTATTTCAGTTCTGTCAAACTTGAGCAGAGGGTTTTTGCTGCACCCAGAGAGAGTTAGGGCCTCCTTGCCAGCCTTAGTTGCTCGTGTAAAACTCTTACTGAGAGACTTTCAGACGGATAAAGATGAATCTTCCAGGACCTGGGAGGGACTCCAGGCTTCTCTGCAAGGATTTCAGTCTGTTCTCATCCACAGACTTGCTATAAAACCTGGGGGAATCCAAAAAATCCTCTTTACCTTCCCAGAGAAGACACTTTACCTACATAAACTGCTTTGAGCTCCTCAGATTAAGGAAATTCAAGGTGATACTGTTTATTTTCAGAGCTTTTACACACTGAGCGCTGTGTGAGCACCTTGTTATTGCCACAGGTACTAATTCTGGGAGTAGAGGAGCTGAGTGGCAACAGCAACACAGAATCTAAATATAGAGAACATCTAACAGAACCACAAACTCCATCCTCAGCACTGTAATTTTAATGAGATTATGTTTAATCCTTCTGTAGACACTTCTGCCAGGGCAGCACAAAAGAACAGGGTTTGTCTGCATCTACCTACCACAAAGCCGAGCAGTTGGCCCCACTTTTAGGAATCTCCCCAAAAACACCTGGTTGAAGATGGCTCTGGCTGCAGCAAAGGGCATCCAAGGGATGCCTCTGCCTGGTACTGAAGGATTTGTTGGCTTGGAGCTTGTTTAGGGACACATCCCAAAATACACAGGCCAGAGCTGCACAGCAGCTGCTGACTGACAGGATATTAGACAATACTGAGAACTAATCTGGCTCTGGCAGGGAGATTTGCCAGGCTGGAGGACTGAGAAAAGCACCACAAGCAGGAGATTCAGCTGCTTTGCTGAGGATGGAAATTAATTGTTTGGTTAAAAGGCAGGGGGAAAAACCCAGCCATGATATCTCGAGTCCTGTTTTGAGGGCCTGAACTGCTCCCAGATCAGTTCAGTCATTCTGGGGCAGCAATTGTCCTAAAACTCCACGCTGAGGCACACTTCGAGTAAAGCCTTTGCTTCATTCAGCAGCAAAGTCTTGTGCTGAGCCCCAGGGAGGACCTGTCCCCTCCCTCCAGGTGCTCCAAACCACCGAGCACCAATCCCTGGGTGTTCCCAGGGGTCAGAGCTGGGCCCCCACCCCACAGCCCTTCCCCTGCCCCCGGGAGCTGTGCCAGGGCTGGGCACAGAGCCCCCGGTGCCCCTGGGCTGAGCAGGGCGCGGCAGAGCACGGAGTTATCCATGCACACCGCTGAGCTCCCAGCGTCTGGAAAAGGCACCTCCACCGAGGAGAACAAGCCCGGAGGGAGGAGAGAGGGCAGGGACAGCAGTGCCAGCTCCGGAGCTCTCACTGCCGCCTCCTCAGTGCCGTTTGTCACGGAGCCAGGGGACAGCAGGGAGGGAACGGGGATTGTTAAGCAGATCAAATGTTAAGGTAACATTTTGTGCCACGCTACATTCCACAGGCTGCTGAGGACAAGGGATTATCCAAGAGGGAGCCAGGGACGGCTCTGATGAGCTCAATTAGTGCTCTGTCCGTGGGCCAGGGCTCGGTGGCTCAGGAGAGGTGGCTGCAGCTTTCCTACCGCCCTTCCCTGGGCAGGGCAAGGGAAGACGAAGCTCTCGGGGCTGGGCTGTGCCCTCAGCTCGCCAGCAACAACATCCTGCAGCAGCTCTTGAAACGTGCAGGAGTTTCATTTGAGGGGTGCCAGGCAGCGCCAGGCAGCGCCAGGCTGCAGCTTATCAGCAGCTTATCAGCAGCAGGAGGGGCAGGTCCAGTGATCCCTGCTCGCCGTGCCGGCGAGGAGATATCCCCGCAGAGCTCCGCTGGGTGCCACAGCTCCTGCGTTTGCTGCTCCCCGGCCGTGCCACAGTCGGGAGGGTGAGCTCTGATCCCGGAGTGATTTTTCTTAATGTCTTTATATAGATGAGTTAACTCAAAACCTTTCCAACATAAGCATGTTTTTCTGTTCCTTCATCCTGACCTTGGCATTTTCTTTCTCCACTCCAAGTTCTCTGCTGTCCTCTGGCCAGCTTTGCCTCTCATTTGTCAATGTTATTATTGAATTTTCAAATGCCAGTAGTGCACATAAATCAATGGCTGGCTTCTCCCCAGTGGCATATCCCTGCCACGTGTGGTCATTCATTTTTTTTAATAAGTCCTCCTCTCCTTTCACCCATTTATAAAAATGCATCTTGTTCTGCTGCCGCCGTCCATCATCCAGGGAGTCCAGCTATTTGTTGCCCCTGAGTGCTTATTCATCAACGTTTTCAAAAGCAAAATCACTCTTCGCCTCCTGCTCTTATTGTGCCATCAATCTCGACTGGGGATCAATAAACCTGGCTTTGGCAATTTTTCCCCCACTGCTCTGGCTGCCTCTCCCAAAGTCTGGCCTTCGGATTTGCATTTTTAACTGCTCCTAGGAGGGGACGATGGCAGTGGGAGGAGCAGGAGCTTCCCCTGCTCCCAGGGTGGCATCACCCATCTCACCCTGAGAGCTCTGCACTCACCTTTGTCCCTTGGCTTTGGCCCCAGAGCCGGACACAGGGACAGGAGAACCCCCAGCCACAGCGTTGGTGCACACAGGAGCCTCGGGGAGCAGAGCTGGGTGAACATTTTTCTGCTGAACATCATTTGAATGAAAAATAGCTTTTCCCTGAGAACTGAAATTTCTGTTGAAAAATGGTTGTTGTTTTTCGAGAACAACAAACAAACCCAAAAACCTCTTTCTAAAAAACTTTCCTCTTTCAAATACACACTTAAAAGGCTGACATTTATTTTTGAAACTGTCTCCAAGAAAGCAGACTATTTTATTTTTTGACCAGATATGTTTTCCAAAGCTGAATATTTTCACGACTTTTGAAAAAGCTAAATGTTGCAGTTATCAGTTTTATCTTTTCGTCGAAATTCTAAAAAAGAAAAACCCTCTCTGGAGCTGAAAAGCCTTTCAGCAACATTGATCATCTCCTAAAATTTTCCAAGCTAATCTGTGCAAGCAATGGGACTTTCTGACCTGTGGAATTGTCAGAGCCAGGTGGAGCCTGCAGGGGCTGGGGCCCCAGGCTTGGGGTTCATCATTTCCAGAGTCCTTCCTTGGACTCTCTCCGTGTGAGGGGGAGCCCAGAGCAGGCAGGACACAGCTCTGAGGGAAGGCTCCCCTCTGCCCTGCCTGGCACAGCCCAGGTGCCCAGGACACGCCACTGGCTCAGCTTGGTGCCCACCAGGACCCCCAAACCCTGTCCCTGGTGCATCCCAGTTCAGGGGTTACTCCCAGGGGGGAGCAGGACTTTGCTCTTCCAGCCATTCCTTTCCATGAACCCTTCCCTGAAGGTCTGGGGCAGCTCCTGCCCCAAAGTTCTCCAGCCCAGGAGGGAAGCAGCAGATGGAATTGTGTGCCAAGGCAATAAATTCAGGCCACAATCAGTAACATTTTGTGGTTTGACACTTAATTGATTAACTAATTTGAGGCAACAAGATTTAGTGTAGCTGCAGATTAGTGTCGAAGGGATAATTAGGGCTGAGCTGCCGCTTCCAGAGGCGGCGGCCGCGGTTCGGAGCCGCAGGAGCAGAGCTGGGGCTGAGCTTCCAGGGAGCAGCCCTGGCTTGGCACCCAGGGATTGCAGCAGAAAGGTCAGGCACTGACTTATCAGCATAGACAAAATCCCTTCCTATAATGTATGTGTTTATTCTCAAATTAAATATATTAATGTATTATTTGTTCTTAAAATGTCATTCAATAGATGGTGGGCTTAGGTTTCCTGGCAGACCTTTGAAGCTTAAAGAGTAATGTAATAATAGCACATTAATCCATAAGCTACACAGGCTGCTCCCAGCAGACCCCAAACTCCACAACTGCCTCCGAAGCTCTGAATTCACTGCATCTGTTTCTAGGAATTTCTGTCTAACAGCAGCGGGCTTGGTGAAGCCTCTCCTGCCAGCTCCAGCCCCAAATCTTGCCTTTCTGCCCCCATCACGCTCTGGGCACCTGCAGGTGCTTTCCTGGCCACAGCCTGACATGTCCGTGCCCCTGGCCGTGCCCATCGCTGCTGGGCTGGAGGCTCCACATCCCTGCCCTGTCCCTGCTCAGAGCGGGGCTGCCGAGCCAGAGCTTGGTTTGGGCCAAGCCCCAGCTCCAGCGAGAGGAAATGCTGCATTTGGACTTTTCCCCAGGCTGAATTCTTGGCACAAGCAAATCATCTCTTGGAAAAAAAGGGAAAAAAAAAATTCCTCTTGAAAGAATGTCTCCATCTCTCCTCCAAATCACCCATCCATCTCTCTGTTTGTGTGTCTAGAGTTGATAGCTTGAGAGCTATTGAAATGCCAAACCTGATGTTTTGGAGAGCTTGGAACCCATCTCTGAACTGCTCTGATTTTAATTCTGCAAGTCTTAATACTTGATTGACAAATACAGCTAAACAATCCATCATCCATCTTATCTGAAAAATGTAACCTTTTTCTGTTTATGGAACATGCACATGTGGAACATGTTTTTCTTTCACTCTCTATTTATTCCATTTACTCAGGGCACTCGGATCTTTTCTTTTTGCGCTGCTTTGGGCTGGCTCTTCCCACCTTCCCGTGGTACCCCGTCCACCTCTGAGCCCTGCAGAACACAGGTGGGTGGTGTGGGCAAGCAGGGCTGAGGAAAGAGGCCTCGGAGGTGTCCCAGGGGACGGGAAGGGAAAGGAGCTTTGTGCCCACATCTCCTGGGACCCCAGTGGGGTGGGTGGGACCCCCACACCCGGGCACCAGCCAGGCTGAAGTCCCCCTTCCAAGCCCTCACCCAGGGTGGCAGCAGGGATGGAGGAGCTGGGAGCTCTCTCCAGCATCCCCCCAAGGGGCTGTGGCCTGGTTTGTTTGGACACACTGGGTTTGGCCTCTCGCCGGAGCCTGTGGGTGCTGCCAAAGCAACAGGACCAGATATTTTGTTCATTTTCTCACCTCTTAAGATAAATGTGAATCTTCTGTTGTTCCAGGCAGCTTTGGTAGGCTGCCAGCACTGCAAGAATATCCAACAAAAATTGATGTTGAGAGCTGCTCACCACTGTGGATGTTCTCACTACCAGTGCTGGCAATTATTAAATTGGAGTTATTGCTGCAGTGATGGTAAAAGTAATGGTTGTTAACTGTGAAGGCAAATTAACGTCTTCCGCAATTTCACATTTGGGGACAAGTTTAACATCCTGGAGATGCTGGAAGAGCCGGGGAGGGAGCTGAGCTGGGGACAATCCGTGCACTTCCAGCCTCCTGCAACCCTATTCCATCCCAATCCCACCCAAAACAGCTCCTCTGCTCTGAGAGAGGCTCAGCTCTGCTTGTGTGTGGAAATATGGAAATAAATATCGGCTCAAACGAGTGAGTTTGGCAGGAGGGAAATTCCTCCCCCCTCAGCTTCCCAGAAGTTCCTCTGCTCTCCTTCCCACCCCGCTGGCAAGGACAGCAGACCCCAGGCTGTCCCCGAGGCCCCTCCCAGGCCGTCCCCTCCCCAGCAGGGCAGGACAGGGTGGCCCTGTCCCCTCCTGGGGTGACCCCGGATCACAGAGCTGGAGGGGTCACCAAGGGAACATGCTGGGATCCTTCTCTTCAGCCCTTGTAATGGCGTTAGCAATGACTGTTTCTTACTCAATCATGCTCCCAAAGGATTTTCAATAAACTTTTTATGTGCCATAACTGTTACATTAAATAAAGCTGAAAGTATTGAGTAAACTGACTGTAAATCACTTTAGATGCCTCGGAATTACATTAAGTGTGAGAATTATGGATCTTTTGCTGCTTGCAGAAACAGAGAGACGACAGAGCCAGAAATTTTTATGCTCCCAACCCTTCTGAAGGTTTTTTAAATTATTTTCTTATGCCATACAAGGGGCTTCTCCTCCTGTCAGCAGCGTGTTCAGGGACACTTTAGGGCCAGGTCCCCTCCCTGCGCTGCAGGATCCTGGGTGCCGTGGAAGTTCTCCCTTTCCATCAAGCTGCTTTGGTTTCCTCAGCCTGGAACTGGTAATTAAACACTGGGCAGGGACTGCTTTAGCAGAGCTGAACAGGCTGAGAGGTTTTATTGCATCAGGAGTGATTTTCTGCTCAGAGCCTGACAGCCAATGCCTCAGCAATACAAATATGTGTTTTGATATCAATAAATGCTGAGGAAACATCTTCTCCTCTCCCCTTCAGGCACCCTAGGCTGGGCTTAGGCAGGTGTCACTTTTCATGCCCACAGAGGAACAGGATTTAATAAAAGCCCACAAGTGCCCTGA
Source organism: Coloeus monedula (assembly GCF_965178545.1). Taxonomy (NCBI): domain Eukaryota; kingdom Metazoa; phylum Chordata; class Aves; order Passeriformes; family Corvidae; genus Coloeus; species Coloeus monedula. Next base: position 863,438 of record NC_138808.1, on the reverse strand, counting down.
GCCCAGGGCTGAGGGTGAGGATGGGCAGAGGAACTGGGGGCTCAACCTGGGCCAGCAAAATGAGCTTTTCCTCTCTGGGAGCTCCTGGGGAGCCAAGTAGGAGCAGGTTTATGCTCGAGGGCCTGAATCCGGGGTATCCTGGTCAGGTGGGGCTGTTTAACCTCCTCCTCACAGCCAGCAACACAGCAGGGGTTGGGAGCACAGAGCTGAGGCCACCCAGCACCACCACGGCCACCCCTGAACCATGGCCCCAAGGGCCACATCCCCACCTTGTTTGAACAATTCCAGGGATGGGGACACCCCTCTGTCCTCCACGGACAACCCTTTCCATGAAGGAATTCTTCCTAGAGGCCCTTTCTGCTCATCCTGTCCCTTTTTATGGGGGAGACAAGAGTGACCCCACTGTGTCACACTCGGAGCTCCACCAGAGCCACCTGGGCAGAATCAGCTGCCCTGGGGGTAAAGGAGCCACAGCTGGGTGAGGATAAGGAGGAATTGCCAAATGCAAATTGCCTGGGTTCGTTGTGTTTGCCCCGAGCCCAGTTAGTGTGTGAGGGGGGGTTAGCAGGAGCTGTAACCTGGATATTGTCACTGCTTTCTGCAGGGCTGGGCATTGGAGCTCTGTGGATGTGCCCTTTTTCTCTTTTTCCTTTAGTATTTTCTGTTTTAAACACAGTGAGAGACAAATGAACAGGCTCCCACTGCTCTGAGCAGCACCAAGGTGACTGCTTGGCAGCCTGGAAAATCTCCCATTGTCGCTCTTGGAGTCAGAGCTTGACCTTAAGAAAATTCCTGCCAGTTTCTCCAAGGGAACGCGTCCCTGAGCTGCTGCAGGAGCCTGTTTGCCACAGGTAACGCTTTTTACTCGGGATTATGGGTTGTGTGTTTGCCACCAGGCACAAAAATTCACTGCCTCTCCTGTGATGCAGCAGCTTTGCATGAGAGCAGGGCGATGCTGTTTTTCCATTTGCTGCATCTGCCTGGGACCACAAAAACATCAAGGTCAGAGCAGAAATCAGGAAACAACCCAGCAACAGCGTGTAAAATCACAGGCTTGCTGTTTTTAGTGCTGGCTCCCCACAATTTGGTGTGGATTGCAGGTGAGCTGGGGCTCGGAAAGGCGGCAGCCCCAGCGCTGAGAGCCTGAGTCAGCTCTGGAAATCATGTGTTCACCTCAAATAACGAGATGCTCCAGCAGCAGTGTGGGGAGGTGTTTGCTCAAAGCCTTTGGGGATTTTTCAAGCTTTGTTCCGCAGGTTTCTTCCCTGTGACGGTTTCATTTTGACCTGAGAGCAGTGAGGGTGCTCAGGGCCCTGGTGTGGGGCCACAGGGGAGAGGCTGAGGAGACTTCCCTGTGTCTGGTGCTCCCTGGGCTCTCCCTGCAGCTGAAGTGGGGAGTGAGGGTCCCTGGGGGCTGCTGAGGCTCCCTCCCACCACTGCTGTACCCACAGGGCTCCACAGATGCGTTTTTGGGGGTGTGCTGGGAGCTCCTGGGGTCACTGGGCTGCTCTGGCCCTTCCTAAGCCTTTGTGTCCTGCCTTAGAGCTTCAGTTCTGACCCACCCATGGCTGGTCCTGCCCCAAAGCACCCCCAGGTGTGGATCCATGGGATGAGAGGGCTCCTCTGAGACAGGAAGGTGTTTGGGAGCTGCTGGGCTCTCTCTGCCACCAATCCAATGCCCCTTGAGCTCCAAACTCCAGGAGCAATGGCCCAGAAACCAGGAGGGGAATCCCCTTCCCTGGTGCGTGTGTGTTTGTCTGCAGTAAAACACTGTGAAAAAGGCACTGGATACAGAAACCACAGCAGTGCCTGGTTCTTCTGGCCCTCGGTGAAGACAACGGGGTGTAGCAGAGGAGCACTTCCCCCTCTCTGGGTTGATGTCATTAAATATCAGAAGGAATACTCATTTCAAAGCCACGTCATTTGCCAGTCCTTGGGTTACGGCTGCGTTGGTACCTCAGACACCCTCCCCGCTGCCAGGCTCCCCTGCTCTTTGTCTGGAGTATTTGTGATTTTGTGTGGTGGGACTGAAATAACTTCTGCTCTCTCCCAGGTTCCTCTGGTGCTGGAACCTGCCAGACCCCTCCTGGGGAGGAGCGAGGGCAGAGCCACTTCCAAAGGGGAGGAAAGGGAAAGGAGGAGGGCTGTGTTTTGGAGAAACACACTGATCTTTTCTTGGTTTTGGAGGGGGTTTTGGGGTTTTTGTGGTTTTTGAAGGAACTGGAAAACTGTGCAGAAATTGAATCAATTCTGCTGCTAACTTTGGTCGTGGATCTTGGAATTTTCTCTTTGCTGTGAAATCCCAGTGGCTCTCTGGAGTTTAGCACCCAGGGGTGGCGCTTACAAGTTGACCTCAGTGTTGACTGGGCGCTGAAGGGTTGCACAAAGCCTCCAGAAGCTGTTATGGTCTGAGTTCTGTTTAAACCCACTCCATGCTGGGTGCCTCCATCACCTGGATCTTTTCTCCAATCCCTCTCCCCATCTCCAAGCCTCTCTAAGTTTTGAATGCCAGAGTCTCCAGCCCAGTTTGGCATCACCACTGGAACAAGTTCGTTGTAGAAGCAGCTGCAGAGGAGGGTCCTGGAGGCCTCTCCTGTTCCCTCAGTGCCCAGGGCAGGGCTCCAGGAGTCTTTGCTGGATGCTGAGAAATCAGAGTGGCTCAGCAGTGCCCACCTGGAGCTCTGCTGGTTTCCACCAGGGGGGACCCAGGGCTGTCTCTGTGCCTGGTGCAGGGGCTGGAAGGGCTCCTGGAAGGGCTCCTGGAAGGGCTGGGTGAGAAGGGATTTCCCTGCCACCCTCTGAGGCTGGTGTGTTCTGTCTCACAAGTGGAATGGCTTTGGCACGTCTGAAGTCTCCTCCATCAGCTCCTAAACACTTGACAGAAAGGTCACGGCCATGTGGAGATAACGAGGGACCCTGCAAATTAGGAGCAAGAAATAACAGCGTTTAGGGCTGGCTGGAGACTTCAATGTTCAACATCAGGCTTGGGGAAAAGTAGAAGTGATATTTCCTTTTGACCTTTTAGAAAGAGCCTGAAAGACTCCAGACTGCAGCGAGCCGGAGCTGAGGGCCCCGGGGGCTGCGGTGCCGAAAGGAGCAGCCGCAGGCTCTGTCCCCTCGCAAGGAGCAGCCCCAGGCTCTGTCCCCTCGCCGAGAGCCCTCGGGGCCATCCCGGGGCAGGTCCTGCTGCTCGCCGGCCCTGCTGTGTCAGCGCCGCTCCAGCCCAGCCGGGAGCTGCCGGGGCCAGGCCGGCGTTCTCCTGTGCAGGAGCTGCCGGGAGCATCTCAGGCCGGTTCTGGTGCAGAGCTGCCCAGGGAAGGGGTGGCAGAGCAGCAGGGCGAGGCCGGGGTGCCGGGGCAAAGCTCTGGGGTGACCTGGTCTGGAGGAATTTTGTCTCGGGAGGGCTGGAGAAAGGCGTCCCTTGCTGAGAACCTGTTGGCAGCACGTCCCAGGCAGCCTGCGCAGTCACCGCGGCACCTTTCAATCTCCTTTTCTGCCCTCTGGGGTCCCCAGCAGGAACTGGGGAGCTGATGTGGGATGGATCTGCCCTTGCGGGACCCAGGAGCAGGGACTCGGGGTGCTGGGAAACACCTCCGGAGGTGCCTGGGAGTGGAGGCTGTGCGAGCCGGGCTGGCAGCTGCTGTGCTCTGCAGCAGAGGTCACTGTGCGGCCGGGAGAGCCGCGGGATGCGGGAGAGCCGCGGGGTGCGGGGCTGGGGGAGCCGCGGGGTGCGGGACCGGGAGAGCGCCGGGATGCGGGACCGGGAGAGCGCCGGGATGCGGGAGAGCCGCGGGATGGGGGACTGGGAGAGCCGCGGGGTGCGGGGCTGGGAGAGCGCCGGGATGCGGGGGAGCCGCGGGATGCGGGGCTCCCGATGATGCTGGGGACGGGTCCGTCCTGCTCCCCTTCATCCCCTCTGTCCAGGGACACATCCCGGCGGGAGCTGATGGCACAAAGGGAGGCAGCCTCCATCCGCCCCGGGGCAAACTGGAGCGAAATTCCAGCAGGGAACTGGGGACGTTCACCAGGAGCCACCAGCAGGGAGCTGATGAACGGCCAGGGCTGGGCTGGAGCTGCGGCATTACCGAAGTTAATCCAAACTTCCCAAAAGTTGCAGAAGTCCCAGTGGGTTTACCCCAAGCATGGCCATGGAAAACCTCTCCGTTTTTAGGTTACCAGGGCGAGGGGAAGACTTTTGGGGGCCTGTATTAGGTGGAAATGAGGTGCTGTGAGCTGGACACGGTGCTGGAGGTGAGAATTATCACCTCCGAGCAGCACACCTGGAGGGGCTCAGGGTAACCTGCTTCAGTCTGTGCTCGGGGTAAACAGCATCTTACGGGCACCCAAACCTTCCATTATTTGTTATTATTGGTTATTTACCTATTTACTGGGAAGACACTGGAGAGAGGGATGGATAATGGAAAGGTTAAGCAGCGAATTGCTGTGCTTCTGCCTGGTCAGAGAGCACGGGGCACAGCCTTCCTAACCTGTAATGCCCGTCCTAATGGGCAAGGAAAATTATTTTGGCTTCCACTAAAGGGCAATTTTCTGACCAGCTCTCATTTTCTCCGCAGAGAAGAGAGAACAAAAGGAGAGAAATATATATTTATATATGTAAGAAAAAAAAAAAAAAGGGGAGGAAGAAAGAAAGAAACACTTATGCTTTAATGGAAGCTCATTTTTGTAAAGTACCCTCATGGCCCCTGTGGGCCCGTGGAATTAAGCGCTGTCATTCAGAGCTGAAAGCGGAGCCATCCAGTTTGCAGACACCTGTCATAATTAAACTAATGGCTCTGAAAATGTGCCTTGATATTAAATCTATCTTCCACCGAGGAGCAGGGCTGATTAAAACCGCTGTTTGACAGTTAATGATGAACCTCTCGCTTGCTGTGCTCCGTAACTGGAGCAGACCGGTTCAGCCCCCTCCCCTTGGAGAGCCCTTCCCACGTCCCCCCTGCTCCCACCCCCAGCCAGGGGCTTGTTCCCTGTCCTGCCCCGCAGCAGGGGAACACGGGGAGTCCTGAGGCTCCGGGGAAGCCCCTGGATGTTCGGTGCTTGCCACAACCCCGGGCTGTGGCTCCGGTCAGGGTGGGAGAGGAGGCAGCACCCAGAATGTGCCAGGGCTTGACTCACTGAGTGCTCCTGGTGCTGGGGAGCTGCTGCTGGGGAAATGCTGACTCACACTTTTCTGCCCAGAAAATGTGCCTGGCCTGGGCCTGTGGCAGAGCTCAGAGAGCTCTTTCCCAGGACTGGTGCTGGGTAGTTGGTGTTGGGATCTGAAGCTGCCTTGCTCCAGGGTTATTGACTCCTGCTTCTTCCCCCGAGGATGCCGGAGCCAATTTCCTCTGACATCACAGCTCGTTGCCAGGGTGATGGGTTTGCTGTTCCAAAAGCAGGGTTTTTACTGAACAGAGAGAGAGGAGTTCTTGGGGAGCAAAATCAGTGTTCACTTGGAAATGTGTCCAGCAGCCACTTTGTCCTTCCCAGTGCTGATCCCCGGTCCAGCCCCTGAAACCCACCAGGCCCTGTCTCCCTTTTCCTCTCACTGCTGAGCTCATCAAGGACAAAAGCGGGGCAAACCGTGAGGGTGGAGGTCCCACGTGCCCCACAGGGGGTTGGTTTTGGCTCTCAGTGATCAGAGGCACAAAAATTCCCCAGTGAAGCCGGGGCTAATCAGACACAGCCCCGGTAATTAGTGCCACACACTCTGCCAAGTGCAGATAGGCATCAGCAGTTGCAAGTAGCATTTATTATCATTATTATTATTATTATTATTAGTGTTTGCTGGTCTCTGGGTCTCTGGATGCTTTAATTCCCCTGCTCTACAATGGAGATAACAAATCTTCCTTGTCTGATGTGTTTTAAGGGGTGATGAGCGCTGTGGGGCAGGGGCTGCCCCCTGAGGGTACCTGGATCTGGGGCATTGCCCGTGGGCAGGTAACTCCTGTTTGTGAATGAGGATGTGCTGGAACACTGAGGGGTCCTTTGATCAATTTATAGATCAAATTATAGATCAAAATCCAGATGAAAGGCCTGACTTGTGAGAGCTGGCTGGTGCCAGGAGCAGCCCTCTCTCCCTGTCATTAGCTTCCTTACCCAGCCCTGATGCCATCGCTGCCACAACAGCAATTACCAGCAGATTAGGCAGCATTAAGCACTCTTTAATTTGACACATTTCAATGATCTCCATTCAGCCTTTCTGCTCGAATAACTCTCCATAAATATTTTGTGAGGCTACCAAAATAAACAGAGGCTGGGGTGTTTGCACAGCTGAGGTCCTGGCGGCCCTCGGAGGGCCCAGGGAGCAGAGCCCGGGTTGGCACCGGGGGATGGATGGGACTGAGTGGTCAGTTGGGTGTGCAAGAGCGTTGGGGACTGGGAAAATACCTTTGTAAAGCCAAAGGAAAAATTATAACCATAATACATGCCTTGCACCGATGGCAATTTAATAGGGAACATTTTTTAAACAACAACCCAATAAAGAGAGATGGGTATTTATGCAAGAAGTGGCTGCATTAGAAGAAATAATAATTACACTGGTGTTGTGTTCTCTCCCTTTCTTTTCTTCTTTTTTTTTCTTGTGTGTGTGCTATTAGCCCAGACATTATTCATTAAGTAATGCAATGGAAAACCACTGTTAATACAGCAATAAATCCCACAGGGCCCCATTGCTTCTGAGATAGGATCATTTGGTAATTACAGTGCATTAGAAGTTCAATATTCTTTCATTTTTTTGCCCTCGGCTCCTCGCCTGGGTGAGGGGTGGGCTGTGCTGGGAGGATTCCTGGGGATGCTCCGTGCAGCCCCCGTGGTGTCCCTGCCCTGGGGACACGGGGGGCTCTGCACCTCCAGGGAGAGGGACCCCGGGACGCTGGAGCTTTGAGGGAGAGCGCCACAGGTGCCTGAGGGCCACGGGGTGATCGGGGCTCTGAGCTGGACTTTCATCCCTCTCTGTGGGCAGCATCTCCTCCCCTGTGTGAGGAATGGGGCACCTGGGAGCCAGGAGAGGTGGCTGGGACAAAGCATGGGCGAGCCGGGGACAGGGAGGGAGAGTTCTGGTGGGTTATTGATGAGATCTTGGCAAAAATAATGGCTGCGTTCAAGGAATGGTACGGCAGAGGGCCACGACCAGAGCCGGGAGCTCTGCTCACCCAAAGCACGGAGCTGGGTGGGGGGAGACGTGTGTGATGTCACCTGTGATGTCACCTGTGATGTCACCTGTGATGTCATGGGTGATGTCACGCGTGAGGTGGGAGCTCCCCTTCCCGGTGAGGGGCTGATGCCAGCAGCAGGAGATGCCCTGGCCGCCTGCAGAGCTGCTCCTCCCTGCTCGGAGGATCTGCTCCAGGAGCGGCCCTGGGGCTGGCAGTGGCCCGGGCAGTGACATCCCGGGGCTATCGATGGGCACAGGCGCGTCGGGGTCCCCGCTCGATGGAGCTCTCAGGAGCTGTAGGAAATGAGCGATTTCAGACACGGGCAGGAGAGGGAGACTCCCCGGGGGGAAGGAGACAACTCAATTTCCCCTCCATTTCCCTTCTCCCGTCGCGCTGTCGACTTGCCCGGCCCTGGGGAAGGTGGTGGCTGCAGGAGCAGCGCAGGGAGGAGAGGAACACCCAGGGGACCGGCTGCAGACATCCCGGGAATGGGAAGCAGCCGGGCTGGGTGTGAGGAACTCTCCAGTTCCCAGGGCTTCGCCACGGCCGGGGCTCTGCAGGGTGAAGCTCCCGCCCGGCCTGGGTGGGTTCAGACTGTGCTGTGGCTGAGCAGCCTCTGAGTTTTTCCTGAAGTGCCACTGGAATGCTCCCATGGCAAATTATCTTTTTCCCTGCACCTTCCCCTCGGTGTTATTTTTCATTCTGTGGTCTTGTTTTCCCCTTCCCAGAAGGTTTCCCAGCTCCTCGCACCTCCCCAACTCGCTTAATTGTGAGACTTTGTCAGGGTTTGGGAGTTTTATTTTTTTCCTGTTCTCAACTGCTCAGGGCCAGTGCTTGAAATTAAACTGTCTCTCCAAGTGATGCAAATCAGATAAGAGAAAGCAAACGAGCCCCGTGTGTTCATCTGCAGAATCCTGTTCTGCTGAAACTCCTTCTGTTCCCTTCTGATCTTAGACAGATGTAAATCAAGAGAACTTATTTTAAACCAATGTCAGCGGGGAAAAAGCTCAGCAGAAATAACAGAACCACCAGGTCTCGTGTGTTTATCACTCTTTGAGGCAAAATAAACTTTTAGCCCAGTTGAGATCCCTCCAACATTGTGCAGGCTCTGGTGCAGCTCCCGGTGACACAGGGGCACTGGGAACTGCCCTGGGCTGCTGCAGACTGGGAGGGAAGGGAGGGATGCAAGGCACACGGGGGGCTGGAGGAAAGGGATGTACAGAGCATGAAAAGGCGGCTTTGGGGAGATTTCCAGCCTGGGGCTTGGAGCTGGGTGGGTGCATTTCATCCAGGACTTGCCAGCCTTGCTGTGGAGGGCTGGCTGCTCACCCTCCCCAGGCTCTGCCAGCCCCACCCAGCCTGGGCTCACCCCAGAGATGGGACCCATACAGGCCTCCACTGCTGGAAGCCTTGGACTGGTCGAGTTTGGGAAGACCAGCTCAGAGTGACTGTGGGAAGGGAATTTGGGGAGTGGAGCCTCTGATTATGGAGCAAGAGTAAAAAACTGCAGCAAGAACTGACCCAGCACGCTGTGGAGGAGGAGGAGCAGGATCCCTGCCCGTGGCAGGGGTTGGAACAACCTGATCCCTGCAGGCCCTTCCAACCAAACCATTCCGTGGTTCCGTGACCCACCCGGCCCACGGGTCACGCTGGCACAGGGACGCTCAGGACACGAGCGCTTGGGGATGTCCGTGGCACAGAGCTGTGGTCATGGCACTGCTCCCACGGCACGAGTGGCACCAGCACAAAGGAGAAAAAGGGAAAAAAATCACGAGTAAATAAAAATAAGCCCATTTGCAAATATTGTAAGGAATGCATGTTCTCATACGTGCTGCTATTAAGTCCGTTCGTATCATATCAGCAAACATCATGTCAGCTTGGAGAGGTTCCTACTTATTTCTTTTTCCCTGTGAAATGTTTTTCAATGCCTGAGCGAATCAAAATGAATGTAAATGAGGTTTATTAAGTCAGCCCCACACGGCGCTGTATTGTCAGCGTTTGTAGGCTGTGACAGGTTAGTTATTGCGGCTTGAAGGGAATGTCACAGGCACAGCAGTCTGCAGAGGGAACTTTTTAAAAGAATAATAATAATAACAACAACAACATCTCAGGACTCTCTGTGGTTCTCTGGAAGGTGGGGGCTCTGCAGGGCACTACCAGCCTGGCTCTGGGCTGGGGAGGGGGTTGTGCTGTTTCTTGTCATACCAGAACTCCAGAGTTCTTTCCTCTCCTGGTTCCACACACCACCAATCCCCAGGACGTCTGGAACACATCCCTCTGCAAATGTAACCCCGTTGAGCTGTCTCACAGTCTTGCTGGTCTTTACTGAGCCAGGCTCATTATTTTTAGTAAATTACTTGGGCCTTGGCTATGCTGCAAAAAACAACTGGTGGGGTAGTGTTAATGTAGTTATTTATTTAGATTTAAAATAGCAGAGACACCCATCTGAGGTTCTAGGTGCTAATTGTACCATAAATTCCAATTTATTACACACTCAGCCTCATTAATATCCTCATTTCCATGGGCACTCAGCCAGCCTCCACCCCACTGGTATCCAGGAGCTCCTCTCCAGCCCTCTCAACCCCTCTCCCATGTTTGTGGCACGTTGGACAGGCCAGCAAACCCCGGCTGCTTCTGACCAGCCGTAAATGGGCTTCAGGAGCATGGAGGAAATTCCCTCAGGGGGGGTCTTTCCATCTCGTGCTCCCCTCATATCCTGGGCTGGAGGACTTCACTGATCTTGTCTCCTCACACCCTGTCACTGCCCCCTCTGGGAACGGGTCCCTTTGTGCACCTGCAGTGAGGTTTGCAGCACTCACAGGTACTTGGGGTAAATCGTTCCTTTCCCCCAGATTTCCATTCTCCTCTCGTTCTGCAGGAAGATCCTTTCCCTGGGATCAGCGGGATGGGGGGATGTCCCAGGCAGCTTTCAGAGCCTGTGGGTGATCCTGGTGTGGCCGTGAGCGATCCCAGCCCTCCCTCAGCTGTCCCCGCTGCTGACACAAACAGTGAAATCCCGGCTGCTTCTGTTCCCGGGGCACAGGCAGGACTCAGCTGTGTCCTGGGGGAGCTCCCAGCAGCACTGACCCAAAACTGACCCCACACAGCACCCAGGGCACAGAACACACCTTGGCCACTTCAGAAGGGGTCAGAAACCTTCTGAGGATGTCACATTTTGCCTGACAAAGGGATCAGCTCCCCAGGGGGATCAGTCGGTGCCAGGGGCCTCGTGGTCCACCTGGGCAGAGGGAGGTGCAGCCTGGCACAGACCTGGGAGGGTTTTGCATATTTATCCCTCCTTTAAATCACTTCCAAACCACTAAGCCATTTCACAGGGGCAAAGGAAAACATCAATTACAATTACAGTGAAGAACTTTTTCAAGGCAGAGCTGGGTAGAGAGAAGATGCAATCATCCATTTGTAGTTTTTCACCAGATGCTTCATAATATTATGGTCTGTTTCCTCCCCACCCATCAGCTCTGCCCCCATCCCAAGGTGTCTCTAAGGTCCTGGTGTTTCTTGGCAGGAGGAGACAGAAACCTCTGAACACACAGCAGTGTTTGTACCATCAGTGAGACCCAAACCAGAACAGAAAACAGATTTTCTTCTCTGGAAAGTTCATGGAGTGGTTTGCACACAGATGTGCCTTTGTCTCTGCCTCCCCATCCCGTGGTACTCAGAAGGAAGAATCCAAAATGTTTCTTTTTTCCCCTGTGTTAAAATGCACAGCAGCTGGTGTAAGATACAATGAAATCAATAATTTAACACAGCCTAAAAGTTGGGCAGAAGGATTTAACGTAGCCTAAATGAAGGAAAATGACTCAAAAACTTTTATCATATGTGAAATATGTTACTGCTGTGCAAGATAAATGGAAAACTTGGATGATGCCCCTTCCCGCCCCCTTTAAAAAAAAAAAAAAAAAAAAAGAAGGATACATCCAAAATGAGCAGCCCCTGGCCTGTCCGGGCTCTGCTGCTTCAGGAACACTTGTGAATTGTCTGTGCTTGCAGCACCTCCCTGAGATCCAGGGCAGGGCCAGCTGGAAGTGCTGGATTTGGGAAACAGGGACAGAAGGGACAGGGAAGAATTCAAAATTCCAGGGATGGAATTTGGGCTGGAGCCGGCACTGGCACGTGGGGCCAGCACTTGCCCCCTGCATCCACCGTGGCTGCAGTCCTGATGGAGCAAATCACATTATCTCCTAATTGGTTAATTGGAGAGGGGTTCTGCAAAGCAGCGAGGAGCGAATTAAGCCAGGATGAGAGAAGTGCCCATTTGTGAGCAGGGCTGTGATTGCTCTCTCCAGGGCTGCCAGGCTGTCACGGCAGGAAGAGGGGGGCTGGGGGGGCACTGAGCGTGGTGATGGACACAGCGGGGGCCGAGGAGTCCTGGGAATGCTGGAACATCTCTGCTCCAGCGGGAGCTGGAGCGTGGTGGCTCAGGGAGGACAGGCTGGGCAGCGCACGAGGGCCGAGGGTTCACGGCTGGGAATCTGGGGAGCCCTGCTGAGAATGAGACTGCAAAGGTGCAGGGGTTGTGTTTGGGAGCCACTGCGCCCTCACAGAGCCCTGGGCTGGGTGGGGCCCTGTCCTCTCCACTCACAGCCGGGTGACCCGAGTGGGACCTCCCTGCACCGCCCTCTGCATCCCCACGCGGTGCTCCATCAGCAGCTCCTGCCTCCTGAGGATGAAGGACTCCTGTTCATCTTCCTGTCAAAGGCAGAGCAGGGAGGAAATGGTGGTAAATATGGGATTTGTGCCTGGAGGAAGCACATCCCTGCCCCGTGGGAGCAGAACCGCCGCAGCCATGGGCAAGGCTGGCGGAGCAGCCGTGGGTGCCAGGGCAAAGGCGGGTTTGGATTGCCCAGCCTTGTGCATTTGCCTTTAAATTCCAGCCAGATGCCACATTAACTTGCGTGACTCCTTGTCTGTAACAGCACATAACGCAGCTCGAATGATGTAACTCACTGTGATGCCAAAATTTATAGGAGAAGACACTGCTTGCCGAGGTCAGGCTGGTATCTGATTTAAGCTGGCAGCAGGAGCAGCAGTGTTTCTGCAAACCTACACCAGGGCTCTCCAGCAAATCACATTACTCTGAGAGGCTTTGGCGGGCCCCTCATCCAGACAGCTCTTCAAACCCAGGACATCAATTAGGCTGGAGTGCATCAAACCCACGCAGGGCGCTCCGGGAGTCGACTCAGACGAACTCCGAAAGCACTTTCAATAAGAGAGATTTTTTTGGGTGGCTTTTTTATTTTTTCTTTTAAATGAGCAGAAGGATTCTAGATAAACTCGATAAGGGCTGGAATCAAAACAGGATCCTAGAGCCAAAAGTGGAGTGACAGCTACTCCGGGTAGTGAAATCGCTGACAGCTCCTGAGCAGACAGAGAGGAGCGCGATCAAACACGCGGGGCCGTCACCTCCATCCCATCCCCGCCACACAGACACGTCCCAGCGAGGGACCAGTGCCAGCCACGGGGAAACGGAGCCCAAGGAGCAGCCCTGGAGGGATGCGGAGCTCGGGGTCCCAGCAGAGCAGCGAGGTGTGGGGCTGGGGGCCCAGGATCATCTGAGGCACAGAGGAGCCAAGCCAAGTCCTGCGCCAGGCTGGTTCTGCTGCTGCAGGAGCGCTCCCGAGCTGACACGGGGAGAGCGTCAAGCCAAAAGAGTCTCCTTGTGGAGGGAAAGATCAAAAGGCCCTGAGCAGAGAGCAGTTCTTGACCAACATATGGGGAAATGCGGCAGTGAAAAAGCCCCATGCTCAAAGCTGGACGTGGCCCCCTCGTTCTGGTTTAGCTCCGTTTATGCCCTGTGTTGGTGTTACCTGTGGTTTTCCTGGGAGCTGAGCACTTTAAAATCAGGTTCCAAGTTACTGCGAGGCCAGGCCAGACAGGGCTTGAAGCAACCTGGGGTAGTGGAAGCTATCCCTGCCCATGGCAGGGGAGTGGAATGGGCTGAGCTTTGATGCCCCTCCCAGCCCAAACCATTCTGTGATTCCATGATTCTGCTTCCCAAGGCAAGTGGCAATTCAGGATTGCAATGGATACCGGGGTTTCAGCTCCTCTGATTTTCCAAGGCCTTGTGTAGTGCTGTGGTTTGAGCTCCAGTCGGTCTCTGGGATCAGCTCTGGAGGTTCTTGTGCTGCACCTGAAGCTCCGTTTGCACAACGTTACCTGTAAATAAGTGCTGATTTTTAAGCAGTGGTTAAGGTCTCACCAAACAGCTTAAAATGATAATTTAGAGCAATAATGCACTCGGACATTAAATAAAGTCACTGGTGGTGACATCAATAATGTACAGAATAATAAAAACTGCTGCTGTTGCTGGGAGCCCGTGGTCAGCTCGCACATGCCAGGGGGGCAGGAAGGAGTGAGAAACCTCGGGAAGGTTTTCCAATCACTCCAGCCACCATCTCTAATTCTTTTCTTAAAGTACAAAATCATTCTTCCCCTGATCTCACTTGTGGTCAGAGCTGGGTACGGGCCCATCACTCACGGCGGTGATTTGGTTCAGCAGGTGTTGGTTGGGCCATCGCTCATTCCGGGCTAATCTGCTGGCGGCTGTCAGGGGTTATGGAGTATTTATTGAGTTTGTGTCAGCTCCAGATGACCAATAGCCAGCAGCTGCTGGATGCCCATTGACACTGATGGTATTGCTGAATTAAACTGGGTGATGTATACAGAACTTGCTTAGAGCTAGTAATGAAGCTGGAACCATTTGAAACACAGTACAGAGCCCCCAGCACTCGGGGCTTTGCTCTCTACCTTTTAAATAAAAAATTATTATTATTTTCTTTTAACGCCAAAGGAGAAGCCATGAATCGAGCTCCCCTGAAATATTTAGAGAGAAAAATAGAGTAACCCAATGGAAATGAAAATCATCTTTATATTCTGCAGATTTACTGCCTGCTAGTTGGGCAGTGACTGAGGAATTTCTCAGCTGCTTTTTAGAAAAGGCATCATGGGGGAAGGAGAGGCAGGGAGGATGATGAACTGGTTATTGATTCCGCTTCAAGGATCCTTTAAAAGGCTTTGCTGAGCACCTTCAAGTCTCATTGACGGGGGCTCAGCACAGGACAGGGTCTGGCTGTGCCTGGGCTGTTCTGTGGTCTGGAAGCTGCACCCTCCCCGTCCCTGTGATCCCGGGTGTCCGGCGGGATTGGGGCACCGTGTGCTCCCAGCAGCTCGCCCTTGGTGTGGCTGGGAGGGGGAGGTCACTCACACAAGGCTGGGTGGGCCATGCAGGACAAGGCTCCTTCGAGCAGGAGGTGGAGGCAGGAGCCGGGGCTGGGATTCGGCTTTTGCTGATGGGCTGAGGGTCAGGGGCAGGATAAGGTTTGGGATGGCCCCAAGGCTCCCAGCAGAGCAGCAGAGCCCACAGCAGGTCTGGAGGATGTCCCACCCCAGCCGTGGAGGCTGAACACCCCTGAGCAGCCCCAGCCTCCTGTGAGACTCCCCTTTGCCACGGGGATGGAGCCGGGGTTGGTGATCAGACCAGGCTGCTGCTGAATTATTCTGCACAGAGCATCAGAGTTAATTCGGGGGACAATCAGCCCGGGTGAGGCTGTCAGGGCTGCTGGCTGGGCCCCGCCGTGCTGGAGCAGGAGCAATCAGAGCTGTGACCTTGGCAGGGCCGGGGTTAGACTGCAGGCGTGATTGAGTGCCAGGGAGAAGGCTCTGGGGCTGCTATTTGAATACCTGTTTACATGTGGGATAATGGATGGGCACCCGCTGCCTGCGAGGCTGTAACTCACTCCGGGGAGGCTGGGACCGGGATGACACCATAAACCATGGCAGCAGAGAGCAGGAGCAGCACAGGCCCTGCCGTGATTTACAGCCGGGGCCCGCTGCCCAGCCATCTCATCTATTGGCTTTTATTGCAGACACTGCACGGAGAAATTATTATTGTAAAAATTTGTTTAAAGGAGCTCTGTAAACTCTCTTTGAAGTGACAATTTCACCTTAAAATCCTCCTGTTCCTGTGGCTGGAGGAGAGGGAGTTTGGCATCTAAATCTTCAGAAGGTGCAACTGCATCCAAGTGCGTGGTGTGATCGTGGGAGAGAACTCTCACTCTGGATTTTACCTCGGGATATGGGCCCCAGCGTGGGGAGAAGCAGGGGACAGGGCTGAGTAACCTCGGCGTGGGTGGCCTGTGTCCCTGCAGAGCCAGCAAGGTCATGGGGACCCTGTTAGACCCAGTCTGGGCTTGTGTTTCGCCCAACTCCCACAGCCAGGCTGTGCCTGTCTGGGCAGCAAAGGGGGCCCGGGCTCTCCCATCAGCATCCAGCCTGCACAGACAGGCCCTGAGCCCCCCAAAACCTCTGTCCCCCCCAGCCTGGGCTGGTGCTGCTGACACCCCAGTGACAAGTGCCAGCGGAGCGTGGCAGCAGGGAAGGGCTGGGAGGACCCAGGCGAGAGCCGAGCTGCAGAACGGGCACCTTGTTCTTGCTGTCAGAAGAATGGGTGCTAATGACTGCTTGGAGCTCCTGCTCCTCCTGATGAATCATCTTGCTGCAATCTTTGCTGAAAAGCCTGGTTTAGGATTAGGGCTGAAAGCTTGATTTGATTAAAAGAGTCAGGAGCAAATTAGGAGCCATCGGGTGCTTAGTCTTGCCACTTTTTATAACAGGGCCCCAGATGAAAATATTTCCGTTGCTATTTGCTCTTCTCTAGTGTCTTTCTCCAAGGGACTGCCAGGAGCTGTCCCAGCCCAGCTCCCCGAGCTCAGGTGGGCACAGGGACCTGGGCTCAGCCGCTCTGTGCCTCAGAGTGGCTCCGTGACCTTGGCTGGGCTCTGCGTCTCCGCTGGCTGTGCTAAACAGGAGATAATATTTCTCTATTTCCTGCAGTGCAATGTGAGAATAAATCAAGTGAGAACGGTGGCTGCTGGAGATGTCTGGGAGCCAATGCCCTCCCGAGGTTCAGCTCTAGACCTGGGGCAGATGATCAGGTGTTTTATACAAATTAATAGTCAGTGCCTGCCTCCCACCCCACAATTTGCCATTCCTTGCCCCCTGACTGGCACCCGGAGCTGCAGATCCTGAGCCCCTGAGTGTGTTCCCCTGGCTGGAAAGCAGGAGGGGACTCCTTCGCTTGTGGCTAATTGTCCAAGGCCATCTCACACAGGGGTGATCTATAAATGCTGCACCTCTCCGTGTCTGCGTGGCAGGGAAGGCAAGAAGCTGTTTAGAAAGATCAATCATCTGAATTAATCACAAAAGGCATTGGCACCCAGGTCCCTGCCCCTCCTCGGCTGAGAAAATGAGGGTGCTGAGAGATTAAGGCTTGAGAAGAGCTTTTCTGTGTCTCCATAGCTTTTTGATCCTAAGATAGATTATCCAGGGAGCACTAACTGCTCCCTGCCTGTGCTAAACAAAGATAATAGCATTTGGAGTCACCTCCACATAATGATGCAGCCACCAAATAAATTATCCTTTCTCCCTGCCCAGCAGCAGAGCAGGGAAGGGGCTTCAGGCACCCTGATGGCTGGGAGGGGGGAGGGAGGCTGTGCCTTGTGCCCTGCTCTCTTGGGACTGCCTTAAAAAGAAAAAATCAGTTCCTAAACAGCTGAAAAAACATTAAATGCTCCATATACTCTCTATAAACAAGCAGTTAGAGAAATCCAGGCTGGAAAACACTTGGTGGAATAAGGTCAAGCTTCTCATATGAATCAAATTAGTGGCCGCTCAACAAACACCACACAACATTAGGCTGAGGGGACCAGGGAAATGCTGCATTTTCAAGGTTATGCTTTTGTTTCCTGCCGGAGCTGCTCCCTGCCAGGGGACCTTGGCCACTCTGGGTCACTCCGAGGGAGCTCACTGCTGTCCCCTTTCCAGCACCTGCTCCAAAGGTGATGGAGAGGATCCCTAAGTGCTGTGGGAAAAGGGAGATCGTGTTACAGACAAGTGTCAGCTCCCCCAGGCACCTTCCTGGTGTGGGAAGGACCCCTGGAAACAGCAAGGAAATGGTGGGAGAGACTTAAACCCTGAAGGGAATTACAGACAGGAACTGCAAGAGAAAATTACCTGGAGTGGCTCCCATGGTTGGGGGACCAGAGCGTGGCACGGGAAGCTGCAGGGTGGTGTTGGGGACCCAGGACAGGGCACTCACTGAGAGACTGGGCTGAGGCTCGGGGGGCACCTGGGCTGCCAGCAAGGATTGGGGTGTTGGGCCCCAGGCATGGGGACGCTGCTCCCTGTGACATCCCTCTACAGCAGGGCTGGACCTTGCAGCCCCAGCCTGGCCGTGCTTCGGGACCAAGGGATCAGGGATCCGCTCACCCCTGCCCTGCAGCTGTGCTCTGGAGCTGTCTCAGCCAGCCTGTCACACAGCCAGGGTGTCTCACTGTCATCCCTCCCTGCCTGGTTCCGTGCAGGAGCGCCGGGTGTTGTTTCCTGCAGGAAAAGGAGATGGAGTGTTGCTCTGGATGCAGGGAGAGTTCCTGAGACTGAAGCGTTCAATTTTACTCCACCGAGCATCCAGTATAATCCATTGAAAGGGCACTGTCCTTCAGGCCTTTCAGCTGGGCTGACAGCTGCCCACTGATTAATTGACAGGTTAAAAAGATTGATTCCACATGTCAGAGCTGTAACCCTGCCAGAACAATGCTGCTGTCAATTGGGCTGTAAAACAGACGCTTACATTAACGGCCCTGACAGCAGCAGCACACGAACACATGCACCTGCCTTTATGGAGAGCCTAAACACACAGCCGGGCGCAGATTAATCATCCTGAAAGCAGAGTTGGAGGATCAAATAAATGTTTCTGCAGTGCACAAGTGGTGCGGCGCTGCCTTGGCACCGAGTCCCGCTGCAGATGGCGCCCGGCGGGGGCCGCCGAGGGCACGGGGACCTCGGGGTGAGGGCTGCAGTTGTGTTCCACGCCCGGGTGACTGCCTGGGCCACGTGTGCCCCTCTCCCACCCTTC
This sequence comes from Coloeus monedula, assembly GCF_965178545.1. Taxonomy (NCBI): domain Eukaryota; kingdom Metazoa; phylum Chordata; class Aves; order Passeriformes; family Corvidae; genus Coloeus; species Coloeus monedula. The sequence continues at coordinate 845,351 of NC_138808.1, read as the reverse complement.
TCCAGGCTCTGTGGGAGTGTCTGCACAGGGCACAGCTGTGCTCAGCCTCCTCGTGTGGAGCCCTGTCCCCTCTCCCAGGTGCCGCTCCCCTGTGGGTGGGTTTGGGCAGAGGTTCCCCAAAGCCCCCAGGCTGGCCCAGCTCAGGGCCAGGAGCATGTTCTGATGTCAGAAGAGGAGTGGGCCTGGATGGGACGTGCTCAGGGATCAGTGTGAACACGGGGCAGCAAATCACTCCTCCCTTCCTCGCTCGCTGGCTTCCCTCATCAGCAGAATGTAACGCATTAATATCGGCCACGCCAGGCTGCTTCCAGAGCCCTCAGCTGCAGCATGCTTCAGTCACTGCAGGGCTGGTTATGTTCCTGCTGCCCTTTGAGGCCGGGCAAATGCACAGCGAGGGATGTTCCCCCTGGCCCGGGGGTCTGAGCCGGAGCTGGGCAGGGCTGGTGCCGGGGTCGGTGGTTTTCCGACCCCAACCCGGAGCATCTCCGGGAGGAAAGTGCTGACACCGCCCCGAGCTCCCCACCCAGCGTGCTGAGGAATGAAAAAACCCTCTGCAATCTGGAGAGATAAGGAGAGGTTGAGTCACGAGTGAGCTGGGCTCTGCCAGAAGATGTTTCAAAGCTTTTATGGCGAGATTCAATACAGATATACAGAGATCAATTATCTTAAAAGCAGCAAGGAGGTTCAGCAAATATTTCCAGCTTTAAACAGGTTTATTTCCATCTGCACTTATCTGTGCTATTTAAACTCCATTGCTTGCAGTTAATCTTTTGTAATGCAGCATAAGAGGGCTTATTTACTTTCTAATGACATCAATTGGCCATAAATATTAGACATCTAAGGTTCGCTGGAGCTATAGGGACAGTTTTCCATTCCTACTTGACATTTGACTATTTGCAGTGCTTCCTTTCTGTTTGTTCTTGTGTGACTCACTTATCGGCTGTCATAGGCCCGCTTCGATTTATTTAAATGGAATGAATAAGTACATTAGGCAGAGCTGTCAGGAGGGGAGAGGATGGGAACTCACGGGGATGAGTGATAAGTCAACAAGCTGCAAGGGAGATTCTCAGCAGAGCTGCACAAATCAAAGTGCTAAATGGGAGGAACAAAGACAGCACGGTGGCAGATTCCGGGATGAGTGGAGCTGCAGATCTCAGAGCAAACAGGAGCCACCATAATCTGTGGGACACGGCGAGGCGCCGGCTCCTCACGGCACAGCCGGGAGCGGGCTCTGCCCGGAGCCACAGCCCGCAGCGCTCCAACAGCACCAAGAGTTGTGGGAGTTATTAGAGGATCAAAGGCTCCAGACTATTATCTGTCACTAAGGTGGGAGTTGTGCAAACACCCAGCTAGCTCTGGACCTGGGAAGATAGTTTTTCTTTTTAATTTTCTTCATCGTGTAGTACTTAGCCAGGCTAATTAATTGTGGAAAGCTCATATCGGAGCCCTGCTGGAACTGTTTGCCTTGAATGTATCAGTGATGATCCGAGAGGGGGGAAGTACCTCGAGTCAGTTTGCCGTTTTTAGATGATGGAAGTAACTTGCTTGGTGAGAGTGATCCCCCCTTTTTCAGAGGGCTGTTGGGACAGGCAGGTGCTGGTGCTGCAGCAAACTTGGAAAGGACACAGGGGGACATTGTGGTCATTCTGCTGCTCCATCTCAGAACACCGTGTCTCATTCAATCACAGCACTTTTAAACTCCTCTGCTCCTTCTATTCAGCTTTTCAGCTGGGTTCAGAGGAACTGGCGTATCCCAGGTTTGAGAGGAATCCTCAGCTCCAGATCCTGGGAGCTGCACTGAGCCTGGGCAGGGTGGCCCTGGGAAAGGGGCTGTGCCATGGGGTCCCCCCTGACACAGAACCCCTTGAGCAGGATGCCCAAACCCAGGTGAGCTGGGTGGGGCAGTGTCTGCCCCTCTGCCAGGCTGTGGGATCTGATCCCACACCAATGGGTTACCCCAGGGAAGGGCTGGGACAGCCCCACTCCTGCTCTCATTTCAGTGTTCCTCCCCTCCAACAACGAGCTTTTGGATTTCACGCCTAATCTTTGAACCCCCAGAAACCCTTAATTGGCTGCACGCAGTAAATCAGAGCTGACAGTAGTTGAATAGCAGCTGATTAAAATCATTTGTTTTCAAACTCAGCCAGCTGCACGCTCCTGCCTGCATGACTTTTGTGGCATTCCCTGCATTGCTCTCCCTCTCTCTTCCTTTCTTTTAAAGGAGTTGCGTCACATTTTTCTAATTCTTTGAAAATGAGATCCTCTTCTCACCCCTCTTCCCTTCCCCACACAACACCAGGCTCCATTTTACAAGCCCAGCCTTGTTTATCTCCAGGACCACTCGTGAGACTCCGCTCCGATCTCAGCGCCCAGGCCACATCTGGTTTGGGTTTGTTTGTGTTTGGTCATTTCTTTCCCGAAAGAAACACAAGGAGGCAGAGAAAAGCATTTAAACTCCTGATTGCCCATTGCCTGCCTTGCACCCCTGGCCAAAGCAGGGCTCGAAAAGCTGAGAATTGTTTAAAAGTGCTGTAAGGAAGCGATGGCCAACGGTGAGAGAGGATAGGGAAGGACTGGGATGCTTCACCTGAGGGTCTGGCGCAGGTGGGAGCCCCTGGGTGGCTGCTGTGTGTCCGGGGGCTCAGGTGCAGGAGGCACAGAGGAGGAAAACTCAGGGCCAGGCTTGGGGAGGCACCTCAGGGACACTGTGGGGACACCTCCGTGAGCCTGGAGCTCGGCCCTCCCGGCGCAGGCTGGGTGGTGTGGCTGCAGTGTGCTCTCCTCCTGCCTTCGGCCACCAGCCATCCCTGAAAAACGTGTCCTGGCTGCGAGTGCCATTCCCCAGTCTCAGGCATCTGCAGCCATATGCATCAAATTAAAAGCAAACGCAGAGTATAAATCTCCTTGCCATTCCTGGGGAAGGTTTCGCATGACAACCACATTCCTGTGACACTTTCCATCTTCTGTTCTACCACACGGACCAACAGCTGTTTCCAAAACAAACCCTGAGTGATGAACAGACAAAATCTTGACTATTTGGACAAACCTGGTGTTACAGCGGGGCCGTGCGTGAGTGGACGGCGATTCTGCAGAGCTAGGGCCTCCCCAGGCCTCTGCCAGCATTCCCTTCTCTTTTTCTCCACAAAAACATGCCATGGAACCATGCAGGGGATGTTTTTGGGGATGTAGCTTCTCTTACAGAACAGGCCTTATGTACCTTAAACTTTTCCAGGCTGAGAGAGAGAAATTCGGGACACTGCTTAATTAAGACTTCTGAAGCTTCCTTATTGCTGTTGTCATTTCTGCTGTGCTCGGAGCTGGCAGGCCCTGGGCAGTGGGAATTGGGAAGCGCATAGCAAAGGAGCCGCCCAGCCCCTGATGAGTCTGCACTCCTAAACCATCCAGCCCCATCTGGAAGGAGAGCTTATCCCGATGGATCTGGGTTTGGCAGCCCTGGGAGCAGTGTGTGTGCATCCCTCTGCTGCTCCTGGGGCTCTCTGGCTGGGAATTGTGCTGCTCCATGGGGATCATCCCACAAGAGTCTTCCCACGAGTGCCACAGCCTCCCTGGAGTAGGATTTGCTCCCAGTGCCCAGCTCCAGAACTCTCATATCCACCTCTCCCCACGTGCAGGCAAGTCCTGCAGTGATTTCTGCTCAGGGAGGATGTTTACCTTCCCCAGACGCCTTTTCCTTACATTTAAACAGAAATGTTTCCTTTTCTAAACAGTTTACATTCCTGATTCCAGAGGTATCCCGCTTGCCAAAGCCACCAGTATTTGTCTCACTTTAAATGCATTTATATGCTAATGCAGACAGGCTCTCCAGCTCGAGCACACCGCACACAACCGGAGAGAAATTAGTCCTTTCTTGCTGGATTTGCAAAATACAACCATCAAACATCCTTTGGATTTGTCTACGTTAATCAAAGTCTCTCTTCCGCCCAGTGCAGGTGTGATACGGCCATTCCTGGTGATAAAGCAGGCTCACAGCCCTGGATGATCTGTCCAGGCTTGACAAATCAGTGCCACATTTGGAGGAGGAGGAGAGGGGAGGAAGGAAATGTAATTTCAAGGATGCAGTTCTGTGTGTGGCTGGACAGCATTTCTCCCTGTTTTATTGCCTTTGGGATCATCTTACACCGTTCTGGGTCCGAAGGCTCGGAGCGCTTCACAGGCATTACCTGATTACAATCTGCAGAGCTATGAAGTGCCTTCCCAAGGTCGATCAGCGCAGTCGGTGCAATCACCGCGATTTCCAGAGCCGTTCCCGGCGGGAGAGGCTCATCTCCTTCTCCAGGGGAGCCGGGTGGTGCTCCCACCCTTCTGCAGAGGGGCCGGGGAGCAGCAGCTGCTTCTCCTGCGGGTGCTGGGGAGCTCCGTGGGATCCCCCGAAGCCCAGGGACCCCCGGCACTGGAGGTGAGGGGACTTTTCCACAGATTCAGGATGTTATCTCAGGTCCCTATTGCCCATTTCGTGCTGGCTGTTCTCTTCTGCCCCAGTTCACACCTTTCCAGTTCCTCACTGCTGTCAGGAGAGCTGGAAAACGCCCCCAGGCCTGCGCTGTGTTGGACAGTGCTCAAAAACAGTAACACCAGCCTCAAAGGATGGGCCTGGAATGGTTTTCTGTGGAAAACTGATAAATCAACAGCAAAAAAAAAAAAAAGTTCCACTTTAACATCTAGGTTCTGTTTAACGTTTTGTCTAAAACTATGACAACATTTTGCTTATAAAACCCCCAAATCTTTCATTTTGACTTCACCATTCTGTATTAAGGTCATAATGTAATGGATACCCAAGAAGAGGATTAATTGTTGAGTTCTAACACAGTAACAGACACTGGTTTTCTGTCTAGATTTGGGACAAAACCTCAGAACTTCTCATACAATGGAAACTCCATTTTCCATCCAGCTGTAACAGTAACCCTGATGCACCGAGATTAATCTGGAGAGGAGGATAGAAAACATCCAATCACTCATGCATAAGATTTAAGGAGCAATGTCATCCCCAAACCACCTTTCTTCCTTTCAAGTTTTCCAAGCATGAAAACTGACACTGGAAGGGAGAAAATTTAGACTCGGAGCAGACGAGTTGGACAAGTTGCCAAATCATCCAAGGCCCACTCAAGTTCAGCCTTATTCTTCTGGAAAATAATGATGGAAAATTCATTTAAGTATCGTGTGTAGCTTTGCTGGGGTGGAGGAGGGAAGGGGCAAATTTAATTCCGAACTGCCCTCAAACGGATGCGGAATGTAAACTTTCGCTGCATTTCTGTCAGACTTAATGGATTTCACTTATGGGAACTATAATAAACAGCTCATTACGGAGTCAGCTGCGGGAGCGTTTTGAGCCCAATAGAGTCATTTGTTTTCCAAGGCAGATTTAGTCTAAAGGGGGTGGACAGAATAATCCAGCGTTTGAAGTGTCGGTATCAAAGCTTGAGGGACTGACAGGGTGGGATTTGGGGTCTCCAGCAAAGGCTGCTGTAGGACATCGGGCGCAGTGTGGAGGAGTCCAGAGCCCAAGTGGCCACAGCTCCAGTTGGGTGGTGGCGGCTGCTGGACACGGGGCAGGCAGATCACACACAACAGAGTTCGAAAATGTTGTTGTCATTAAGAATCCCAGCTCCCAGAGTCCTGCTATTGCCTCAAACCTGACCTCTTTTCCCTGTATGTGAGGAACTTTCCATCCTTCACGCTCAAAGGGAAATTATGAGTCCCAAAAGCCAAAGAAAGCAACAGCAGAGAGACACTTCTCCTCATTTCCCAGGGTTTAAGGCACTGCCCAGTTTGGGGGAAGCGGGATGGCTCCCTGGAGAAGGGAGATGGGTTTGCCCTCCTCGCTGGCCCTGCCTGGTGCTGCCGGGAGCCACAGGCAGGGAAGGTTCAGCTGCTCTAAACCAGGGATAGAAGAGCAGGTGAGCAGTGTTGGCACCTTCCCTAATCCTCGTGACCAAGCTGAGCCGCAGCTCCACCATGGCAGGGTAGTGTCCCCATCCCAGGACACTACCGGGACAGCAGAGCCACCACGGCAGCTCTGAGGAACCTCTTGAAAGACTGAATTCATAAGTCAATAAACATCTGCGGAGCTGAGGGCTTGGGATCCAAGTGCACCCTCTGGAGCAGATCTTCCTTCCCCTGCTCCACATCTGGCGGGGGGCAGGAGGGGAGCGGCACCGGCGGCTCCTCGGCAGCGCCGTAAATCTGCTCCTCCGCCCCCGCACGGAGCACCGAGCCCTCCCCGGGCCGGGAGGAAGCCAGAGGACAGTGGTTTCAAACAGCGTGACTGTCAAACTGCTCAGCACGCCATAAATCACAGCCAGCATCTTCCCTTTCATGTCTCTGCGGCCGGGGACTCGCAGACACTCCTTAAACACTTCCATACCCACGGAGATGCTCCGCTCGCCAGGGCCCTGCGCCGGGGAGCTTCGGCCTCTGCGGAGCAGCAGATAAATCACTGCTGCTGGAGGAGCCGGGCTGCGAGCGGGAAGGGGCTCAGGTTCTCCTGTCCTTGGGTAATTCGTGCACGTGCACGTCACACATGTGGCCTCTGGCACCTTCCTGCAGGCACAGATAAAGCCATGGCTCAGCACAAGTGTGTGCACACACCTGCAGTCAGGGGGCTGAAAGCCTTTTTTGTCCTCCAAGGTAGGGAAAAACCACTCTGCTTTGAGGAGCAGAGGATCCCTGGAAGTGTCCAAGGCCAGGCTGGATGGGGCTTGGAGCAACCTGGGATAGTGAAAGGTGTCCCTGCCCCTGGCAGGGGTGGGACTGGATGAGCTTTAAGGTCCCTCTCAACCCAAACCAGTCTGTGATTCTGACACCCAGGCCATCGTGTGTGGCTGCTGTGCTGAAATACAAAATACATTGTTTTATTTTCCTCCCTGTGGATATTTCAGATTTGGAAAAATTGAGAGAAAACCCCACCCTCCATTTAGGTGAGAGAAGGGACTATGTTTGTGTCAGATCTGAGGTTTCACCCACTCTCATTTGCTGCTGGCCTCCGACTCCTGTGGTGGGTTTTTAGCCACATCTAGAGATGGTAAAGGACATGTTGGTAGAGGTACAGAGGATTGTTTCTTCAATTTTTCCAGTTATGGTGCCAAGAAAAATAAAAATCCCTGTAAATTCAGTCTAGAAACAATCCTGGTTAATAACCTTGCAATAAACCCCAAGACTGCGACTTGTACATGCCATTGCAGTTGTTGTTGTTGTTGTGGACACTCCAAAATCTCTGTTTTCCTTGCTGGAAAAATGATCTCCACTGTGTGATGACCCCAAAAACCTAGCAGTTCTAGGAGATGACAAAAGAATTGAGAGCTTGGGGAAACATAATTACTGCAGTAAAACCAGATTAGCTGGTTTTGAGTTTTATTCCTGAAGATGCTGTTGATGTTTGACCAGTTTTTTTGAGGTCAGCCTCGTAACTTCTCATCCCGTAATTATTCTAACATTTGTTAAACCAGTGAATGTTATTAATCAAAGCTAACGAGGCAGTGGGACAGATAGGTCACTGTGGTTCAGCCTTTCCAGGGGCGTTTCTGTGGCCATGTACTGGTGGAGTCTCTTAAAAGAATTGAAGAGAAGAAATAAACCAAACTCCACAGAGGAGCTTCCACTCCTCTGATGGGAGCAGATCCCCTGGGGTGTCCTGGGACGCTGCTGGAGCAGAGGGGAAGCAGCACCCAGCCCCAGGGAAGAGGTGCAGGACGTTTTCTCTGTCTGTCATGGTTCTGTGCTGATTTAGACCCGCGCCTGAATCTGCATCAGTTTCACGGCATTCCCTCCTTTTCAGAAGTACTTTGAGCAACGATGCTCTGTTCTGCTGCGAGACTCACAGCAATTTTAAATATTAACTAAGTCTCTCAGCTCTGGTCTACAATGGCTGGTTACTATTTGAGTTAGAGAGCTAAAAACGAAGCGCTGTTGACAGGAGCAGCGTGGGGAAGCGGTGCAGGGGCAGAGCAGAGCCGGGATCGCGGGATGTGCCTCGGACCGGGAGAGCTCCGGGCGCACCGCGGCCGCTCGCACCCTCCAGCCCCGGGGCCGAGCTCCATGCCCAGGGCCTCCAGCTCCGTGGTGCGGGAGCAGGGACTGCACTCAGACGAGGTTCCCGAGCTGCTGCTCAGTTCCTGCAGAGGGAAAGGTTCCCGTCCCAGGGCCGGAGCCGGGCGCATCCCGCCCCTGCATCCCCGCGGAGCCGGCGCTGCCTCCCTGCTCGGCACGGCCAGGGCTGGGCACCGCTGGAGCAGCAGCTCCCTGCGAGCTGCCAGGCTGGGAGCTGAGCCCGCTAGTGGCAGGACAAAGGAAGCAGCCGAGAGCGAGAGGAAGGCAGAGCTGCGAGCTCCGAGCTCCTCCTCGCCGGCAGCAGCGCCCAGCTAGCGGCGTGTGAGCCGAGTCTGATGTTCGAGGGCTCTCTCGGGCGGAATATATTTCCCTTCTTTGTAGCTGGCTGTAACTCACCTCCCTGCAAAGCTCTCTGCCAATACAGCGTTTGCTGATGTATAGCTACAGCCATTTTCCCTGTTTCCCTTACTCTGTCTCCGTATAGAATAATATGCGATTAATTGATTTTCTGTCGCTCTTTTAGTACGGAAAATTAATTTTGGAGCAACCTTGTTTTCTCAGGGTATGAATTCTCTACATGCAGAGTAATTCCACTCCTACATTATTCATGAGAGAAAATAGTGATGGAGTGTGTAACTGAGGCAGCCCCAAGGCCACAAACTGATAGTCTGCGTTACCAATACAACAATATTCCACTGATGCTTCTAAATAATTCACGGCTACAACTCAATTTGGCACCAGGCACGCGGCTCGGGATGTGACTGGTGCGGGGGGGAGCGGAGGCACCTTGGCAGGACACTCAGCTTCCCAGAGAGAGCCCAGTGCCACCAGGCCCCAGGGACATGGGCCACCACACGGAGAGGGACCGGGTGCGGCCAGAGCTCCTCCTGGCACCCGTGGCCTTCCCAAGGACCTGGAATCACAGCATGAGCAAAAGGCTGATGGAGGGGTGCCTGAAGGGCCCAGCTGTGTTTTCTGTATCTGCAGAGGCCTCTCCTGCTCTGACCCCAGGGCATCCCCACAGCCACGGGCAAGGCTCATGGGCACCAGCCCCGAGGGAGCCAGCATCGCTCTGCTGCTCAGGGATGTGCCTGGAGCACTGCCTGGGCCGTGCTGATTTACTCATGGAAGTTCCTGCCAGGGGATGTTACAGCCTTTCCGTGTAGATGAAAGGGTTAACAGTGGCTGAGGGGGGCAGAGGTGAGCATCACCCACCACCCACGGCAGGCGCTGGGGCTCCAGGGCACAGCTCTGGGCTGCACAGAGGGTTAATGGCCGGGGAGCACTTTCCGTGCGAGTGGAAAATGGCAGAGGCCTTCCCTTCCTCCTTCCCGGCCTCTGGCAGCGGCTGCGCCGCGCGGGCCCAGATGACGATGGAGTGAGTGAGAACCTTGTCCTGGCACCGGCCTCCTTTTAGATTAATGACTTGTGAGGAGATGCCTCAGTCACATGTTGGGATTTTTCCCCATTGAACTGTACCTGGCACCCTGCAGCCATTTATCACGGGCTGCAGATGGAAGGCAGCAGCAGCAGGACCTGCAGGGCCAAGACACACAGGTTCCCAGCCAGCCCGCGGGCGGGTGGGGGATCTTTCTGGGGCATGTGCTTGTGTGGGGTTTTTTTAATCTAAAATGATAAATCTGATTTCTTCAGGATATTGGAACAGCTGCAGCTGACCTGGCTATTTATCTGACAGATCTTCAGGGTGTACGATAACAGCTCTTAGAGGATGGATGTGGTGTTATAAACTGTCCAGGCACAGAACATGATTAATGGGATTCACAGAGATAAACATATGGGGAGGAGAGCTCAGGATCTAAGAAAATCCCGTCCCTGGACTGGGAGGCTGTTGATGAGCTGGAGCTCTCACTGAGGTCAATGCTCTGGGTGCCAACCACCCACCTTGGCCTCCGCAGCCTCCCCAGCCTGGTTGTTCCGCGCAGCACCGAGGATGTCCGTACCTGGTGGTACAAATGTGCCCAGTGCTCTGCCAGCGTGAGGAGGCGATGGTTCCACAGCCTCTCCCAGCCCCTACGGCCTCAGCCCTGCTGGCACAGCCTGGGTTTGCTCCCAGCAGCACAGGACTGGGGTGCTGCTGCCTCACCCCTGCAGAGATGAAGCACCCCAGAGCTCCTCCCTCGGCCCCCTCCCCACAGCCCCCACCTTCCTCAGCACCGCTTCTTTCCAGCTCTTTGCTCAGCCAACAGCCCCCCCCTCCCAGGGCAAAACTAGTTTGGTAAAAGTTGAAAAATCAATCTCTCATATATTAGCTGGCACGGAAACTTGCAAGGAATTCGGCAGCCCAGCTCCGACGACATCCATTTCCCTGTCTGCTGTGCTTTGATGTGGCTTAAAAGCGTGCTCTGGCCCCCGCCTCCTCCTGGCTGTCCCTGTGGACCTGTGGTTGTGTTCCTGGTTGGGGCTCGTGCAGCTGGGATCCAGGAGCAGAGTCCTGCTGCCTTCAGGATGTCAGAGGACCCCGGTGCACAGCCCTGATGGGGAACACTGTGCAAAATGGGGGGAGCAAAAGGAATCAAAAAGCATTAGTGCAGAAATTCTCACTGAAAGGGATGGATCAAATAAACACTGAGATTAATTAATCACTAATGGCATGGACTAAAGGTGACCCTTCAGCATTTACACACTGAAGACAGCAGGGTCAGGATTGCAGAGCATTAATCTTGCATTAGCACAACTCCATCCTTGCCAGGAGGGAGGCAGAAATCCCTTTGGTTCATGCAGAGGAAGCTGAAGCTTATTGCTTCCTGCCAGGTCCGTGGCTGCATTTTTATGAAACACCTGCAGTGAAAAAAAAAAAGAACATAAACCTGAGAAAATTAAAGAGCTGTCCCAGCAGAACGCGGCAGCCGTGCCCAGCACCCGGGGCCGGGCCCTCGCTGCCTGCTCAGCCCAGCGAGGTTGGGTCACTGGGTATTAATAACGATGGATCAATAACGATGAGCAACTGGGAAAAGGGATTGTGCAATCCTTCCTCTTCGCTGCTGGCGCTGGGGGGTGTGTGTGTAAGGCTGGCGGTACAAGCCACCAGGGATGGGCTATAAAAGGTGCTTTCTTTCGCCTCCAAACTCTGCTCTGTAGCGTGCACCAGATGCAGCAGCAACAGCACAAGGCCTCTAACCTCTTTCCAAATGGTAATAAATCCCACAAGACCCCAGCACGCTTGTAATTTACAACTCTGCTAAAATGAACATTATTTCAAGCTAAGCGTATTCTCCGAGGTGCAGGAGGAATGTGGCAGCTTTCCTGCTGACAGCGGAGTTTCTTTTTTAAATGTCATGCATTCACTTTCATTACTTCCAAATAATTGCCCAAAAGATCAGCAGCCGGACGAGCGGGAGCGTTCCTCAGCACTGTGAGGTGATTCCAGCACCCTCAGACACAGCCGTGGGGCCCTCCCTGCTCGTGGGCACGGGGAGAGGCCACTGTCCGTGCCCTTCCCAAACCCACGGGGGGCTCTGGGGGCAGCCCCACTGCCCTGCACTGCCCTGGGGAGAGAAACCCCTTTGGGGTCGGTGAGGTTAGGCAGGCTCTGCCCATCCCAGAGCGCCAGACACACAGGGTTGGGCCTAAAAAAAGTCATCTTTCCTTGTTTGAGGGCTTTTCATGGAAATGAAGGCCAGGTTGGATGGACCTGGTCTGGTGGAAGGTGTCCCTGCCCACGGCAGGCGCTTTGGAACGAGATGGTTTTCAAGGTCCCCTCCAACCCAACCCACTCCATGACAATTCCATGAGGTGAAACTCCCTTCTCCCTGCAGGTCTGGGGGGGTTTGCTGTGTTGGTGAGGGGTTTTGTGAACCACCCAGCCAGGGCTTGTGGCTTCAGCTTGGAAATGAAAATAATGGCACAGCACTCCTTCCTGCAGGATCCCTTTGGAGTGGTTTTCCCTCTGTCTGGGAGGCCCCTGGGAGAAGGGGAATGAGGGGGTGACCCAGGGATGCAGACACAAACACACCCTCTTCCTCCTCTTCCTCCTGTCTCACACGGGAACCATCCCCAAAGCCCTGCAGAGGCAGCCCCACGTTTGCAGATCAAGTCCAAGACAAACTCCAGACCCCGCCTGCGAAAGCTCTGTGGCCTGTAATGAAAGCCCTCAAGGAAAACTGTAAATATTGGAGCTATTGGCAAAATTCAGAGCTGGCCTTGGGCTGGAACAGCCTCTCCCACAGTGGGAGGTTTGATCCCGGGTGCTGGCGCAGGCCTGCGCTTCAGGCTGCCTCAAACAGCTGGAAAACAAGATCCTTTTAATCAGGACAGGGTTCTCTTCCTCCACTGGAAAGAGAAAAAAAGAGGGGGAAACAAAAAAGCTGAAATGAACCCCAAGATGGTGGGGAGAATGGAGCAGCAGAACCAGGGCCACTGTGAATCGTTCTGTGGCTCCCAGTCCAAGGCCTCTCCTCATTTGAGGGCTCAGATCATTGATAGAAAATGATGTTCTGTTTTGGAAAAGGGTTCTGAGTGATGGTTTAGCCAGTGCCAGTGGCTGTGGGCAGTCCCGGGGTTTGGGAACCCCCACAGGATGTTGCACCCAGGACACAGCTCCGTGCCACAGCTCCTTTCTCAGCTTGAAGGTTGATTGCTTTTCACCAGAAAATAGGTTTTTGTCGGAAAACTGTACTTCTGCTAGAAAACAAGCTGGCTTGGATGAAAACACAAGATTTTAATTGGTAATGCAAAATGTTTTGAGTTTCACTGGTCTGGGTTTCTGCAGAGAGAGGGAGGGAAAGAAATTCCTCTGGTTTTAAGTTGCTTCTCTAAAACTTAAAAAATGCCTGTGGAGCATTTCCAGGTTATGAGAAAACGCTGGTTTGTTTCCTTGAGAATCCGTCCTCGGGACAGCCCTCCCCACCTTGGGCTGTATTCTGTGTGTGGAGCTGTGCTTCCCACCCCATCCCCTCTCCTCAGGGGAGCCACCAGGCCGGGGCTGGCAGCAGGTCTGTGCTGGGGGCGATGTCCCCCGGGATGCTCCCACCCCTCGTTCTGCACCCAAACCCACGGGAGGTGTCAGGGTAACCCCTCACTCCTCGTCACTGCTGCTGTCACCAAGGGGGATGATCTGAACCTCATCTGAGACACCCTAAGGGGGTGAGCAAGAGGCTGTCATTGACCCCCCAGTGTCCCACTCGCAGAGCCCCCGAGAGCCCCTGGAGGGGCACAAGCAGAGCCCTTCCCTGGGCCCACCGTGGGGCTGACGTTGCTGACACGGCCACTCGTGTCTCAGGGAGGGCACAAAGCTGAGTTCTGCTGCCATCTGCTCCCTCGTGGCACCGGGGGCTCCCAGGAGCCCCAAGGAACGGGACAGGGGAGGCCAGGGCAGAGCATCCCCTGTCAGGCACTTGCTGTGCTCCGGTGCCTCATGTCCTCTGCATAAATGCAATTTCCCTGAATGTCAGGGGGAAGCATTACAGATAACACACTGCGTGTGTCTCTGACCCAGTAAGTGCTGAAATCACAGATCTCATTATTCTGACATGATAGAATTTTTTTCCCTCCCTGCTGCAACCCTGCTGCTGTTGTTTTCCAGACTGCAGACATAATTGCCGAAGGTGCAAAGCCTCCGCAGACAAATTCGTCTTGCCTACTTCCCTAAATCTAGCAAAATGCCAGTTCTGTGTGTGCATAAGAAAGCGCCTCAGCTCACAAGCAGCACCGATTTCCATCGGGTGCCAGCCCCAGGCAGCCTCACCTTTGGGGACATGCGAGGCTGGAGCAGAGCAGGGGCACTCCGAGGGCCGTTGCCAGGCTCGTGGTTTTGAGGTGCCACTTCCCAGCCAGGGTGTGCCATCACAAGGTGATGCAGCTCAGTGGGGAGCCTTTTAAAGAGCAGTCCTGGGTATCCACAGCTCAGGCATCTCAGGGGACTGACCTCATTGGACTGGTTTGGACAGCAAGGGAGCCTCTCTCTGGTAGGGGCTTGTTCCAGCAGTTGTTGGGCTTTGGGGCTCTGTAAAGATAAGGGGCATGGGGACATGTGGGGACACAGAGGCCTGCAGTGGTGGGGCAGCCCCAGAGCAGCTGTCAGACAGCTCTTCCCAGCTTGGACACCCTCCTGGAGCTCCCCTGCTGCCCCCAGCCCTGCAGGGGCCTGCTGGAAACCTGCCCACCAAGGCTTGAGAAAGGCCAATTTTGGTGAAAAGAAGCAAGACTCGCCCTAATCTCCGCCTTTGAGATAATTTTTCTGTAATTCTCTCAGGGGAACAGATCTGTTTGTGCTGGGTCTTGGAGGGATAAAGGGGCTCTTCTTGCAGGTCAGGTGGAGGAGGAAGGAGTAGTCCCATCTCAGGGTCACTGTGGCCTCTCCAGGGACCTCCTTGCCTGACCAGGGGACATTTTCCCACTTCCATTTTCATCTTTCTTCCTGTTTGCTCATTTCCCCTCTTTCACCACGTTCCTCAGCAAGCCTGTTTTAACCAACTTCACGAATGCACCTCGCTGGCAATAACCCTAAATATTTGTAGCTGTAGCATCATTAGTTCAGCCATGGAGTGATGCAGGAATTGAGCAGGGCCTTAAATGAAGGAGGGAGAGAGGGAGAGGTGCAGAGTCTGCTGTTGAGGAGCAGAACAAGGACAAGGACAAGAGAGGCCCCTGGGCTGTGCCAGGCAGGTGCTCCAGGGCAGGAATGCCATTCAGAGGATGTGCCAGGTGTAAAGTCCCAGCTGAGCCTTTCCTGCAGCCTCCCAGACCTGGGGACATGGAGAGCACCTGCACTGAGCACGCAGAGCTCAGCAGATGGGGAGGCAGGGCAAGGGTGAATGGTCTCCTCAGCTTGGAGCGGTTTAGGATGTCTCTGTGCAAAGCTCTGACTTTGGATCTCCCTGGTGAGGAAAACTCAGAGCACAGACAGTGCCAGGGGTCCCCTGTCCCTGTCCCTGTCCCCTCCCTGCACCCAGCCTGGCCTCCCCTGTGCCCCACGAAAGCTCTCCTGGAGAGCTGCTCTTTGCAGGCTGCCCTGTTCCCCCGCACAGAGCAAACCTGGCGGCTGCATCAGCTGCTCGAGAGCCTTCCCCCCGTGCAATAACCTCTCATTATTTTTTAATGTTGTTGTAACTTTATGGTTTAATCAGTATTTGCAATTTGTTAGTAGTCCAGGCTGCAATAAAATTGTTTTCCAGGTACTGAAACATCCTATCAAGGTTTGTAAAGCAGTGGTTCTTAGTTTATCACACTCATAAAAAGCACTGGCAACTTGACAGATATAATAACTTTTTTTATCAAGTGTCTAATTTGAGAGGAAATTAAGCCATACATTACATGCCGATCCGAGCTGGAATTGGAAAAAGACCCAGCCACCCCTCTCCCCACCCCGGCGAGGCTCCTCTCTCATCCCACCCTCTCCTGCACGGGAAGGGCTGCTCCAAGCTGCTGTGCCTCTGCATTCGCTCTGCAGTATCCTCAGCTCTGGGTGTATTTTTACAGGGCACTGCACACTTAATAAAAAATTATTTATGTGGCCTGCATTGATGTCACAGCAGTGAAACAATACCTTGCCTTTCCTGCAGCAGAGCTGTGATTTATACGAGTGCCTGGAAAAGCTTCCTCGAAATGCAGTGCAGATGCTCCAGGCCACTGTAACAGCCACTACATTCCATTTACTTATGGGCAGGGATTTTTAAATCAGGCAGGTGATTCTGGGGGCCTCCATTCATCCATCCCAGGGTGCCCGGGGGCCGGGACTGCTCCAGCGTGAGGAGAGCAGCTCCTTCTCAGAGCTTGGAATAATTGTGGGTTTGTGCTGGAATTGTGGTCGGTCTGACAGAATTCCCCCAGTCCCAAACACGCCTGCTCGCAGCAGCGTTGGTGAGTTGAGGGGTGTTGGCTTTGTCCTTGCCCCTAACGGCCTCTCCTTCGAGAGGCTCCTCATGCTCCTGGCTGGATCCTGGTCCAGAATGTTCCCTGTCCCTCCCGGCTGCTCCCCGGCTCGGCTCACCCCGTGATGCCAGCCCAGGGAGAAAAACCAGGCTCTCCTCAGGCATTCACTGAGGGATAATCATTTTGGTGTTAGATTCCAGTGCTGATTTTCCCCCGTTCCTGTAAGCGGTACCAAAATGCCAATAAACAATTGAGCAACTGGCACGAATCACCCGAGAGCGCTTGCTAAAACGCAGCTCTGGAAGCAATGCCCAGGTGTTCCACGTCTCCTGCAGGCAGAGCCCCTCACCCTGCGGTGCCTGAACCCTGGCTGGGGCCAGGATGGATTTGTGCTGCAAGCCTGGAGTCAAAGTCAGATGCCGCCTACAAGCCGCACACTTTATTTGTTTAAATTTTCATGCTCGCGAATGTCTGTGACACAGGAGACAGGTTTATGGAGAGCGAAAAAAAAATGTTGACAAATGGCCCAGTAATCAACTGGAACATGCAATAAATCATTGGAGTGCCAATAACACTTCCAGGAGGAGTTGCGAAAGGTCATTACGATGCCACCATGTATCATGCAGCGCCAAACAAAGCAAACAGAACATGTTGGGAATAGGATTATGGGAGAAGCATCTGTCAGTTCTAATTAAGAATTAACTGTGGATCCTATATAAAAAGATGTGTGGTTTATTCCTATCTCCCTCCTTTTCCCACTTAGCTCTCCATTTTTCCCTCTCCAAAATAAAACTCAATTACTCTAAAAAAAACCCCTCTGTCATTTAATCTATTCAACAGCAGGAAAAATAACCCAATGTGACAAAAGAGTGAAGGCTGGTGGGGAGGGACAGGGCTCTGCTGGCTCCTGAGCCTCTGTGGCGTGTGGTGTGCTCGGAGCCTGCCCGCTTGATGAGATCCCAGAAGTCCTTCGACGTCTCAGAATCACGCGGCGGCGATGGCTGCAGGAGGCAGGGAATGCACGAACCAAAACACCCCAGCCCCCCTCGCTGGGGATGGGGGCTGCAAGTGGAGAGAGCTCTGAGGCTGAGACGCTGAAAAGCTTTTGGCTCCCGATGAAGGAAATGCAGACTGAGTAAGTGACAGTAAAATAAAGCAGAGAAGTTAAAGAGAGGAGAGCCAGGAGAGAAGAGGCGCAGGGTGACCGAAAGCTGCGCCCTCGGAGGGGATGAGGGGTCTCTGAGCCCATTGTCCACCACATCCTCCCCCCACAGCAAGTGGTGCCCAGTGGTATCCCCCCACCTCTGTCACCAGTCCCTGGGATTTGCCCCCTCTGGCTGTTCCTCCGTGTTCCTGGCACTGGGGCTCACCCAAAGGTGACAGGAGGGACTCAGCCGTTCACTTGCCTTGAGCCTCGTGAGCACCATCACCTCCCTCACTTCAGAGACCCCCCCTGTGCCTCCTAAATCCCCCCAGCACCTCCTTCCTTTCACCTTTCCTCTCCTTCTCCAGCTCCCTGTGCTCTCTCTCCCCATTAATCTGAGTTGCATCCCATGGGCACCTGGCCCAGGGCTCCAGCTGAGCAGGCTCTGCAAGCACCACGCTTTGCTTTATTATTATTTTTTCCCCTTTCTTCCTCTCTATATTTCCAGGCCTCATTTCTGCTTAAGTTTGCATTTCTTCTCTTTCTTTCCTTTTTTTTTTTTTTTTCCCTTTCTGCTGACTGAGACAAGACCGTGTCCTACTTCAACATCCCAGGATTTGTTACAACTTCAAGGTGCAGGTTTATGGCCACAGTTGTCCCGTTTATGGTACAGTTCTTCTTATGGGTTCTAATAAACTTTGTAGCTCCAGGGTGCTCTTAAATCCTGATATGAAAGATAGAGAAGAATCATTATTTAGTCCAACTAAATATAAGATGCTTCACCCTCGAAGGCTGAGGATAATGTTTCTCTCACAGGTGTAGAAAGACCCATAATTCCTGTGTACAGCAAGTGCAGCTGCAGGGGAAAATAATCAATTCTCCCTGTGGAGATAGGTGTGCTCCCACCGTGTGGGACGTGGAGGAGCAGTGCCAGCTGGGATGGCACAGGCTTCCTCCAGCACAGAGAAATAAGATTAAAACTCAACAGGAGTTGCAATTAAAAGCGTGTGTTGGGTGCGAAATGCAGGGGAGTGGTGTGGCAAAAGGGCGAATGAGAGCCATTCCCAGCGGAAGGAGGCACAGCATAGGGATCTGGCAGCTCCCGGCTGGACACCTCCGGTCCCCTCGGAGCCTGGGGAGGTGACACGGTGCTGAGCGGGGCAGCGACCTGCAAATGAATGATTCAGGGTCACTCTGGGCTCGGATCCGCCCCAGCAGGTCCGTCCCTTCCGCAGGGAGAGCCCGGCAAACCCAGCAGCACTTCCACAAACACGGAGCCGCTCCACGAGGTCACCCCGAGCCGACAGACTGAAACAGCGACCTGCCAGGAAAGTTCTCTTTCCTCTCACTGATCCCTTACTGGTTGCTCAGGTTTTCCGTGCTTCCCGTGGGCCTCCAGCCTGGACAATTCCAGCCATCCAGCCCGACCTGGAGCCACTCCCAGCAGCCAAATGCCAGAAGGCAGCACTGTCACCAAAATATCCGTTAGATTGTGCTCACCAGTGTAAACAATTTGGTTTAAAGCCATCGAAAGGGCCACAGGATAAGACATCAGCTTGTTCAGGTTCATGTAAATTTTTTGAAGGATGCATTTCCCTGAGTTCTAGGTGTCCTTGATAACACACTACAACACATCCCAAATGCCACCCTAAGTGCAGCTGAGGAGTTTAAGCGAGTGGAGGGTGCCAGGTAGGGCACCTCAGGATCAAGGACAACCTGTGCCACCAGGCTGAGCCCTGCTGGGAGCAGTGGGACCCTCCCAAATGTGCCCTTCCAGCCGCCTCTTCCCATTTATCCCGAGCGGGCTCCTCCTCAGCAGATGTTCAAGACTCAGCACTCAGGCTCACACGGAGGAACTTCCAAAACAAACCATCTGGAAAAAAAAAACAGCAAACCATTTGCAAGCTATTTCCCTCCTCTGCCGCGTCCCCAATCCCAAAGTCACCGGGAAGGATTGTGGAGGACAGGGAGCGCCAGCACGGGAACGGAAGGAGTGTGTCAGGGAACGTTCCCCGCAGGCCTGCAGCTGTTCCAGGGAAATAAGGCGAGGCAGCCCTGCTCCTTGGCACGGCCCAGGGCTGGCAAGGCACCCGCAGCTGCTTTGTCCCATGTGAGCTCTGCCCCATGGAGTGGGGGCAGCAGGAGCCAGGAGGACACGGGAGGTTCTCCCTCTTTGCTTTCTGTCCTGGCTTTCTCCCACCTTAGGAGAAGCTGGTACCTTTAGCCCCCAAATGGGAAAGTCGTTTGTTGTTCACCCGTTCCTAATGTCAGAGGTTGTAGCCAAGATGTTCTCGCCTCCAGCAGGTCCCACGGTGCCGCTGGGGCTCCAGTTTCCCTTGGAGCTGAGGCGCTGCTGCCCTGCAGCACTGCACACACAGGATTATTCCAATTGCTCTTAACAGCCATAAAGTGCGCTGGGTTCTGTAGGACTTTCTGCTACCCCTGGTGGCACATGAGAGCCCATTCCCCAGCGGGCTGTGGTCCCCGTGTGCTGGTACTTTGGATTATTGCTGGAGGGAGGGAGATGAACAGGAACAAGTGAGGTGGGAAATGTGCATTGCTCTGGAGCACGATGGAATTCTGACTGTGGAGGGCACGTTGTGGGTCAGAGCTGCAGTGGGAAATAGGCGTGCGAGCCCTGGGGCAGCGTGCGCGGGGTGACGTGTGGTCACAGCCGGTGGTGACAGACAGGTGTCGTGTGGGTGCCTCCCTTCCCTTTGGCTTTTTCGGGATCTCTCAGCTCCTCTGGGGTCTCCCCGTCCCCGCCTTCCCCGAGAGCTCCTGCACAGCCCAGGAAATGGGGCAATGAGAGCCGAGTCACACATCCCTGCGCTGCGTTTCCAGAGGAGCAAGTGTGACTGTCAGGTTTACAAAAGATTGTTTATGTTCAGTGGCGTGAAATGGGGAGCGAGTGTGCGGAGCGGAGCGGGAGCGGGGGCTGACAGCGCCGCATCCATCCTCCCTGCTCGCTGCATCCATCCTCCAGCCGCATCCATCCTCTCTGCTCGCTGCATCCATCCTCCAGCCGCATCCATCCTCCCTGCTCGCTGCATCCATCCTCCAGCCGCATCCATCCTCCACGCTGCGGCGGCCAGAGCGCCGGGCCCGCCTGACAGGGGCCATAAATCACCGCTGGGAGATGCTGTACCTACAGCTTACACCATTCCCCGTGACAAACACACAATAATCCACACAGCACAGCACTTTTTCTCCCCTCTCTCCCTGCGCCGCTGGTGCTCGAGTGACGACAAGAGGAAACCTGGAAAGCCTGGATGTGTCCTGCGGGACCGCGGGAAGGAGCGGGGCTGTCACAGCTCCGCGTCACAGCGGAGCCAGCGGCTGTGGAGGGGCCAGAGTGACAGGGACACCTTTGCAGAGGCCAGAGCAGGGTGGCTAGCAGGGGTCCCGTTCCCAAGCCGTGATTTTCACTCGCCACAGCCCAAGGAGGATGGAGCAGGGGCAGGTGGGATGGAGCTGGGGAGGATGGAGCCCCAGGCTCTGCAGCATCCTGGGCATGGCCAGGCTGGGCACATGGGGCCGTGGTTCCTGCAGCCTGGACAAACTTTGCCGGGCGTCTGCTGCCCTCACAGGGCCCGTGTGTGCTGGAGAGGTGAGCCCGCTTTGGGCACAGGGCCCTGGGGGAGCCCTGGCATCGAGGCACAGAGGGGCCAGCCCGGCCACCTCACCCAGGCACCCTCCTGGCACCTGGGAGTGGAAACACAATCCCCAGAGGAAGAGAAGGAAAGGCAGGAGGCAGCAGTGCTGCCACCACCCTGGGCTGTGATTTGCGAGGGAACAGGAAGGAAAGAGGCCTATCTGGTTGGACAACCCTTAAATCAATGTATCCTAATTAACAAAAGATCTAATTCATCAAAGTGACAGCAGCTCTATTTATATCACCTCCTTCCATGGGGGCTGCTGGGGGTTTAGGCTTGGGGATTTTTCTCCCTTCCCTTTTCTGACAGCTTTATCTTTCCCACACACATTTTAATTTTCCCTTTCTGGGGGAGAAGGACTGATAGTGAAGATTTCCTTGGGAATATGGACATTTAATTGACATTTTCTGCCTCACCCCCAAAATAGCGGGATATGTGGGGGGAGCTGGGAAGGAGAGGTTATCTTAGAGAGGTGCAGGTCTGATTTGGAGGGGGAGGAAACCACTGACAGGTGAGCGGGGGGTTGCAGCTATCCATGCAAAATGTGGTCAGATCCTGCAAGCTGAGGTTGTGCTCTGAAAATACCCCCAGCAGGAACCGTGGTCGTACAGGGATCTTGGCTTTCACTTGGAAAAGCAAACCCTGAGAGCTTGACAACGCGCTGGCTGACACCTTAAATCTTGAAGTGCATAAAAAGAAACCCAACTGTTTTGTTTTGTTTTAATATCTGAAACCTCGTGGTTTGGGGGCTGGGAGCGCGGGAGGCTGAATTGCCGTATAAATACTGGGCCCGTGGCAGCACAGAACTGCTCCGCTGCTCTCAGCGGGCTCAGCTCGGGAGGAGTGAGGGTTGGACGTGATATAGGAACACAAAAATAGTAATAATAGTAATGAATCCCCGTTCAGCCACTCCTCCCACGGCAGTGCAGGAGCAGAAATCCGAGCTGCAGAACGCAAGCCCCGGCTCGTGCAGAAGAGGAAGCTCAGGAGGCTGCTGGGGTAAAAAATCCCCAAACTGAACCAAACCAAACCAAACCAAACCAAACCAAACCAAACCAAACTAAACCAAACCAAGGCAAGGCAGCCCCGCTCTGAGCTGCAGCCTGCTCAGAGCACACAGAGAGCAGGAGATGAAAGGGCCATAAAATGGAGCCGCGGCTGGCGGCTGCACCAGCACATCCATCCTGGAGAGCCGGGTACCTGCGCCTCCCGGAGCCTAAACTTCTGATGAACCAACGCGCTGCCGAGCGCATTTATATGCAAAGGCGTATAATATGTCCCCTGTATCTAATTATCTGTCAACCTGAGGCAGTTTGTTTTCCAAATCGGCCTCTCGGCTGTGACTTTATGAGGTCGTAAAGAAAACGGTGCCACTCTCGCACCGGAGCGCCAGGAGAGCCTGGATCAACAAATTACCATCTTTAATGGTGTCTGCTCGTGCGAGCCCCTGCCCTCCGGCGTGTCCGGGCACAAAGAACCCCAGCCCCGGGCAATCCGGCCAGTTCCCAGCGCTGGCACGGCAGCTGGATCGGGCAGTGAGGGCAGGAGTGACCCCCGTGCTGCCCTCGCTGCCCACTCACCCTCCTCTGGCCCCATGGACACGTTCCAAAGTTTGGCAGGAGCTGGTGAACTCCAGCCCGCTGGCTGTGAGAGCAACACCGCCAAGCCACGGATTCCTCTGCCCACGCCGCTCCCTGTGATTAGTGATGGAAAGGAATTAAAAGGAAGGAGTGGGAAAAAAAAAAAAAAAAGAGCGAGGGAGAGGGGAGGGGAGCGGGTCAACAGCTGAGTGCAAGGCAAGTCGCTAGACAGGGAGTAATTAAGATACTTGGGTAAATATGATTAATAAGCTCAAACTGGCAGGGTGTGCAGTAAACAAGGGCTAACCAGATGGTACCCTTTCCTTTCTGACAATGCTGCAAGCTTTGTAAAAATAGGAAGGAAGGCTCTGGATCCTCCCAGCGAGCTCGGGAGGAGGGAGGATTCAGCACAGGGCCAGGGCAGTGAATCACCTGACAGGAATGAGAGACATTTCCCCCTCCATCACATCCCGGCCAGGGACTGGGAAAACACGAACACATGGGTCAAACACATGGATCAAACACATGGATCAAACACATGGCTGATCCCTGAGCCGGCGGGGCTGGGAGCTGCTGGGAGGGCACCAGTGAGCCCCACGGGCCAGCCGTGGCCAGGGGGTCATGCCCGGCCAGGGCTGGTCAGAAATTTCCCCCCAGAACACTTCCCTGTCAGGAGATGCCATTTCACCAAAGGTGAAACATTTGCGGAAATGCACTGATTTTGATGAAATTGCATTTGGAAAGAAAAATCAAAGGAGAAAATCATTTCGATAAGGCCAAAGCATTTGAGTTTGACCTTTTAGGAATTAAATGGCATGGGGTTTTTTTCCATTTCAAAAAGCATTTTGTTTCAATGTTATATATATATATATATGTATCTGTAAGAACTGCTGAAGCCAGAGTGAAATGTTGTGATTATCCCAACATGTGATGATACATTTCCCCCAGTGCAATACTACATTAAATTAAGCCCAAATATCCTTCTGCTTTGAAACCTGGAACATCAGAGCAGCAGGACAGCGTGTTCAGGTCTCAGAACTATCTGTTTGCACTTGACTATTTATTGTGCAGCACTTTGGAAATAAAAAATTTGCCAAGTAGCCCCAGGTATTAATAATAGACTAAATCAGCACTTGACTCTTGGCTTCCTCAGGACAAGGATTCTCCTTTTCCCAGCTGAAAAGTTTCCAGTGATAATGAGAACAGCAAATGTTTTGTCTTCGCAGGAGATGAGCAGAACACGGGGCGTG
Organism: Coloeus monedula; assembly: GCF_965178545.1. NCBI lineage: Eukaryota > Metazoa > Chordata > Aves > Passeriformes > Corvidae > Coloeus > Coloeus monedula. The sequence goes on along the minus strand of NC_138808.1, from coordinate 821,827 downwards.
GGAGGAACTGTTGGAGTCCCAGCGATGGCTCCAGCTTCTCCCAGCACTGCTTTTTCCCACAGCTCGCTCTTTTCACTCAGGTGAGGTGTCTCAGTGCTGTGGCGAACTCCTCCTGGGCTGGGAGGTTGTCCCCTGGCTGTGCCACTGATCCAAGGTCACTTCTGATCTCCCTGCCCAGATATTGAGGCTGCTGCGGCCGCCGCAGCACCCCAGGGCAGGGGATGGGGCTGGCTCTGCCCTGTGCCACGTTTATCACACCAGTGCAGGACTGGGAGGGCCTGTGCATGCTTCCAGTGTGAAAAATGCAGTGAGATTTTTTGGGAGGCTTCGAGGTATAGCCAGTGGCTCGAGGAGGTGGGGTAGGGATTAAAGATAAAGAAGAAATTTCAGCTCATTGGCAGGACACATATTTTTCCAATATAAAAGCAAATGGGGGAACCCTTAAATAAATTGACTCTATAAAAACGTCCCTTTGTATTACTGCCTCACCTTTTCAGGGGGAAAACACCAAGGGGTTTTTTTGCGGATCCAGAATAAAAATATCAGTGCTGCTTTGTAATTTCCCAGAGCCACCAAGCAGTCCAGAGCTATTTAAAATCCACAGGCCCCCCTCAGCACCCAGCGCCCACCCGGCTGCAGGAGCAGCTGCCATGGAATTACAAGTCCTCGTCACAAGTGAGGAGAAACAAGTTGTGGCATTTAGGAAAGGTCTGCAAAAATAGGTGTCAGACCTTAACTAATAGTGATTGTCCTTCCATTCTGCTGTAATTTACATTTAATTCACACATTTCATTTCCATTTAAAATATGATTACAGTGTTTTGAAGCACATCTCACCTGTCCCCTCCGATTAGGGCGGGATGAAAATAACACGGAGCAGCAGGAGCGAGGCTGGGCTTGGCTGCAGGATGGGAAACACACGGTGCTGCTCAGGGACAGGGAGCACTTCCAAAAACACCTGAGCAGGGGCAGAGGGGCAGGACAGCCATGACACAGCCATGACACAGCCACAGTCACAGCCACACACAGACACAGACACACAGACACAAAGACACAGTCACAGCCACACACAGACACAGCCACACACAGACACAGCCACACACAGACACAGACACACAGACACAGACACAGCCATGACACAGCCACAGCCACAGCCAGGACACAGCCAGGACACAGCCACAGCCACAGCCACAGTCACAGCCACACACAGACACAGACACAGCCACAGCCACAGTCACAGCCACAGCCACACACAGACACAGACACAGCCAGGACACAGCCACGACACAGCCACAGCCACAGACAGACACAGCCACAGCCACAGCCACAGCCACAGACACAGACACAGACACAGACACAGCCATGACACAGCCACAGCCACAGACAGCCACAGCCACAGCCACAGCCACAGCCACAGACACAGACACAGACACAGACACAGCCAGGACACAGCCACAGCCACAGCCATGACACAGCCACAGCCACAGCCACAGCCACACACAGACACAGACACAGACACAGACACAGACACAGACACAGACACAGACACAGCCATGACACAGCCAGGACACAGCCATGACACAGCCACGACACAGCCACAGCCAGGACACAGCCACAGCCATGATACAGCCACAGCCACAGCCATGATACAGCCACAGCCACAGCCATGACACAGCCACGACACAGCCATGACACAGCCACAGCCACAGCCCTGCCCCACCTTCCTGCTGCAGTTCTTGCCCCAGGGCTTTAAGCACCAGCTTAAAAGATTTTAAACCTTCCACCAGCCCCAAGCCTCATCCAACCTGGCCTTGGACACTCCCAGGGATGGGGCAGCCGCAGCTCCTCTGGGCAGCCAAGGCCTCACCATCCTCACAGGGGAGAATTTCCCTCCTCCTGCAGAGGCCTTCCAGAAGATTATTTTAAACACAAAAAGTCCTGGCTCAGAAATAAATCAGGCAGGCCCTCCCCAGCCCGTCCTCACCCTGCGCTGCGCCCGCCCCCGGAGCGCCGCAAAGGCAGGAAGGCGCTGATTAATATCTGCTACGTGTAGGGGAAAACAACAACCCCGTAAACAGTATTATTAACCCATGGGCTGGCAATAAATCAGTGTGAGAAGGTGACCTCAGCAATGCTGGAGTAATCCTGTGTGTCAGGGTAAATTTATGAGGCCAATTTTATTGGCCTGTATGACCCAGGCTCCTTGGAGATGTCTCAGTAACAAATCCAATCCATATCATTTATTAGCTTTGCACAGTGTCAGCTCGGAGCACGGGAGGGATCCCATTAAATCCTATTGCTCCCTCTGCCAACCGTGGGCACAAATAAGCTGTTGGATAATTGTCGGCTGCGAGGAGCCCCCATTAAGGAATCTGCTCTCCGATCCATGCGGCTTCCCAGGCTGGAAGTGCTGGGGTTGGCTTTGGCCATCGGCCCCTGGCCCTCCCTCACCTGTGCTGGGCTGGCAGCGGCAGCAGCAGCAGCAGGGGTTGGCTGTGGGGGCAGGGCTGACAGTGGTGGGGAGAGAGGTCTCCTCCTCGACCTCCCAGGTGCTGGGTGAGGATCTGGTGGCCCTGGGAGCTGCTGCTGGGCCGGGGAAGGTGCAGAGAGTGCGGGGTCACAGCGAGGATGTGGCTGAAGGGATCCTGTGAACAGATCTCTGGTGGGCGAGGGGCACAGGAAGGGATTTCAGAGCTGTTGGTGGCTGAAACTCCTCCCTCCAGGAGGGAAGGGATCCTCTGCCTGGGCCCTGCAAGCGGTAGCCAAAAATCCTCCATTTCAGGCACTTGGGGACCTCGTGGTGACGTGTGTGTGGTGCCAAGCACGCTGCTGGTGACAGGAGCAGTTGTGCCTTCGCAGCAGCACCTCTGGGTCTGGTCCCTGTTGGCCAAGCAGGGCCTGGCGGAGCAGTTTGAGGCTGTTTGACTGTCCCTGTCATCATAAGGTTTACGGATGGTTAATTTATTCTTTATAGCACAGTCATTGATGGCTGTTAAATCACAAATGAGAGCCAATAAAGGGTGAATTGCAGCTGAAATTACACTGTTTATATGACAGCAGAGTGCTGGCTAAAAGATTCATATGCCGCTGATGAAGTACGTTATAAATTTTAATTACCATAGTTTGTACAAATGACATGTTTGAAATGCTATTGAGTAATGTGACCCTGATAATGAAACTATAAAATAAATCATTAACTTTCTGAATGAGCTTTTTTATTTCCATGCTACGTGAAGTAAACTTTCCAATTTATTCCATTGCAGTCTTCTTCTGAAAAAAAAAGTGCCGAGAGAAGAGTTGCAAACCTCCCCTCCACTCTTGGGGACACTGACAAGCAACACACAGGAGGGATGAGCGGGACCATGGTGGAAATGATGTCAGGAGAGTGGCCAAAGCCAGGCAAAGCCCCCGAAGTGCCTGGTTAATGCAGGACGATGCCGTGCTCCTGCAGCCACAGCCAGCTTAGCTGAGCGAGCGCAGAGATAAGAGCAGGGCTTGAGAACCAGCTCCGAAGAGCCATAAAAATCACAGGCACCGAAGAGAGAAAATCTCCATTAAAGTCAGGCTGTAATTATAACTCGCTCGCTGTCCGGGGGCTCCGCAGCCCAAGCTGCTGGAGAAGGCCCTGCTCTTCCCCAGGAGATCTGCCAGAGCTTTGGAGCCAGAGCGAAGGTGCCTGAGTCTCGACGGTTCCACACTGCAGCCCAGATAATTCCCTGGATGGGAGCAACAGCCGAGTTCCAGCCCAGGGAGGGACTTCTCAGGAGCCTCCCTGGGGAAGGAAGCGCAGGCCAGGCACTCACTGACCATCGGTCTTGCTCTGCTCATCAAGACAAGGGGATGCTTCTAAACCCTCTGGAAGACACTGGAATCAGGCTGTCACCTTATTATATTGCCATATATTATTTTTTTAAGGGATACAGGGCATGCAACAAGATGGGAGCGTGCCAGAGGTTCGTTCGCACTCCTCTGCAGAGGGTGCTCCAAAGCACCGTGTGCCCTGCTCCTGTGTGCCCACACTGGCTCATCCCAGAGCAGGAGCAAAAGGCTCCTCCTTCCCCTCAACCTCCTCCAGGAAATCCGCCAGCTCCGGGGCTCTCTGCCCCCCTCACCAGCACCGCTGGCTTCTTCCTCATCCCCTTGGTTAACCTTTAATTAGGAACTATTAAATTGGTGTTCTTTGCCCACCTCGGGCTGGATGTGAGCCTCTCCTGTTCCCCAGCCTCCCCACACTGTACAAGCAGCGTGTCCGTGTCCCAGGGCAAACAAAAGGTGGCACTGGGAGTCTCCCAATAAGCAGCTGGGAAAGGAGGGGGAAGGGGCCCCGTGACATTTTCAGCCCTGGGGATGCAGCAGGAGGTTGCAGGTCAAGCGCCATGCAGGGGTTGCAATGCAGGAGATGAGGTAATTTATGACCCATAATGAGGTTTGTGGTTCTTTGTGCAGAGGTAGGGATGGATCTCATCCCTCAAGCCACGAGGGTCTCTGTGTGTGAGGTTTATCCATGGAAGCTGTGGTGGATCCCGGCTGGGTGCATCACAGCGCCCCAAAATTGGGCAGAGTGTGTTTGCCAGCAGGGTGGGCAGCATGGGCACTCGCTGCAGCACGGGCCCATGGCACAGCCACCGTGGCACAGGCCACAGCCACCTCATCCCTCTCTGCAGGCCTCACTGGCCCCTGTGTCCTCCCCAGGAGCGTTTGGAGCTGCAGGACTTTAACGCCCGCTTTTGTCTTATCAGCCACGCTGGAAATACTCCCAAGCAGGCTGCTCATGCCGCACTACTTACCATTAAAAGAAAGGACCACATTATTGCTGTTATAAACCATTGATTAAGGTTTATAATAGCAATAATCCCCTCGAAATTCATTGTTACTGCAGTTAATGACCAGTTTATTAGAGCGTTAACCATCCTTGGCAATGGGCTGAGTCGTTTAATGCTGGTAACGACCAATTTCTCAAGGGTTATTGCTTAAATAACAAGCCTTTGTTAGATATATGTTCCCCCACCAGATACTGCTCCAGCTGGAACCTTCTCCTGTGAAATAATTGTTAATTATTTCCTCCAAGTTTTGTCACCATGTCTCAAAGTTTTAGGTGGGAAGGGTTGCTGAGGGCTCAGAGTGTCAGAGCTGCTGAGAGCTGAGGCTGGGTGATGCAAGGGGAAGCAGCCAGAGACACTGGACCCGTCACACAGGGCTGTGGGAACTGTGCATAATGAGGTTTTTTCCCTCTTCTGTCACCCGGGAGTGTCCCAGCCCTGGGCACGGCCACCCTCGGAGCACTGCAGAGGCGCCAGCTCAAGCTGGGTGCAGGGAGGTGTCCAAGGATGAGCCCCAGGCTCCTGGGCACTGCCACGAGCCACCCAAGAAGGGTGAGAGACACCAGAGCTCTCCCTCCCCTCTCCTGTTCCATTAATTTGATCTGAGCGTCTCACAGCGTTAACGATGTCCTATCGTGTCATGTTAGTCCCATCCCTCTAACAGCATTCCCCGGGCCTGACACCAGATGAAAGGTACAGATACGATTACCCTTTAATTGTGTCATATTAACAAAAATAAATACTGATACAGCACCAGGCTGACATGAAACGATGGCAGATCCCTGGGAACAGGATCGGACTCGTGGCTCCAGACCCAGCCCGCTGCCAGGCCCGGGTGTTCGCCGGGAAAACGCGGGAGGGGATCTCTGCCCGGGTTTCCATCGCTGCCTCGGTGCTGCCAGATGTGCAGGGAAGCCCCCGGCCCAGCCCCCTCCCCTCGGCACAGCCCCCAGCTCCTGGGAGCTGTCAGTGGGGGTGGGACGAGGCTGCATTGCCTTGATCCACTCCCTGCCAGCTCCTCACCCTCAGCTCTGCCAGCTCCTCACCCTCGGCTCCAGCTGCCTCTAACAGGCTTTTGGATTTTGCTATGCAAAAGAGCATCCCCCCATAATTCCCCCAGAAAAATTACATTTCCATAGCAAATTAAATTTCAAGCTTTCCTCTCTCTTGTTAAGAAACACAAAGAAAATCTTGATTTGAGGAATTAGTTGAAGGCTGAGCAGTGTTAGGGTTGGTTTTGGTGTTTGCCTCCCTCCTTTTGCTCTTTGTTCCCACATTTGTGGGGTCTTTGAGGTGTCATTGGGAGAAAAATAAAGAAAAGGGAAGGAGGGATTACTCCAAAATCTGTGAGAACTGCAAGTGGTTTTGGCGGTGAGATGCTGATCTTCTCCCGCGATGCTTCAGACTCCTCCAGCCCCACAGGAGGCAGGAATCTCCCTAAAAGAAATTATAAATACAAAACCTGAAATGCTTTCCCCCTCTCTGGGATGGAATTAGGATTTTCTCTCTCCCCCATCAGCCAGAACTCTCGCTGGTGCCAGGCAGCTCTGAGAGGGACCCTGGCTGGGAGAAGCGCGAGGCGCTGGCGCGGCCCCGGTCCAGCCAGGCCGGGTCTGTCTCTGGTCCCTGTCACAACTGCTGCGGGGATTTGTGCGAGCATCCGTGTTATTTTAGAGATAATGTGAGCAGAGTGGAGCATGTCACAGGATAATGGTCTCCTGCTGCTAGGCTGTTCTTGGCATTTATCAAAAAATGACACCAGAGGGAATATGCTCAAGGGAGCTGAGGTGTCGATTCGATGACTGCTATTTCGTGATAAAAGTTAACAGAAATAAAAATGAATTAGTCACAAAACAGCTTATTTATAGCAGTGCCTGGCCCAGGAGGGCATCCCTGGGAAAGGCAGGGCAGTGGTGCTCACGTTCCTGGGAGGAACAGGCTGCACCCCAAAAGTGCCCCCAGCCCAAACCAAACGGGGCAGCATCCCCTGGGTTTCACCCGTTGTCCCTCCTGCTTTGTGCCTCACCAGATACCCCCCAGACCCTTCTGCACAGTGCTTCCAAAACAAAACTCTTCCGTGTTTGGCCTAAAACCAAATATTTTGAGCAAAATGTTTCAGTGTTGCCTGTGTTTATACACGGCTGTGGGGGTGGGAGCTGGATGGAGCCGGGCCCCGTGCTGGGCTCGTGCGCGGGGCTCGGGATGGAGCTGGGACCCTGCACTGGGCTCCAGACAGAGCTGGGACCCCACACTGGGCTCGGCTGTGGTGATGGAACTCCCAGCCCCAGGGATGCAGCCCGAGAGGGAGCAGGAAAAAAGGGCAGAACATGGGAAAAAAGGTCAGCCTTTGCTGTAATGGCTAAAAATGTCAACCATGGGTCTGGTGTTAAATTAATTATCCTGGCTGGGACCATCCGTCGTGGGTACTGCAGCAGGTTAAATGTGCAGCTATTGAAGGGAAAGGGTGGGATCTGGGTCTCCACCCCAGCCCATCAGAGGCTCCTGAAGCTCAAGGCTTCCCCTTTACTGGGGTGACCAAATCCATCAGTAATTGGTGCTGGGGCCAAGTCCTGGTGTGTTTCCAGCGGGACACTCTGTTTTTGTTATCTCAGCTGTGGGCAGGAGCAGAGCAGGAGGAGGAGGAGGAGGCAGGAGAAGGACATGGCAGCACCTGGGCTGGCTGGCCCTGCGTGCAATAGGAAACAACAGGGGCCACAGGGGACGTGTCGCTGTTTTCCACCTCCATGTTATTCCAGCCATAAATCCCAGTGACCAGCTTGAACTTTTCTCAATTGACATGTTTACAAGGGAAGTCCGCATTTGACAGGAAAATTAAGCATATCAATCACTTAACGAGCTCGTTAATGAATGGCTCTCAGATCTCTCTGATTTTGTGCCTGGTAGCACAATTTATTGATCAAGTGCTTTCGGCCGGGCCAGATGTTGCCGTGCCTTGATCCCCCAAGCCGGGCTCTGGGCAGGGTTTAGTGAGGGGTCATTCTCTTCAGCAGACCCCACATTCCCTTTTCTGTCTCTGTTTTCTCTTCCTTTCTCTCCCCTTTCCCCCACAGAACAAAGGGAGCAGATGCGGGCTCGGGGCCCCTCACACTCACTCCAACATATGGAAGTGATCTCCTCTGTCTCTGTAATTACACAGGAGCTGCTCTGCAATGGCTCCGGGTTTTATTGCACAGAAACCAACCTATTCCTACATAAAACATCTTTATGGCTTCTTCTCCAGGGGCTCCTTGGCCAGGTCCTGGAAGGTATAAAGGCGTGCAGGACCCCCAGCAGCTAGCGGGGACCCCGGGGCCCCCCAGCAGGACAGAGCACAGGGGGCAGAGGGAGGAAGGCCGTGGGAAGGTGGCAGCCAGAGCCCCCAGTAAAAACCAGCTGCTCTTGGGAGGCGGCAGAGAACACAAAATATCCCTGAAACCTTAACGAGATCCGCAACCCCTGACTGTATTCACCTTCCCGGCCCTGGGGGTGCCCAAACCCCCCCTGGGGAGGGTTGGTCAAAGCCCCATTTGAACATCCCAAGGACACTCGTGGGCTGGGAACGGGTGGGGACGCTCAGTTCTCGCTCAGCAGGGGGCTGGGGACACTCACACCCAGCACAGCTCAGTCCCCACACTCAGCCCCGCAGGAGGGATTTGCAGGTCCTGTGTCCCAGGCACAGGCACCAACCCATGGGAGGGTCTGCTGGTGGTACCACTGTGCCAAACAGCCCTTCCTCGGGTGAGGAGCAGCTCCCAGAGACAGCCCAGAGCCCCCTGCACCCCCCTGGCACCTGTGATCTGTCTCGTGGCATAAAGCGTGTTTTGGATGTGCTGTGAGCTTGCTTTCAGGAGGGCCTGATAAAACAATGCAGGAGTTACTGTGCAATCTAATGGAGTCAAAAAAAACCTCCTATAGTGCAACATGAATAGTCCAAAATGCAAAGATGACAATTTAAGTGTTTAAAATGTACTCAAGGTAATTCCAAACAAATTTTAAAGCCATTTCAGCCTATAAAACCCCTCAGTTAAATCACTGGTTATATGGTGGCAGTGCTTATGTTGCAAAATATCCCTGGCATGAAAGGGAAACTTTAAAAAATTGCCCGTTAATCCTTATAAATTACTTATTAGTGCTGCAGAGCTGGAGCTGGAGGAGTCCTCCGAGGAAGGCCGGGCTGTTTGGGCACTTCTTGCCGGGCTCTTTGAGGAGCAGTTGGGGCTGGCTTTGATTTGCTGGGCTCTCTGAAGGTATTGATGTTCTTCCAAAGTGTGACATCAGCGCTGATGTCATGGCACAGCTCTGGCTTCATCCCTCCCGCTCTCCAGGAGCCTCCCCCTCCTCCCAGCCTTTTTAGGGAAGCCAAAAACCTGTCCCTACTGCCTCCAGACCAGGGCCTTGTCATCCCCGGCGGGAGTTGGGGGGATGTCTCCCCAAGGATGGAGGGAAGAGGGCTCAAACCCTCGGGTGTCCCCGCAGTGCTGCCCACAGGAGCTCTGGCTGCTCCCTGGGGAATTGGGATTCATTCCCGGCCACCGCAGCCTCCCGGTGCCACAGGAGCCGTCGCTGCGTCTCTCGGCTGCGTCTCAGGGATGCAAATCCCTGTGCTGGGTGTCCATGTTTCACACCCTGCCAGTGGATTACACCCGCTGGAAAGCTGTGAAGTGCTTGCAAAGAAAATGAAAGTTTATTCCCTTCCCTGCGCTTCTGGGCTCCCAACTTTCCTCCTGTGTGTTTGTGCCCTGATTTGAGGAAGCGACACAATCTCTCACTCGCTCTCTTCTCTCGCTCTTTTCCTTTCACCAAACAGATGTAACTATTTATTCCTTATGTCCCAGTTTTCCTGTAATTTCATAAAGTGCAAATTTGCTGTCCTGCTCCCAAATGCCGAGTCGGTGGTTTGTCATAACAGTCATCAGTAACTGTCGCTTTCTGCCTGGGGCTTAATTAACCCACTCTCTCATTAGCATGTCCATGCAGTTGTAAGGAATGAAAGCCTGATTATTTTCTACAACAGTCGCAGCCAATTACTGCACTGAAATGGAACCACATTAATCAAATCTTTAGTACAGTGGCAAATTCAGAGATATCAGATTGCAAAAGACTGCAAACCTAATATGTCACTGTCAGCGGAGCTACGCAGGCATTTAGCGAATTGCATTAAATAGATGGCTCCGCTGAAACCGCATGAATTTAATATGTGATGGGATCTGGAAGCTATTAGTGTGACATGGCAAAGCACTGGGAGCTTGGCAGCTCTGGACTTTATCCATGAACTCAGGAAACTCATGTAAAAACTTGGGCGTGCGTGTGTGTGTGCGTGTGCGCAGCAAAACGTCTCGTCTGTTTGTGGAGAAGGCTTGGGCGTGGAGAAACGCGAGGAAAGCTGGAAACGCTCCCCACATCACAGTGGGTCTGTGCTGCTGTTGGACCCCAGAGCAGAGCTCTGTGGAGAGGGTCCCTGTGTGGGGACACGGGGCACGGCCACGTGCAGGAGCCGCTCTGGCAGGAGGCTGCTCCTGTCTCAATGCCAGCACCTCGGCCCTGCCGTGGTGACACACCATGGACACAGGATCACGTGCAGAACTCAGTCCCCAAGCACTGGGTGGGTGCCGGGGCTGGGGGAGCTGCTGGATGGGGAATGTTTTCCCCAAGGACCTCCCGATCTCCTGCTGCTCGTGCCTTTCCTGGCAGCTCTCGGCTCCGTCTGTCCCCAGGTCCTGCCATTCCGGCCGCACGTGCCTCGGGCTCTGCTCCCTCTTGCAGTGCCTTGGCCGTGTCTGCCTGGGCCCCACGTGCGCCGATGCCGAGGGCTCTCCCCGCTCTACCACGCTGGCTACAGCAGCTCCCGGTGGAAATTCCTCCTCTTCCTCTTTCCTGGCAACTTCCTGGGGTTCAAAGGCTGCGCAGTTGACTATGCCAGTGCTGTCACAACAGCAACGAGTCGGCTTCACCTCAGGCGTGAGCTCAGAGGCATTTTCCAGCTCTGCTCAGAGGCATTTTCCAGCTCTGCTCTTAGTGAGCCCATAAATTAATGTTCCTCTGGCTTCAACACATTCCCAGCTCACAGAGATGCCCGTTCTGCAGGGCTCAGGGAAGGTATGTAGGAGTGACCAGAGGACACTGGTCACTCCAAAGCACCCTCTGGCCACAGGGCTGGGGGACAGTCAGGGTGTCCTGTCCCCTCCAGCTCCTTCTGCACCTCCTTGACCCAAACCGGCTCCTTTCCCCCGGGCTGGTGGCCGAGAGCAGCAGGTTTGGATGGCAACATCCCCTTCCCACAATGCAAAAGGCAGGAGAAGGAGGAGGTTTTGTCAGAGCCACGTCCAAGGGCTCCGTTTGTAACTCTTCCCATGTTCCCTGCCAGTGCTGGTGGGAAATTCACACTGAACCACAGCAAACCGTGGAATCTCCTGGGCTGAGGGACCCCCAAGGATCACCGAGTCCAACTCCTGGCCCTGCACAGACCCCCCAACAATCCCACCCTGTGTCCAAGAGCGCTGTCCAAACGCTCCTTGACCTCAGGCAGGTTTGAGACTGGGTGACTGCAGGGAGTAACAAGAAGCCAAGATTTGTGCCCTATTTTAGTCCAATAACCCTTCCTTTGCCAGGCTCAATTCCCAGCAGCCTCCTGTGCCGTCACTCCTGGGTGTCAGCTCCGAGCAGGGCTCATCCCGGGGTGCAGGACAGCCCCAGGCAGAGCCTCCCCAGCAGCACCTGCCCCGCGGTGTCCCCGAGCCCGAGCGGGGCCAGAGCAGGCGCTGACAGCGGTGACGGATGAGGCTCCGGAGCCAGGGGCTGCTCTTACACAAACTGCCTTCATCAGCAGCTCGCTGCTCCCATCAGTTAATCTTCCTGCAAACGGTGCTCTCCCGGAGCAGGGGCACGTTTCCTCCCCCAGTCGCCTAATCTACCACCTAGTTTATGCACACATGCTCCGAGGGGTTTTTTAGAGATATATATATATGTTTTTTTCTGAGCAATCAATCTGTGCGGCGAGGAGCTGCAACTGAATTTAAATACCAGGGTTTTCATTATCTCCAGCACAGGGAAGAGAAAGGGGGGAGAGGGACACTGAAAATAGAGGGGAATAAATTCCAATCTCTTGAACAATATATCTGAAGGTGTGCAGATTTCTGCAGCCTTATGATGCCAAGTGTATTACACCAAATCTTCTTCTGCAGAAGGAATATACTGGGAGAGGGGATTGCAGAGTGCTTTTGGCTGCATGTTTGCGGTCCTTACAACTGCCTGGCATGCACAGGAGCAGCCTGCAGAGAGTTCATGGGGCTTGCAGTGCGTTCCCTCTTAGAGACCCCCAAAGGATCCTGAGTCCTGTCCTGCCACGATCTTTGAGTAAATGTTGTGCAAGTGGTTCCTCTCCACACCCCAAAGCAGGGTCTGCTGCTGCTCTTGTCAGGTTTTAAATCCCCATTTCCCTCTCTTGACACTGCTGCCACAGTGTCAGGTGGATTTGCTGGAGCAGGAGTTCCAGAGAGGAAAATATCTTTGCATGAGTTAGAATTTCCGGGGTTGAAAAATCACAAGAAGTGCTCTGAGTTCGGACAAGTTTCAGGGGAAGCTCCAGGGGAACCTTTCCCAGAGTCAACACAAAATCCCAATTCTGCGAACTGTGGACAGATCTCAGGAGGACAGGTCCTCTGCTGGGAACATCCTCCTGTGTTCGCTTCCCCCTGCCTCAACCCCCTTTTTTCAGCAGGAGAAGAAATTCAAATTGCACCTAAAAATGGCCCTAATTTGTCATTTCTCCTCTGTTTCCCCTCCCTGAGGATGGCTTGGCAGGAGGAAGGTACCTGAGGGGCAGCGCATGGGTTCCACGTGGGCTCTGGGCCCTGGCTCTGGCAGCCCCCAGAGATGTGACATTAAATAAACTTTACACAGGCAGCAGTGAGGCCCTGGGCAGGAATTACTGCAGGGTCTCATCCTCTGCAAAGGCTGGACCCATCCCTGGGGACAATCGTGCATCCCAGGGGATGCTGTGGTGGACAGGACCAGGCAGGGCTGGGCCCCCAAAGGACCATGGCAGGGTCTGCACCGGGGCTCTGCACCCTCAGCCCCCGTCCCTCCACTCCCCCTGTGCTTTCCCTGGCCTCTTCCATACCAAACCTCTTTTCCTCCCTCTTTTCCTTTTTTTTTCCTCCTCCCAGGGAGAACTGTACAGAGACTGATGGTTTTATTTTACATGAATCACTGATGATCTAACAAATTAATTACCTGCTCCCTCCTTCCCTCCCTCGTGAGGTCACAGAGCCTGGGTGGGGGCCACCCCCCGCCCCCCTCAGTGCCATCAGAGCTCCTGCTTTAAAGACCAGAGAAAAAGGTCAAAATTGCCAGTTTAGGTTAAAATCAGATTTAAACGTCTCTTACTAAACACAGAGGCACACAAACTCAATATGTCATCTTTAATGGTTCAGAACAAAGCCTAGAAAAATTGTGTCCCAGCACCCAGGAATTTTATAACCTTTGATATATAGCTTTCATTATTAGCAATAATTCCTGTAACTGCATCCCGATTCAGGGGAGCACATATTGAATAATAATTCTCCTCGTGTTGATTTGTCCCCATCCCATGGGTCCCCATGCCCTTCATCCTCCTCTTCCTCCTCAGGCACCACCAGCCTTTTGTTGTCTTTTCGCTCCTCTATTTTTGGGTTTGGCCGACACCCGCCCCTTCCTCCCCCGCTCCTGTCGTAGCGTTAGAATGTGGATCCCCAGCTCCGCTCACCTGAGTCACGAGCAGCCCCCAGCTCAGCCGGGACACGCGGACCCCGCCGACAAGAAAAGGCGTTCGCTCCCCTCCGCCTCTTTTCACAGTCAGGCTTCAAGTTCACATGTGAATTTATGCCAGTTTTGACATTAGCAGGAAAAATTAACAGTTCTCACACACACACACACGCGCGCGCGCGCGCGGAAAGAAACTTGCACAAAAGAGGTTTTGTGTTTCAAGCAGAATAAATTATAGTGTGATGTTATTAAAACACTTAGTTGTTAAGTTGCCAAGAAAATCCAGTATATTCACACGGACTCGAGGACCTGTCTCCATGCAAAGTAATTAAATTAGATTTATGGGCTGCATTACATCAGTGTTTGATAGTTCATTTTTCCTTTCTTCATATTTTGTCCTGCTTTATTAGAGCATGTGACAGATGGTAAAAATAGTGTGAAGTTTCTTGGCCCTGTGCTAAATCCCCCTTCGGTAGTATATCTCTCTTCTGTCAGTTCTCCCCAGTGATGATAAATTAACCTCTCCTCTTCTATCCCAAGTGTGGCAGTAAAGCACTCTTTGACACAGCACTATCACTTTATCTTAATCTGTGCTGTTCCAGGGGCGGGGTGGGGAAGGAAGCGAGGGGAGATGATGCAATCGCTACCACGAGTTCAAAAAAAAAAAAAGAAAAAACAACAAAAAATCCACAAGAAAAAGATTTATCGCGTCAAAAAAAAAAAAAAAACAAAAAAAAAAAAAACAGAAAGCCGGGAATAGTGCTGGTTTATCGAATCTGCTGTGTGTGTGTGTATAAATATATATATATTTGTGTGTGTGTGTGTGTGCACACACGTGTGCATCCCCCTGCTGCAGATCCCAGGAATCCAGCCCTGCTCATGGACATTCCCAGGGATCCGGCTGCCCTCGCCCATCCCTGCCCCGTCCTCCTCCAACCGAACCACGGGGGCTTCTCTCCTGCGGTGAACTGGAGTCACTGGACCAGGCTCCTGCTCTGCAGGGGGAGCTTTATGGAGAGGAGGACGATTCCCAGGATCCCAGGAGCATTCCGTGGGATTCTGGAGTTCTGGGGCCGTGATTAGGTGCAACGAGCTCACAAATTTCCTTCGAGTGAGACAGAGCAGGAGCCACAAGGATTTGCAGTCAATCTGCTGGGCAGGCAGAGATGATGAGAGAACAGGGAATGGGAGGTGTGAGGAGAGAAAGCCCTTCCTGGGAATGCTGTGTGTCCGTGTGGGTGTTGCTCTGATCGTGTCAGATGTGGCCACACTCAACATGTGGAGATGTAGAGATTGGAATATCCCTGAATTTAAAATGCTGAGCCCAGTGGAGCCGGGGCCCTGCTCCCTCCAGGTCCCCCCTTCCTGTCAGTGCTGACTCAGAGGGCACAGCCAGGTCCTGCTGCTATTTTGGGAGTGGGAGACCTCGGCTTTCTCCCAAGCTGGGGATGCCCTAATAGAGGAACGATGTGGAGCAGTGACTACGTGTGGGTGACTCCTCGCTGCCTCTCGGACACACTTGGCCCTCTGGAGCTGGACAGACACCTCAGCAATGCCCAAGAATAGCACCAAAATCGGCCTCAAGCATCTCCCAGCTCCACAGACCTGAGCTCCAGGCCAGATTTGGCCTGGGCCATGTGCTCCCCAGTCCTGCCCGGGATCACCCAGAGGGACAATTTCGTGCCAGGGGTTTTGTTAAGCACTTGCAGGGAAGCCAAGTCAGACAACTTTCCCGTCCGATGGCGTATCCCTCACTGCCTGCATTTAAAAGCCAATTCCTGCACCTCCAGGGACCATCTACTGAACATCTCTCTCTCCTCCTCTGCCAGCTCCCAGCTCAGAGTGGACTGAGGTGCTCAGTCACCTGGACACTGTAATTAAAGTCCACGGCCCATCTCTGCTCTGAGCATCGTCCGGCAGCCCTGGGGCAGGGCAGGTGATGGCACAGCCCTGGGGCAGGACAGGCGATGGCACAGCCCTGGGGCAGGACAGGCGATGGCACAGCCCTGGGGCAGGACAGAAGATGGCACAGCCCTGGGGCAGGGCAGGAGATGGCACAGCCCTGGGGCAGGGCAGGTGATGGCACAGCCCTGGGGCAGGGCAGGAGATGGCACACCTCTGCCACGAGGTCTGGCACAGCAGGGTGACCCCGTGTTCCTGCCAGGGGGTCACACAGCGGAGGAACAGTTGGGGGAGCAGGACTGGGTTCCCCCTCCTGTTACCCCAGGGCTCTCCCTGGGCACTGGTGCCCAGAGGGGGTCAGGTCTGAGCTGCTGCAGGTCCTTGGGGTCTGTCAGAGCAAGACCTTAAGGCTCAGCCATGGAGTTTTTAATTTGCAGATCAATAACCAGATAATACTAATGACAGTGTCAATGCAGCTCAAACCCCTCGAGGTGCAGTGGGCTCCCGGAATCACTGGGAAATGCAGAAAACACAAAACCTTCAGTTGAAACACACCTGCAACCCTGGGCCACCTCCCACTGAGCACTGAACTGCCGGGTCTGCCAGGGCCCAAGGCCAGCCTGGACTGGGGGGAAGAGCTGAAGGGTTCTCTGGTTTAAAAAAAAGATAAAGCTTCAAACAATGGCCATTTCAGGTTTCTAAACAAAAGCTGAAGCTGTCCAGAGCTTCCAGACCAGTCCCAGACTGGTTTGTGCTTAGAAGGACGACACCAATCCCTTGGCTGTTGTCAGCAGCACAAACGGATGGAAAGAGCAGCTGGCTCAGGGCTCCTGACAGGGCAGGGACACCCCAGGGAGTCCGGGGGGGTGATGACAGTGGGATTAGCCCTGTCCCCTGTCCCACTGCAGGGGGGACAGCAAGCCCGGGCTCCCACAGTGCTGGCACCGGCACAGGGTGCGTTTGGCACGGAAAGGGGAACCCCTGAAACCAAACCCTCAGCTGTGCCCGCAGCTCTGCGGGAGGGATGCGGTGACAGGGGCACAGCGAGGGGTGGCACCACACTGTGACATGGGGGGGGTCACAGCGAGGGTGGCACTGCTCTGTGTCACAGGGGACACAGCGAGGGTGGCACTGCTCTGTGTCACAGGGGACACTGAGGGGGGCACTGCTCTGTGTCACAGGGGACACTGAGGGTGGCACTGCTCTGTGTCACAGGGGGCACTGCTCTGTGTCACAGGGGGCACTGCTCTGTGTCACAGGGGACACTGAGGGTGGCACTGCTCTGTGTCACAGGGGGCACTGCTCTGTGTCACAGGGGGCACTGAGGGTGGCACTGCTCTGTGTCACAGGGGGCACTGAGGGGGGCACTGCTCTGTGTCACAGGGGGCACAGAGGGGGGCACTGCTCTGTGTCACAGGGGGCACAGCGAGGGTGGCACTGCTCTGTGTCACAGGGGACACTGAGGGGGGCACTGCTCTGTGTCACAGGGGGCACAGCGAGGGTGCCTCGCGCTGTCTCTGGGGTCACCCCAGAGGTGACATTGCAGCACAGCCCAGGGCTCACAGCAGTGGGTGGCACAGCGCTGTGTCCATCAGGCAGGGGCTGAAGCCGAGCTTTGGGGTGCTCTGTGTCCCCCAGGCACCAGAGCGGGGCCCCTCTGCTCCCCGGCCCAGCCTGAGTGCATTAGGTGGCCAATCACGCTGCATTACGAGCCCAAGTAATGCTTATCATTAAACCTGTAATTTATTTCTGCTGTATTTCATAAAAAGTGAAATATTGCGGCTCGTCGGGGGCCCAGAGAGAGCGGGGATGCTCCATTAAGTTCAACACTGCTCCTCCATAAGATGCAGTAATTATATGCAGCTTTTTTTACTGCTAAGTTCCTACTTGCAGATGCTAACAAAAGAAATAAGCTTTTAATCCAAACATAATTAATATGAATTACCTCCACAGTACACCCTGGCTTTGCACCATTAAACTTAATTTTTGTTTTGCATGATAATTGTGTTATCATTACCATTTATAGGAGAACTCAGGGACCTTCACTTTGTTTCCAGCCAAGAGCAAAGGCACTGGAAATGGCTATCGACGGGCTCAGTGCCACGGAGTCCGGGGAGTTATGGGCCTTGTCTGGCCTTGGTTTGTCTTTGCCACGGTCGGTGTGGGGTCACTCTCTGCCTCATACCGTCCCTCTGGCAGGAGGGGGATCCACGCTGGACCCCCCTGAGCCATGTCAGGGCAGGAGCATGGGCAGTGGCACAGCTGGGAACGCTGCATGGGCAGGGAATAAAATTCCCATCCTCAGGACACAGGAGCTGGTGCTTGGAGCATGGCCCAGGGTGTCAAAGCATCCCGAGCACACCCCAAAATCACCCAGCACGGGGTCTGGGCACTGCAAAAGCAGCACCAGTGACCCCAGAGAAGAGCAGGGTCTGTGCCCTGGGGTCCCAGGGGCCACCATGGAGCCCCACCCTGGAGCCCATTATCTGCCTGGGCCCACGGGATGAGTTTGTGCAGTCACATTTCAGGGAAGAGGGAGATGAAATCAAGTCCTGTAATTATTTATTGAAATTACAGCCCTGTCGAGGAGGACTGAATTACTGCAGACTCCATTAGCTGGCTCGCTGTGGATGGGAGAGAGGGAATGAGAAAATGATGGATGAGAAAGACAGAGAGAAATTTTAAAAATAAAATGGAACGAAATGAGAAGAAGAAGAAGGGGCAAAGAGGGGGGAGAGAAGGGCCCTTCCCCACCCTGCTTTCTCCTTGCCAGAGCAGCTCTGGAGCCGCAGTGCCCAGGAGGTTCTGGGTCACTCTGGAGGCTCAGACCCTGCAGCAGCAGCAGCAGCAGCAGCAGCAGAGCGTGTGGGGCTGGGGGGAACTGGGCAGCTGCTTGGGAGAAACCTGCGGAGCAGCCTCGCTGCCAAGGGCAGGGAGAGCCTCCTCCGAGGGGGACCTGGTCCTGCTGGCAGCTCTGGGTCTGGAGTTTAAACATGTCCGGGAAGTCGGTGGAGAATGAGACTTGTCTGGGGCAGGGGTGGGCAGGGACCCCTCTGTGCCTCTCCTCACCTGCCTGACCTCGCTCAGCACCTTCAGCACGGGCTCGGGGAGCTCAGTCAGCTTTGGGTGCTGCTGGAATGAGGGTGGTCCCTGCCAGGGAGCCCAGGAAGGGTGCTGGGAAGAGACAGGAAGGAATGGGAGATGAAGGAGGACACAGCTGATGGCACTGAAGGAGCTGACCAAGAGCAGAGATAAAACAATGAAATCCCACTACTGAGCAGTGGGAAGAGGTGGCTGCCACTGTTAAAAGTTTCCTCTGCAGTTGTTTGTGATCAGCACTTTGAATGATTGCATAAATATATTAATTACACTAATTTTCCCAGGAAAGAGGCTTCAGTAGCTGGAGACAGCAGGTATCTAAGGACGAGCACCACTTTGCAGGCTGCAAATTCCCTCATTAGGTCTGTTCCCTGCCACTGTGCTCAGGCCAGGGACTGAGCTTGAAAGGGAAAAATCTCAGTGCAAAACATTTTAGGAAACATGGAGAGGTCGAACAGGAGCCTCAGGATGGGGCAGTCTGGCAGCAGCTGCTGGTGCCGAGCCCATCCAGCCCGTGCTGGGTCCTGGGGTCCTGCAGGACCAGGGCACGGGGTAGCACCAGGGGTGAAGCCTCAGGGATGTGCCAAACTCCTGGTGGTCCTCTGAGCCCCCCAGCACTCGTGTCCCCAAGGTGGAGGTGCTGAGAAAGGACTTGGAAATGTCCCCTGATGTCTTTGGTTCCCACAGTGTCACAAAGTCACCGTCATTCTGCACAAACCCTGCAGAGCTCTCCTGCCCTGGCTGAGGGCAAACCCAAACCCTCTGCTCCCTCCGTGCCCCCTCTGTGCCCACCTCTCTCCCCTGATTTCCTCCCCACTCCACAGCACCTTTCCAAGGGCCATTTTCAGCTGGAGCGAGCGATGCACCAGCGCTGTGCCCCTCATCCCCTTCCCAACCTGCCTCCTGATAATAATGAGCCCAGACACTTTTATTATCATTATTAATTAGCACTTTCAAGCAATGGAATTAAATCAATATGGTGGACTGAAACTAATTTTAACAAGCCATTGAGATCAATCATCAGGACTTTTATCTACATAAATGCCACTAAACTCAGCTCGTTAGTGTAACATTAGCTGGGAAAGGGGGGGCAGGGAAGGGAGACTGGCGGGGTTTTAATTAGGAAGACATAAACCATGCCACGATTTTTCTTCTTTGATTTGCTTTTAATCTCGTCCATGAGCTCTCCTGGTGCCCCAGCTGATTATCACTCTCTTCACCTCCTCTCAGGAAGGAAAGGCAGCGGGAAGGAGAACGGAGGGAGCGGGAGAGGGCAAACCCAAGGAGAGGGGCTTGGCCGTGGTGGCTCTGCGGGGCCGCTCGACCCGCGTGGGATGCAGCAGGAGGAGGGATGCTGCGGGATGCAGGACACTGTGGAGCACCTGCAGCATCCCCGGCACTGGGGAGCTCCCCATGGCACTTCCCCCGACTGTCCCTTCCCTGACCCACATCTCCCCCAGCGCCTCTGGAGTGTGACTTCCATCCCCTTGCTGTCCCCTGCACCCAGGGCTTGCTCCTGCTGCAGCTCCAGCCCAGGATTTTTGGGGCTGGGGAGGTCATGGGGGTCCCGTTTAAAGCCAGGGGAGGCTGACGATGCTTTGAGGGGAGGAGAGGAAGGGGAGGCACCTTGTGGAAGGGCAGATTCAAGCCCACGATCAAAGCAGCCCAGATTTCTCCACCACAGACTGATTAGTGTTTTCCTCTTCCACTTAACTGTTGTTAGGAAAAAAATCCAGGGTTTCTGAGATGGCAAGTGGGTTTCTGGCTTTTTAAAGCCACCTTTAGGTCATCTTTGGTCTTCCTAGGATGGCCCAACCTGCCAGTCTGGGGTCTGAGGTAATGCAGGAGACCTTTGGCTCCCCAGACCCTACCTTTGCCCCTCACCTCCCTCTGGCATCGCTCCAGCCTGGCTGCGTCTGGCATGACCAAAACCATGGCTGCAAACACAGTGTGGGTGGGGGCCAGGCTTCAAAACCTCTGAAACTTGTCCTCAAGAGAGCTGAAGGAAGGCCCAGCCTCCAGGGGGGCTGAGCTGCTCTGCACCACGCACGATCAGTCCCCCGGTGTCATCTTCCCTGATATCTCTGCCAAACCCTCCCGTGAAATATGACAGATGCACTAGGAAATATTTCCTTTTTGTTTGCTGGATGGGTAATAACTTGCCTCGGAGACAGTCTTTATAGTCAGCACAAAAGTAATTTACCTACATGCAGCACAGCCAGGTTGCCATCAATCCTTCGCTCCCTGGTCCCGGGAACGCCACGCCCGGAGCTGTGGGTCCCGTGCCCCTCACTGTCCCCTCTGCCACTGCCCCCGGCCAGCTCCAGCTAGAGGTAATGTTTGTAAGCACCAAAAAAATAAATAACTGAGCTGGCGGTGGCAGCAGGGCCCTGAATCACAGCCCCTCGCTGTCAGCCCATTTCTCTGCAGAAAGCTCTTAGCAGTTAATTTCTGGCTAATTTATTATCCTTCGGCTTAGCCCTCCAGCACCATTAGCAGCACACTGACACAACTGAGTGAAATATTGTCTAATTTATTATCTTATTACTCCTCTGGAACAGGATCAATTAATTACCCATTAAAGTATTTCAGCTGCAGAGATTTATTAGGGGCCTCGGTGTTTTAACAGATGATTAGTTATACATGTTTGTTTGCCTGAGGAGCACAGACTGGCAAATGACTGGAGGGGAAGGGGAAAGACACCGAGTCGGGAGGTAGCTAATGGATCTTTTCTTGACTCTCTGAAAATGGAGCAGTCAATGACAAGAATTATCGACTCATTCACTTGCGGTTTGGAGATAACCATATGTACAGGGAGAGAGAGGGGGCGAGGGGAACCAGCAGAAAAAAAGCCTCACTCAACTGCTTTTTCCATTCAATAAATTTGCTTCAGAATATATTGGATTGGGGTTTGATGGCTATTTCGTGTTTTGCAGAGTGCTGACACTGGTATGATTCAGTAATTATTGTTTCTTTTAAGTTATTGCTGTAATTTTGCTTTCTAAGATCCCAATCAATTCCCGCCTCTCAAGGGCACGCTTGAAAAGCGATATTTGAAAACAGCCCTCTGATAGATTGTGCCGTTAGACAGTGGCTGAGACAAATAGCCTAATCTGGCACAAATTAGCTTGGCTTCCACAGATAGTTTTATACAGCAATGTAAATTATATTGTCAGGGCCAGTCACTTTCCTGCTTAGAGTGCAGCTAACAAGAAGCCATGGAGACATTACCGGGGCTGCCACGCGCTCCCGGGGCTGCTGCGGAGCCATTTGCCAGCCGGGATGTGCGGGGCAGCATTCCCTGGGTCCCTGCCCCCGGCACCACGCCCATTCCCACCCCCTCCCAGCTGGGATCCCCGTGCTGGGATGCTGGGGGGGCACAGCGTGCTGGCACTGGGCGCTGGCAGTGGCTGCTGCCACGCACAGCCGGATCAATACTCCCTGATTTGCTTTCCACGGTTGTCTGGCCGGGCGGAGAAGGGTGTCAGCCCCAGGCAGGAGCTGATGGGATGGAGATGGGGTGCCCAGCCCCGAGGGAGGGGGGGGTCTGTCTGTCTCTTGCCTCTCCTCCGTGCCTGCCCGCAGCCCCCACGGGGCCAGGGCCTCTCGGGCAGCAGTGGCTGGGGAAGGCTCTTGATGCCCATCTCCACCCTGCTCTCTCTCTCCTCAGCAGAATCAGCCCCAGAGCAGGTCACTGGGCCAGAGAGACAGATCCAGCCACAGGCACAGGGACGGGAGGGCACATCCCTGCCCAAGCTGACCAGTGCCGGAAAGCTGCATCAGAGCTCTCCTCCTGCAAACCCAGCACAAAGTGCCCCCCATAATGCCACAGAACCCTGGTAGGTTCTCCACATGAGAGCCTGGGAGCATCTGTGGGAGCAGCCAAAGCCGAATTTTCCCTCTGTCAGCAGAAACTCAGTTTTGATCCTCCCGGCTCCTCAGCTTGATCCTGAATGGAATTAGGATGGGCTTAAGCGAGAGAGGAAAGCAAGCCGAGCACATCTAAATGGAGGGAGAAGGCGAGTAATCCGGAACTGCTGTCACAGCACAAGAGCCATGTCAGGTGCAAACAGGCTGAAAAGCATCACAAAAAGATGTATTTTCATGCAGCTGTTGGCTAACCCATGGAATTCATCACTGTGAGGTACCACAGGCACCCTGAGCAGCATGAAAATGGGATGTTAAGACAAGAAGTGGGTATGGAGCCATTTAATGAGCCAGGTTCAATTTAAGCTGAGCTGTGAGGGATCAAATCTCAGTGTAAGGCAGGAGCAAACTGCAGGCAAGTGAGACAGGAGGCTCTGCCAGCTGCAGCACTCGGTCCCCAGGCCTTGCTCCCAGGGCTCCCCTCACCCCCACGGTGGGATCCTGGATTTTGAAATCCTGATGGAGAAAAGCAGATGGAAATGCAGCCAGGAAGCAGCGAGCTGAGGTGGAGGGACCTTCCCGGGCACTCGCTCCTGTCCGAGGACAGCCTTAGCCTCGGATCCCGTGTGCCACAGCCGGCCCACGGCGTGCCCGAGCTGACCTAGAGCAGTTGTCTCATCCCGTAACAGAGAGAGGGCTGTGTCGGGAGCGAATCTGTGACTTTAGGGAAGGAAAAAGGCGAGGAACAGCTCCTGCCAGGCTCTGCGGGAGCAGATGGAGGATGCGCTCGGCCGCGGCGAGAGCCGCAGGCCCTTCTTAACCTTGCGAATGGCTCCTGCACCAGAGGAGCCTCCTGAGGAACGCCTTACCCAGGCCTGGAGGGCTCTGTATCCTGAGGAAAAGCTGCTTAATTCTCACTCCATCCTCTTCAGACCAGCAGTTTAGCGTGGAGACTTGGAGGCGGAGTTGAGGACTGCAGTGACGAGGCTTGGGCAGAGCAGGGGAGCAGCCACCGAGCCCATCTGGTCAGCAATTATCCCATAATATTGGAATGATGCTTATTTGGAAATACAGCCCCAAGGGCTGCAGAGGAATTCATCAAAAACAAGGAGCAGGGAGGAGAGAGAGGCTTTGGGGACCTTTTAGCTCTGCTGAGCTGCTCTGAATTCCTGCACAGTCCCATGGTTCCCTCAGTCGCCCCCATGATGTGAGTTTGTGTGTGCTCAGCCCACTGCCCACAGGAGGAGGTGCTGCCTGTAGGAGACACAGCAGGATCTGTGATGGCACGTTCTGCCCGCTGAGTCCATGTGCTCCTTAAACCTCTTCCCAGAGTCTCCAGGAATGATCCAAGCTCAGCAGAGGAACGGCAGAAATGGGCTTAGTCTGGTGTCTCCTGAAAGCTCCAGTGATTTAGGAGGACAAATTACCCTCCACGGGAGGAACAGGGGATGTATCCCAGCCTCCATCCCCCGGAGTCCCCCACCCTGGAGCACCCAGGGGGAAAGCCATTTTCTCCCCATTTGCTGAGGCTGTGTCTCAGCCCACTGGGACGTGCAGGCAGTGCCAGCACTAAGGACTAAGCTGGGCTTAACCCAGCACAGGGTTAGTCAGAGGCATTTGCTTTCAAGCGCTGCCAGCGTGGTGCTGTGCTGGGTGAGCCCGGGAGAAGCTGGCGTTGCCTCCTGCCCCAAAGGGCATTCCAGCAGTTTGGTGCCGCGTTCCTCTGGCTCTCGTGGGAACACTGTGGGTTCCTGTCGGGACAGGCACACCCAGCAGCTCCCCCAGCCCAGAGCCCTGCTCCAAACTGCAGCCGCTTGGACACCCTCAGTGAACACCTCTGGATGTGAAGCCAGTGGCAACAAGCCCTGTGCTTCCAGCTGGAGAGCAGCACAGGCCCAGGACTGTTTGCTCTGGAATGGAGCTGGGCAAGGTCCTGTTTAGCTCAGTGTCACTCGGGGGGTCGGTCTCTGCAGGTCACCTTCTCCTCCCCTCCTGGCCCTTCCAAAAATCAATGCTCTGATTTGCCAGAGCACAACAAAACTGTGATGCCTGGAACAGAAACAGGATCCCATTCCTAAAGGCTCTGTGCTGAAAGTGGTGCCAGCTGTGGCACAGAGCTTCCCTCTGGCAAGCCAGGATGCTCCTGCTCGGCTTGGGGGTGTTGCGAGGCACAGGCTGATTCTCTGTGCCCAGCCTGTGCCATGCCTGTCCCAGGGACAGCTGCTGCCTGGCAGGAGCAGCTCAGTCAGGCTGGAGGAGGGGGCCAGTGGTCCCAGCCCAACTCCCAAAGCTCATCAGGTGAGCAGCCCCTGCCCAGCACAGGCACTGCTCTGCTGGAGGTTCTGACACCGGCGTGCAGAGGTTCCCATCACACCAGACTCCCGGAGGAGGGGAGGAGCATCCTCAGCAGGAAACCAGGACACCTCATCCCCCAGAGCCTTGGCCAAGGTTGGCCCAGGAGCCGTGGCCAAGCCAGGAGTGACCCTGGACCCACCTCCACGTGCTGCCTGCTCCGCAGAGCTGTCCTCTCCTTCTGCTGGTGCAATTCTCATTCCTGTTCCAGCAGCTGAGTAATGGCTTTGGAAAGATGACACTGCACTGATTTAGGGGCTTGACCTTGGGAGGGCTCCTGAAAAGCTGCGGTTTCCTGAGCACGGCTTTGCGTTGCCTTTTATGAACACTTTGCAGTCACATGGATATTTGGGTATGTAGCAACCGGGTGGGAAAAAAAAATACGCATGCAGGAGAGAAAGAAGGGATGAAAAAAAAATCCCTTTTATATCTCCAGGCTGCCTTCAGCAACAGCATTCCTAAATAGGAGAGGTTAAATATATTGCTGCCATTACACTCTACAAGGAACACATTCCATAAAAACGAAGGTGCTGTAAATTATACAAATATGATGCTAACAAGCCAGGAAATGCACTGCTAATGAGGTCAGCTATAGAACTCCCGCAGTGCTGCAAATCATGTGCCAATCCGGCGCAGGAGGTGCAGGAGCAGCCCTGGGTCAGCATTTTCTGAGCGCATTTGTAACCCGCTGTTCGGCGAGCAGTTATCCAGGTAGATAAAACCCTCCTCCTCTCCTTGTTTATGTGTCACGGAGCCTCGGCACCAGGCAGGCCCGCTCTGCGTTAATGCACTTCGCTGTTGTGCCCATTGTTCTGCAGCGCAGAGCGGGGAATCAGTCACTGCGATGTGCAAATATTGGTTACACTTTGGAAGTCTGCGTGCTTTTGTGTTCCTGTGAGACTCGCTCCCGGAGGAATTATACTTGCTGGCACCGGGGGTTTTTTCTTTCCCTGTTCATACTGTATTTGCTAAAGCTCTTAGAAAAGAAAATGATTCAAATAAACACGTTGGCGGCGGTGAAGTTACTCACTCATTCACCTTCCTCCCTGTTGGGCAGTGGGACAACAAACAGAACCAAGTGTTGCGTTTAGGAGCCAGAGCAAGAAACCTGCACAAAACCTGTGAGCTTCAAAAACAAGCTCAAAGCTCTTTGGACTGCTTCATATTCCTTCATCAGGAAGAATTTCTTCATGGAAAGGGTGGCCAGGCCTTGGAAGGGGCTGCCCAGGGAGGTTGGGAGTGCCCATCCCTGGAGGTGTCCGAGGAAGGCCTGGACATGGCACTCAGTGCTCTGGGCTGGGTGACGAGGTGGGACACACGCTGAGGTGCTGCTCAGGGACAGGGGTCCCGCCACGGGCACTGCCTGTGCCCCAGGCAGGGGCACCCACTGCCAGCTCACCCAGAGGTGGGTGTCCCTAGGTGCCCAAAATGCTCCTGGGCCAGGCAGTGGGAGATGCTGGGGGGGATCAGGAGGTGCTGGGGGGGGTCAGGAGGTGCTGGAGGGGGATCAGGAGATGCTGGGGGGGGGGGGATCAGGAGGTGCTGGGGGGGATCAGGAGGTGCTGGAGGGATCAGGAGGTGCTGGGGGGGATCAGGAGGTGCTGGAGGGGGATCAGGAGGTGCTGGAGGGGGATCAGGAGGTGCTGGGGGGCATCAGGAGGTGCTGGGGGGAATCAGGAGGTGCTGGGGGGGATCAGGAGATGCTGGAGGGATCAGGAGATGCTGGAGGACATCAGGAGGTGCTGGGGGGGATCAGGAGGTGCTGGAGGGATCAGGAGGTGCTGGGGGGGATCAGGAGATGCTGGAGGGATCAGGAGGTGCTGGGGGGGATCAGGAGATGCTGGAGGGATCAGGAGATGCTGGAGGGATCAGGAGATGCTGGAGGACATCAGGAGGTGCTGGGGGGGATCAGGAGGTGCTGGAGGGATCAGGAGGTGCTGGGGGGATCAGGAGGTGCTGGGGGGGATCAGGAGGTGCTGGAGGGGGATCAGGAGGTGCTGGGGGGCATCAGGAGGTGCTGGGGGGAATCAGGAGGTGCTGGGGGGATCAGGAGGTGCTGGGGGGGATCAGGAGATGCTGGGGGGGATCAGGAGGTGTTGGGGGGGATCAGGAGATGCTGGGGGGATCAGGTGCCTCTCACAGGTGAACCCCAACGCTCCCGAGCTGTGGGCCCGGTGCAGGCACAGTGTGAAATGTGCATTTCTGCCTCCCATTTCCATATGGTTTTTATGGGTGTTCCAAGCAGAAAGAAGAGCAAACGCCTCATTCAGGAGCCTCCTGGCTCGGCAGATTTATTACCAAATTAAGGGAGGAGGAAGCACATCAGCTGCCTGGCCCAGGTGAGGGGATTAGCTCTGCTTGAGAGGAACCAGACAAAGCCACGGCTCGGACTCGGGCTCCCATCACCTCCAACAATGAGTGGGAAGTTTGGAGTGCCTGGGGTGAGCTCTGTGGCAGAGCAGCCTTTTTGTGCTCACAGTTTCAGTGGCCTCAGGGCCACCAGAGAGTCCCCCAGGGAGGGTCCCTGCCCTCCCACTGCTCCCAGGGCAGGCACCAGCCCATGTGGTTTCTTCTCATGCAAATAACTGCTCCGGCAGAAATGCATTTCTATATTTAATAAGCTGAATATTTACGTTAACTAAATAGCAGCTAATTATGAAAACATACTTAAGAGTCTGAGCAATTAAGCAATAATATATTACATAGTTATCAAGCCTCCAATACACATGTCCTTAATAATCAAAATATTAATATGCAGCTCCTCTTCCATTGCACAGCAACTCTGCTATTACACAGAGAGTGTCCTATTACTGCCAAATTAAATGCATAGTTAGGCGAATTTAGGACACTTAATTTAATGTGTTCCCAAGAGTTCACTGTGGCAGATTCTCCCAGACAGGCCTGTATCGAGGTAGTGCAGAATTCCTGGAACTGCTCTTTGCTCCACAGCCACATGGCTTTATTGGCTTGTGGTTAACCCATTCTTGGCTGCCAATCACAGCCCCCAGCAGGAGTGAAAGGTGACATTTTTCATGGTTGCAATGGAAATGAGGTAAAGAGCCACTGGAAAGCAGAGCAGGAGCTGGAGATGGATGGTGCCCAGAGCACCTGCCTCTGTCTGGGTGTTAAACTGGTACAAACTGGTCCCTTAGCGAGCAAAGCTGGTGCTTCCAAGCTGTGTCTGAGTCCCAGGTGCCCCGTGTGGTTGTGCCTCGGTTTCCCTGTCAAGGTGGCTGTTTCTATCAGAGGTTTGAAACCATCTTTCAGAGGTTTTTCACTTCTGTTCGGGAGTGAAATCCCTGGGGAGCTGCAGTCTGGCTTTTATTCCGTAGGGAGATAATTCCTGCTTCTGAGTTGCTGGCGTTGGTTTGGAAAGGCACAGAATGCCTTCTCCTCCTGCTCCCAGGCCGGCACAGACCCCACCGAGGGCAGGGGGGTGCTCGGCGTGGGCAGATGTGGGACCTGCACACCCAGAGGTGTCCCCCGACAGCAAAGGTGCCCTTCTCCCCGTGCCCTGCCCCAGGGGAGCTGCCTGCTCCCCCTCGTGTGTTTTTAAGGCCTTATCTGCCATATGGCCTCCAGTTGGGATGATTTATGGGGTGAGGAAAGCGCACTGATAAATTTTACAGCCGGGCCCGTGCAGACTGGGGGTATCAACAGCCCGATCCAGACAGCCCTAATGGAAAGTGCCGGCACCGCCGAGCGAGGCCTTATTTATGACTGTCTGTAATGCCACTGCTGGGGATTTATGATCCCTTCTGCCGGGCAGGCGGGAGCTGCAGCACGGCCGGGAGGAGCGGGAACATGGGGGGAGAGGGTGGGATGGGCACTGGGGGGCACAGAGGGAACCGAGGGAGCCGAGCTGGTCCTTGGGAGCAGGCAAAAGGGGGTGCAGCCGGGGCTTGGGGTGCAGGTGCCTTCCCAGCCTCTGGGAGTGTGACATTCCCATCTGGAAGAGTGCAGCCTTGGGGTGGCTGTGCCTGTCCCCTGGAAGGGGGTCTGGGGAGTGATCCCTGGTCCCCAGCCTGGCTCCGATGCTGTGAGCAGCACTGAGGGGACACCGAGGCCCAAGGTCACCCAGCAGATCCACGGGGAAAAGCAGCCCCAAGAGGAGAACTTGGAAAGCTGAACCCCTAATGGCCGCTGCTGCGCTGGAAATGCAGGGATAAATCATGGAGACAGCATGGAGAGGTGTGGGATGCTGGTCCCCCCTCTTCTCAGCCAATGCTATATTTGCTGGAGGAATGAAAAAAAATAATAAATTTTAAAAAAATTAAAAGGGAGCAGCTATAAAATCCAGATACTAATAAAATGTTCCAGGAAGATGAATTCTTCCGATATAATGGTGATCCCTGATACTGAAATGTTCCACAAATACATTTTCATAGCCCCACTCAGTATTATTTGTAGATCTTTTTGCAACCCTTGTCAACAAATTCCTGATAAAAAGGAGACACTTTGCTGTGTGCTAAAGCTATGAATTTAAGAAGTGTCAACTGGTCCTTATTTATGGCGCAATCTTTGGCTTTCTCATTTTACTGATGTGGTTTGGAGCAGACTTTCTTCCTCACTCACACGCTCTCCCTCCTCGCTCCTCACTCCGGGACATTAATCCTGCGGCTGTCTCGGGCAGAGCGCTGACTTTCTCAAGGTGCACAGAAGTTGTGCTCTGCAGACAAATCTCTCCAAGTAGGAAAATCCAGCTGGGGAGGTGGGGGAAGCACCACCTTGGCAAACACTGGAATTCTCCCGGTGTCGCTGGGCAATGCCGGTGTTTGCTCAAGCTGCGTCTCCCCAGGCAGGATGATCCTGGCTGGGGACACCTGGGGACAACGGGCGAGGAAAAGGCTGCTAAATGGACACTAATCCCTGGGGAATGGGAAGGAGGGAGCGAGAAGGGGGAAGCAGGGAGGGGAGAGCCGGGGGCTCCTCCCCTGTGCGAGCCCAGGGCTGGGCGCTCGGTGATGCTCCCTGTGCCTTCCCTTCCGTACCCAGTCTGGAATGGGTGAAACGGCTCGAAATCCTGCCTGGGAATGTGGGTGCTGCCCACGGGTGCTCTGGAGTGCCAGGGGAAGAAAGGAATGGGTTAGAGGGAAGCAAAAACCCCATGTGAGGAAGGTGGGAAGCAGTGGCTGCCCTGGAATTCAGTGGAGAGGAGCAGGGTAAGGGCCTTCCTAGGGGGAAAGGGCATCTCCAGCAGCACGTGGCAGAGGATGAAGTGATCACATAAACTCATTCTTTGCTGAGTTTGCCCAGAAGTTTCCAGTTCAAAACTGGGTTTGCTGCCCAGCTGACCAGCAAACACTGGTTTGTCTCAGGAGAGCCGCCTCTCCTGGCAAGAACTCCCCCTGGGAGCCCACATTTCCCATAGAAGATCCAGCTGAGGGTGGATTTTGGTTTCTCAGGTGAGGCTGAGAGGTTGAGCAATGGTCCTGGCACTCCTGGCTCACCCTCCCACCAGAGCTGCATCCAGAACTAATAAAGGAGCCTCTGTAAAGCCGGGGGTTCTGGGAAAATCCTTTCCGGTACAAATCCACGACAAATCAGCAACAGATTACTCCAAGTGAGTGCTTGGAGGGGTGGTGACAGTGGTGACTAAATAATGGCTAATGGCAGTTCTGCTTTGAGTTTGCCATCAGAAGGGAGGAGAGGCCATGGGGAGCGGGGCAAAGGTCTGGATCTCCGTCCCACAGCCTGGGGAGGGGGTCCTGCTGTCCCTGGCAGTCCCTGAGCCTGTGCTGGCTCCAGCTGGGGCACAGCCCTGTGCCAGTGCCCCTGTCTGTGTCCAAGGCTCCGGCTCTCCCTGCCCCAGCTGGAGAGCTAAAGGCAGGAGCCACTTGTGGAGATCAGCTCAGGGTGCCCAAGGAATGAACCTGGCTCAGGGAGGAACGTCCTACGTGGAAATTGGAGACAAAAAGATCTTTTTTGGGTTGCTGGGTCCTTTGCTCTCACAAACAGCTGCTCTTTCATGCACCTCTCACTCTTCCCCAGAAGGAGACCAGTCTTTTGCTGGTCTCTGGGGTGAAGATCCCTGCTCACACTCCCTGTGCCTGCCCAAGGAGGCTCCAAGCATCCCGGGGCATGTGGAGCTGGGGCACTGCTTTCCCCACTTGCTCTGCAGCCACAGCCGTGGGCTTCCCACTCCCACAGATGAATTGGAGCACTGGGATTCCCCGGGACAAAGGACCAGTGAGCGTGGCCTGGCTTCTCCCACGCTTGCAGAGATGCTTGGGCTCCTGGGGGACAATTAGCTCCCGGTTTGCAGATCCTGCTTTAACTATGGCACATGTTCATAATTTAAGTTCTTTACAGCGGTGCTTGGTTAAGGCCGGAGCCTGCTTCCCGCTGCCCGTCCCTTTTGTTTGGGTGATTTACTGTTCCTCTGTGCCCCTCTGCCCACCGAAATTCATAACAGCTCTCACACAGCAATCGAGAGCTTGTAATTATAGCTGTGTCTGGTAGTGCCATTGGAGCTAAAGGGCCTGCTGGCACTTTCTTTTAACAGGAATCCAGCTCCCAGCTGGAATGAAATTTGCCCTGCTGATGGGGGTTTTTTATTGGTTTGTTTGAGCCCTTATTAAAAAAATACTCCAGCTTTTGGCAGCAGTGGTTCGGTGCTCAGCACCTTCCCGTCTCCTGCGCTCAGACTTGGAGCTTTCAAAGGAGCCGTGGGAGTTGGGTTCAGCAGCGCCCGAGTGCTTCACCCCAGCCAGGA
This sequence comes from Coloeus monedula, assembly GCF_965178545.1. Taxonomy (NCBI): domain Eukaryota; kingdom Metazoa; phylum Chordata; class Aves; order Passeriformes; family Corvidae; genus Coloeus; species Coloeus monedula. The sequence goes on along the minus strand of NC_138808.1, from coordinate 790,331 downwards.
AGCCTTGCCCCGGGGCTGGGGCTGCCTGGGACAGTGACACCGTTTGTTTGGGTTTTATAAGGGAGTTTATTTTTAATTATTCAAAGTCGCCCGAGCAAATGTGCAAGAAATCAGGTATAACCCAATAAAAGCCGCGCCGGTGAGGTGCTGGTGATCCCCAGCCCTCGCCATCCACTGAGGCTTTGTTTTGCCTTCAGCTCCATTTGTGTTTCTGAAAAGGAGGTGGGAGTTCACCATCCTGCAGTGAAATATCTCCTTGGGGTGACAGAGGTGTGGGGCACCAGTGTCCCCCAGCAGCAGGGGGGGTCACAAGGACACTCGCCCCTGGGAAGGGATTATCCTCTGCCCTCAGCAGCTCCTGCAAGGGGTCCCTCAAACACATGGTGGGTTTGGGGTTTTATTCCTCCCGTGCCTCTCTGAGTGTGTGGGGTGGCACGGACGGTACCTGTGTGGGGCACAGGGGTCCCACAGGGACCCTCTTGGCTTTGGGAAGAAGAGGGATCTCCTCCGGGATGTTGAGCCTCGGGATGCTGGGGGTGCCCTGTGCTCCCGTCTCCTTCCAGTCCCACATGTTCCTGCTCAGACACTCACTGGCAGCCAGAGGGTCCCCGTGCCTGAGTTCCAGCCCCTCTGTGCTGCCTCCAGCCAGTCCTTGCAGGATCCTTGGCCCAGGCACCCCCTGTGTGAGCCCAGAGGGTTTAACTGCACCGGAGCCATCGAGCCAAGGGGACATGGAGAATCCAGTTACAGGGAATGACATGGAACCATGAGACAACTTCCAGAAATAGAGAGCAGGACTGAAATAGGGGGTCATGAATCTCAGAGGCAGAGAGCAGGCCCAGCCTCGCAGCAGGGGACACATTTCTGCTGTGCCAGCGCCGCTGCCGGCGCAGCGGGCTCAGAATGCACGGACGGGCTGCGGCCCCACTCACGGTCCCCAGCAGGTCTCGAGGTGTAAATTCCCATCAAGGGACTGGCTGAAAGGACAAACACGTCACCTGATCCCTGCACAGCACAGTTACAGGGAGGGATCACACAGGCCCGGTGGGATCACTTCCCCAAGTCCAGAGGGTATTCCTGGGAGCAGGCACTCTGCCGGGAGGCAGCAGCTCCTGGGATTGCCCCTTCCCTGCTCCTGCACCACTGAGTGCTGCAGCCTTTCCTGGTGCCATGAGGGGCAGAGGGGGGCTCCTTGTGCAGACACAGTTTCCTCATCAGCCCAGTTTGTGGAGAGTTAGTCCCAGATCATGCTCCAGGATGCCACAGACACATCACTTACAGCAGTGTTGGGACAGGGCCTTTAATCCTCGCTACCAGAGGGGTTCTTAACCAAAATGCTTTGTGTTTAAGAACTTGATCCTGTATTGTTTTCTCAGCTTGTTTGTATACACTGAGGAAAAGCAGAGACCAATAGTTCTGTGAATTCCTCCTTGGATTGGGAATGCTGGGTCTTTGTTAGTCCTTGCAGTTGAAGGCAATTGCGATGTGTTAACCAGGGACTACAGCGAGTATTTATTTACCTCTAAAGGGTTTTATTGCTTCCACACACACATTCTTTGCTGATTTGAACATCCTGAAAGCCCAGCTATGTGTGTGCCAATGCTCTGCAAACTCCAGGGCCGGTTCTTGCAGGGTTTTCTTCAGAGGGTCAGCTCACAAAAAGAAGGTCATTCAAAAGACAAGTGATGTTTAGAAACTGATAACCACGGGTCCTGCTGAAAGGGATTTGATTTCCCCATCTAAAAGGAGATCTTTGATTAGTGACTGATGGGGCAACTTCAAAAGCTCATGGGGTCTGGCTGAGATAAGCATTCAAACCTGGGATGCTCCTTCCCAAAGCCTCTTTGATCTGGAATTAGAGCTAGAAATCTTGCAGGCTTTATTGTGCGATTTCCAGTGGTTTTAATGATGTACCAGGCACAATAGGATCCACCTGGATTTCCCTCTCCAGCAGGGAAGGGTTTTAGCTGTGGCTTTCTGGGGCTGTGGAGGACTCCAGGTCCTCACAGCATGATGAAGCCCATTCTGGAGTTGGAGGGGCAGTAAATCCACTGAACCCCCCCTGTTTTGGGGTGAACGGCACCGAGCAGGGGTCTGACCCTCGTGGCTCGTGTACGAGGTTTGCTCCCAGTCACAGCAGCGGCACAGAGGGACTTCCATGTCCTGGGTCAGTCTGAACCACGGCCTTTGCTGCTGGTCAAAGGCACTGGGTGTTACTGGGGCCCCACCAGTTTGCTGCAGCCAGCCTCAGTCAGGCAGGTCTGGAAAGGGACCCCCGCTCCTGGCTCCCCATCCAAGCATTTCCTTGGGGTCTGTTCCCACTCCCTCTGCAGCCACGGCTCCCACGGGCACTGGCTGAGAGCGGAGTGTGTTCCCACCCTGCGAGGCAGAGGGGCACCGCCGGCCCCCTCCCGGCGTTTGAGTGTAGAATGTGTCACACCTGGAAGTAATTAGAATGAATTTTTACTCATTCATAGCTAATTGCACAATTACTCTCCTATGAAAGCTTCAGCTCTCAAAAGACACTTCAACACATGAAATGAGTTTCTCTGAATCCGGCTCGAGGAATCGCATGAAAGCTTAGGCTGGAAGGCGTTAGGCTGGATCCTAAACAACCTTTTCTTTTCAGATTGAGTCATTCCTTCCCAGCACAGTTCAAAACGCTGGCGGGGAGAGTTTCCACAGTAACCCCCACAGCAGAGGGGCGAGCTGTGTCCCCAGGATCTGCTGGCTGTCCCCGGTGTGTGACATCCCCAGCTCCACTGGATGGGCAGCAGGAGCTCTCCCTGCGCTCCCTGATCCGTGTCGGGGACCAGCCGAGCTGCCAGGAGCCGTCCCCCAGCTGCGGGTGGTGTCCCCGTGCCCCAGGGGCTGTGGTGGGAGCCCCGGCGGGCGCAGGAGCCGTGTCTGCCTGCAAACCTCCCCGACCCACTTCGCCGAGGCGCCTGACGCGGCGTCAAAATCTCCTGCGCGCTTGCAAATGATGTTTACTATTTAATAAGATGTGATGAGACTGTTCTGATACTTCAAAGGCAGCTGACAGTTTTGTTAGAAATAATCAAGGAACTTTTGGACAATTACGGTGAAGGCTTTGACAGTGAGAAAATGCACAAGCCTTGTAACTGTAACCAGCACCAAAGTCAGAGACTCTTCCCTGGAAACAACTTGAATATTCATTTTATCCATTAGGCGTCACTTTTTTATTTATTTATTTTCATTCCATGCTTTTTATGTCACTTTGCTTCCTTCATGCCCGGGAGAGCTCTTTTCTTGTTACAAGATGTGAATCTTCCCACCCTCTTGAACCTCCTCGTCTCCAAGCAGGCAAAGGCTTTCGGAGCTCTGCTGTCTCCCTGCCTGGCCGCCGCTGCTCCGGCACATCCCTGCTCCGGTGGGGAGTGGGGGGACACACTGAGGTCCCCATTTTGCAGATTTTTAAGGGACCAAGAAGCTCCAAGATTTCTGCAAGGTCCCCCATAGCCACGGCAGCTAGGCCATGGGCTGAGTCAGGCCAACAGAAAAAATCCTGAACGAATTCTGAGGGATGGGGCTGCATATGGGAAATAAAAAGTATCAGAAATTCAGCCAGGGTCAGTAAAACTTAAATATCCCCTGAAAGCATCCAACAGAGCAGGTGAATAGGAATGAAAAGCAGCTGAGCTCTTCCTCTGGGTCATCCAGGATGCTGATTTCCCCTAATATTGATTGATGTTCAGCCTACAGACACATTGTCAAGCAGCCACACAGGGCTGTTCTCCAGCTGATGTGCAGGGAGAGCATTTCATTTAATCACAAACCTTCCATCACTCAAGCCAGCAAGAAGGATATTTGATAACAGGGATGTAAAACTAAAGCCTCTGATTTAATAAGACTTTTGGGTGGAATTAGCGGGGACACGCAGTGGCACCAACGTACCCGGGTGAGAATCACAGGGATGACAAGGCCCCCCGGCAGCAGAACCAGCACCTCGTTATCCCATTAGCAAAGCTGGGAAGGCAAAATTGCTGATGGGAGAGAACTTTTGGGTGGTGTTAGATCAGCCCTGCCTGCACCCTGAGGCGGACGGACATGAGGAGAGGATGCCCTGGGGTGTCCCTGCCTCTTCCTGGGGGTCAAGCCCCATCTCCAGGTGTACTCCAAGCTGGGGGGCTTCACTGGGTGCTCTGTGCTCTGTGGAGTCCTTGGTTTTGCCAGCCCAAGTCCATTTTCCATTTCCACCCCCATCACACCCTGCACCCTGTTGAGCTGGACCCCTCCAGCCCCTCTGGCCGTCCTTGACCCCCCTCTGTGGCTGCTCCAGCCCCACACTCCTCACCACAGCCCCAGTAGTCGCTGGGAGAAGTAATTGGCCAAAGATTAGTGTGTGTAACTGAATGGCAGAGGCTTTGTGTACCAAACAGGGGCTTGTCTTTGTCAAAAAGTCTTTACAAAGTATCCGGCGCCGGGTGTCAGGGAGGACAAGTTTTTTAATCATGTTAAAATGATTTATTTAAACGTCAAGCCATGTCACCTCACTTCCTTTCATTTTTCAAACTGTTTGTGTTTTTTCTGGATGATAAATTTATCTTCAGACAGCCTCAATATGACTAATTAACTTTGAAATATAAGAACCAGATGTGTGAGCTGGAGAGCTTTCTGAACTCATGCCAGGCGTTTTTTTCCCTCTCCTCTTTCCCTCTCCTCTTCCTTTCCCTGCACCGAAATTGCTTTGCAGACACTCAGGGCACATGGGAAAACCCAGTCAGAGGGGTGGACAGGCCCTCGCCCCCCTCCTGCCCCAGCCCAGGGGATGTTTGCTGCCTGGGACGGTCCTGCCCTGGCCAGAGAGGGGCAGGACATCCCTGCCCGGGTGACCCTGGATGTGGGAATCAGGCTGCCACTGTTCCTCTGCAACATGAAAGGGAATCAAGGCTGGATGTGACATAAAGTGATTTCTTTGAAGGAAAATCCTGCCGTGTGAAGTGGGTTTTCCCCTTCTCCTCTTTTCATGCAAGGATCGCTCGGAGCCACTCGGAGAGGGAAACATTTATGTACCGATTAATTAAGCAAAGCCTCCCAGCCTAATTTCTCTCTTCATAACATGCCTTCTCATCCCTGCTGCAGGAATCCTCCTGAGAGCAGCCCCAAACCCACAGCCAGAGCCCACGGTGCCAGAGCAGCCCCCGGTCCCGGGGAGAGGATGGATGAGGGGACAAGGACTCGGGAACAGGGAACAACGTCCCGGCCCCTCTGCTCCCCTGGGCCTGAGCAAACACTAATCAATCCCGGAGCGTGAGGAAGGCGATGGCAGTGGGGGCTGGCGAGGATCTCATCCCACACTGGGGCCTGTCCCACCTCGGGAGCGATGGACAAACACACCAGCCTTACCTGGATGCTCGTGTCACACCTCAGTGGATGGAACAAGGGGAAAGGTGCAAAGGGTGGAACGGGAATGAGCACCAGGATGAGCTCTGGATCAGGGAGAGGAAGGCCCAGCTGCCCAAGCTCTGCCCAGCTCAGGAAGGGAAATAAGTTTTCCTGGTCATGAGAAAAGCCTTCCCTGGGCTGGGGCAGCACCTGGGGCAGTTCCAAAGGGCTCTTCAACCACAGCAATAGTGTGAGATCCACGGGACACATCGGAGAGGTGCGGTGAAAACCCGAGGATGGGCGGAAATGTCTGAGCAGCTCTGCCCGGGCACGGGGAGCCTGCAGGAGAGGCTGTCTCTGTGGGAAGCTTCTGGGTTGAGATCAACCCCAGCAACTCCAGAGGAGGGAGGGTGAGAGGACAGGACCTTTTCCACCCCTTTTTGTGGATCTGGTGTTTGGAGAGGCCCAACAGGAGCCACAGCTCTGCTCCCATGACCCTGCTGGGGCACAGCACCACGATCCTGCCCCACACCGGGTCCCTGTGCCAGGTCCCCACACCAGGTCCCCACGTCACTGGGGAGCGACACCGCCTGCCAAGCAAACATCAACAAACGTCTTTTCAGCCAAAACAGATTTTTCAAACAAAGTGTAAATATTCATGAAAAAATGTTGGTTTCGGTGGAGATTTTCCTGATCTTCTTGGAACTGGTAATCAAAATAATGTTTTTTAAATTGCGGGTTTTTTTAAAGAACTTCTTTTAAGTTTTCATTTCAACAACTCTAAATTTATTCCATGAAAAACCTTCAGTTAGAATTATTGGGTCGGAGTGGTGAAGGAGATGGCTGCTCTTCCTTAGCCACTTCCAGCCAGTGGCCTTTCAGGAGCTGCTCCCGCCTCATTTACAGAGCCCACGGGCTGGGAGGTCACTTCTGTTGCCTGCAGCTTTCCAGGGCTGGTTGAGCAGAGTGTGTCCGTGTGTCTGGCACCAGGTGCCATCCCTGCTCCGTCTGTCCGAGCGCAGCGCTGGGAGCGTGGGCGGTGCCGGCCGAGTGTTCCTGGGGCTCCACCGGCTCAGTCCCACCCGGGTTTGCACACCCAGGTCCGTGGAGACTCCACACTCTGGGCAGCATCAGGGCCCAGGCTGCAGCTGCATCACGTCCCCATGCAGGGAAGGATGGAAGGGATACCCCAGAAGGACACAGGCCGGAGCAGCAGTTCACACAAGCAAACTGCCAAGGCCACAAGGAGAAATGCCTGGATAAAGGACATTGCCTGGTGCGGGGCAGCCCAGGGACGTTTGCTCTGGGCTTCCTCCAGCCACACAAGACACTGGAGGCTCTCCAAAGGCTGTCAGGGCTGGAGAGGGGCGGGCAGGGGGTGCTGGTGGCAGGTCCCCACTCCCCTGGACAGAGCTGCCGCACACCCAGCTGGAGACCTCGCGAGGATCTCGCCTCGTTAGGGCGATAATGGAGCATTTCAAACGCTGCAGCGTTAAAACCAAGCTGAACTTTCCCCTCCCCACGCCTCACCCCTGCCCTAAATATCCACAACAAGCTGCGGAAGGCGGCGGGAGCGCCGGAGCCGTCAGCGGATGTTGACAGCCTTGATGTCTTGGCGGGCAGGATCCAGCAGCATCTCCCACTGTATGGCGCTAGATATTTAATAAAGTAAAACCCCCAGGATCAAGCAGGCTGCAATCCCTCCCAGCTTCTTTCTTCTGCCTTGCTCGAGCTCTTTCAAGCCTGCCTCCCGTCTCTCTCCAGAAAATCCTTTCATGCCTCCCTCACCAGACTGACATTTTGACAAGTTGCCACGAGTGACATCTGATTTGTACAAATTTCAAGACTAATAAATCTACCTGTCAAAGCGGAAACTTTAAAAGGAGCTAAGCCCAGCGGGTATAGTTTAACAGAACTCAAGTTGATGAAACTGTAGGATGGAGAAATTATATCTGTCACAATCCACCCACATTAGTTCTGTAGAGATGTTGGCAACTGAAACAAACGTCTTTCACAGCCTTGAAAAAAAAGGGGGAAAAAAAATAAAAGGAGACTGTTAATACTGTGAGTAACAAGTAACAGTTCTATTTGTAAACTAGCAAATTTATTTATTTAATTTTTAATTTGCCTGTAGACACTCAAGGAAGGGAGCAACCCTCCCTTACCCCACACCCCCGGCCCCCCTGGCCCCTGGTCAGCCCCGGCCTGAGGTCTGGGGGCTTTGGGCCCCCCACACTCGCCAGCTGCTCACGACACTGTAGTTAAGACACTGTGGGGATGTACTGGTGCAGATGCTCGGGAGGCTGCAGCACCCACTGGGGCCGTGGGACTCGGTGCTGTCCCACTGGATCCAGCCACAAAACCCTCTCAGTGAAACCCCCTCCTCACCCTGAGCCCGGTGGGATGTGCCACCCCCAGCCCTTTATTTTCTTTGCTGGTGTTTTGGTGGTATTTCCCCTTTTTTGCCGGTATTTTCTCCTGTTCCCTCTGCTGTGGTTCCCCCCGTGCTGGGGGCCTGGCACACCCAGGGAATGAGCTGCCTCTGCCAGACTCGCCCCCATCCACAACTCCGAAACTTCCCAAGGGCTCTGCTGGACTTTGTTCCCTGTTTGTGGCCGTTCTCCCCAGGAGCTCTGAGTACCCGTGGCCGAGCAGAGCAGGGCTCCCCTGGGGGCTCCATCCCCGTGGGGCTGTGCAGAGGCAGCCAAGGGATCGCAGGGAAGGAAACACAAACCCTTCCCGTTCCCTGACTTGGATACAGGGACTCGGACCCCTGGTTGAAAGTTTTTGATGGGTGTTTGAAGAGGCGATTGGAATGGCATCCAGGGCCTCCAAGGGAAGGAGACGTGGCCTTGTACCCAGCTGAATTCCCTTTTTTATTGCATCTCCTCTCTGAGACACACAGACGTGAGCAGCCAGTTCATTCTGCCTGATGGAAGGAGATTGATTTGGAAGTCACACATTGCATGAAACTCCTGTAGCCACGTCTGCAGCACTGAGAGCGTCTTCAGGTGGATCCAAAGACTGAGTGAAACCTCGGAGCTGAAGATTTGTGACAGCTGGTGTGGTTAGAACTTGCCCTTCTCCCTTCGTTCCAGGGGAGGCTGCAATGTGAGCTCTTTCCACTCGATTCCCAGCTGAGGGGGACTCCCTGCCTTCTCCCCAGCCATCAGCGCTGCTGCCTCACCCAGCGAGGATGTGCTGGCTCTGCAGGAGAGGAGAGCAGAGGAGGGAAGTGCCGCTGGTCTCCACTGCCTGGCGTGGGCTCAGTCCTGCTGCCCTGAGCTCTGCCCTGGCATCACCCAAAATATCGGTGCCCTTTGGCACAGCACCATGCCAGGCAGGCCCAGGGCAGGCCCCCGCCCTGCCAGAGCTCCATGAAATCCCTCTCCAAGTGATGATCAAACAGCAAAGCCAAGCCAGGCCGTGGCTCCCAGGCTCCCCAGCACAGGGCACTTGGGCCCAGGTTTGGCCCTGCTCCTGGAGAAATGAGCAGCAGCTCTCCCGTTTTGCAGACCGGCATTTCCAGAGGATGAAGGAATTACCACCCAGTTAGCAAATCCCACCCCTCATCCCCCTGACCACCGGAGCATCTCACAGCGCCGTGAATCTCTGGGAGGTTTCTGAAACCTCAGCTCTGCTCAAGTGTTTTCCAGCCCGGTAACAGCTACGCTGGGATCATCCTGGGCCATTCCTCACTTCCAACAAGTCTTATTTAGCGATGTGCTTCCATGGAGAGCCAGTCAATATATTTGTTTTCCTGTAGATGTGCAGCTGCAGCAGCGAGCTGTGCAGGAAGTTTATTAAGCTTGGTTAATTTTCTAATGGCCGCAGTGCTGATGGATGTGAGCCGCGCCGGCTTCCTGCTCGACTTAAAAGTCAAATAAAAATAATCACGCTGATGGGAAAATATACTTCTTGTAGCTGCAGCAGATAATATACGAGATGTGAGTACCTGCCAAGCGTCTCGTCTCTGGTAACACTCTCAGGGTCAGGGTTCGGCTTGTGCTGCTCCATCCCAGCCTGTAGATACCGGGGATTTCGGTGTAAACAACCCGCCGAGGGGGTTTTTCAACACCTGTATTGTTTCTAATGTAATTCCTACTGTGAAGCTCTGTTGTGATGAAGGTGGGACAGAGAGAGTCTCTGGCATTGGTGCCCAGGGTGGGCACCCTGTGGATGGCATTGGTTGCTGCGTGCTGGCTTTGGGGGTCTTACCTGCAGCTCTTCCACCTGGAGAGGAGGCCCCAGGGTGAGGGGCTGGGTGAGGGGCTGGGTGAGAAAAGCACTGCCTGTCTGTCCCAGTCTGTCCCAGCCCTCAGAGATGGCCATGCTGGAGCCCTTGGTCCTCTCTCACCGTGGCTCAGCCCCAGTTTGAGCAGTCTCTGGAGTGGTGGGACCTGCAGCCCTCTCCCTCGGGCTGCCTTCATCACCCTCCGGCCCAGAGCCACCCACTTACATCGAAAGGCATCCCAAAATCTCCTGCTCAGAAAACCACAACAGGCAGGGATTTTCCAAGAGGAATTTAAGTCACTTCTCTGCGATAAACTCTGGTTAGGGAGATTATGACTGTTTACCCAAGAAGTAAATATTGCTCAGTGCTCAACTGCTGCCAGACACTGAGGAACGGGCTCATGACAGGGCCAGGCTGCCGGGGATCCTGCAGCACCCCGGTCCCTCTGCACCCCAGGACTGGTGTCAAGCACCTGTCATCCTTGTTAATTCCTGGTCATCCCTGCTCCTGGCTGCTGCATCCTTCTCCTAAGGACAGAGCTGGCACATTAACTCCACTTTGGGAGAAAAATATTGTAAACTTGTAAACTTGTGCACTGCCCCATGCCTAGAAGTGTCTAAGGCCAAGGATGGGGCCTGGAGCAGCCTGGGCTGAGGGTCGAAACGGGACGGACTTTAAGATCCCTTCCAACCCAAACCATTCCAGGGTTCTCTGATATGTTCAGAGGTTTCTGAGCAAAGCCCTGTACAACCAAAAATCAGCCCAAGCTACCGGATCCAGCACTACCAACACCCCCGGTGCTGCTCTGAAGCCACCAGAGCTCCTCGGCTGTGGTGATGGGGACACACCAAGGCACGCCTTTGGTGAAGAACACTTGCAGCCCCTCAGGCCCTTCCTAGAGGACTGCTGGGCTTTGTCCCAGCAGAGAGTGCAGTGGGTGCTGCAGAGTGGCTGGGGGGCCCTCACAGGCAGCAGCTCTGCAGGGGTGGCAGGAGAAGACAGACCCCGTTGCCTTTCTAATTCCCCTTCCCTTTGTGCCGTGGGGGCTCCCCTCCCTGCCTGGTGTTCTTATCTCCCCTCCAGGTTTCAAAGCCCCACTAATCAGATCCATCACACGACTCACATTAGCCAGGCCAGCTCCAGGCTGTCACCGCCCCGCGTGTGCAGATGTTCCCGCGCGGGGCCGGGTGATTTAGAGGGGACCATTCACATTCACAGTCATCGCTTCAAATAAACAGGCTGAGAGTTTAATGATTTCAAGGTAAAGCTCTTTTATTAAGACAACACAGAGAACTTTTTTCAACCACAGCTGACATCACTATAATAAATCACCATCATGTCTTGTGGGATTGAAAAAGCCAAAATACTGTCAGAACTGATTTTTCTGGCTACTCGTGCCTCCAGAACAAACCATGTGTTTTTAATCAACAAATCTTTGTTTTGCATTTCTAAGACCCTAGCACTCTTTAAATAGTTAGCATTTACCAGAGGGATATTTTAAATTCAACACACTGCTTCCTTACCAGAGAGATTAGGAAACAGGACACCACATTACAGCCTTACCGCGCTTGTCTGGGGTTCTTGGAAATTTGTTTTTGTTACATCCATGCAGCATGGAGATGGGCTTTCCCATGCTTGTCTCTAGCTTCATTAGATCTTTTCTCTCCCCAAAATCAGGACATTTACTGCTTGTATGAACCAAACCATCTACTGAGACTTCATGAAAACCCTCTCTGTGCGAAGCTGCGAGAAAAAGTCATGGGAATACCACCAGATCCAGGGAGTCTCCAGAAGCTGGGAGCCAGCAGCAGTGAGAACCTCTTTGCCCACCATCCCTTGGGCATCCTCGCCCCTGCTACCCCTCGCCCACAGAAGCTCCTGCAGAGCGGGTTCTGGGCTGGTCTGAGCACTGCTCGGGCCATCCCCGCTGTCACCCAGCGCCAGCGCTGCTTGCCCGTGCCTGGGATGTGCCAGGCCTTCCCACTGTGCTTCCCCCCACACCGGCAGTGTGATCCAGAGCGGCTCAGCTCCCTGCTCTGGTTTCAAGGTCAGGCTGAAAGTGGAGATGTTGGGATCCTCTTTCACAGACCCCTCCCGCTCCAGCAATAGGGACATGCTCTGCCTGCTTGGTACAAGCGTCAGGGCTGAGAATAACCCAGGCCGGGCCCCGGGTGAAGGTGCCCATGCCAATCACAGGCAGAGGCAGCCGGCAGTGCCCACAGGGAATGACCACAACCCACAGGGAGCAGCCATCAGAGCCCTGGGGGTGCAGCAAGAGGCCAATCTGGACCCGATCCCCTGCCTGTTTCCCGGTGGGTTTGGTCTGGAATCCTGCTGGGAGGGGGCTGGGTGATCCTTGTCCCCACAGAGGACACCTCATAGTGCTGCTGCCTGCTCTCCTCCTGGTGCCACAGATGTGGCACTTGGGGTCAGGGTGTGGCACTCAGGGACATGGCTTAGGGGTGATTATGGTGGTGCTGGGGTGATGCTTGGACTGGATGATCCTGGAGATCTCCTCCAACCCTGATGATTCTGTGCCTCCAGTTGTGCCAGGCTGGTGACAAATGGCCATGGGGCCACCGGTGCAGGCTCTCAGCAGGACAGAGAGAGCAGGGCAAGGTGGGGACACCACCCAGGGTACCCCCTTGTCTGCCCCAACCTCAACCCACCAAGAACCCTTTGGGCTGGAGCCAGTCAAGGGGGACAAGGTGACCTCCTCCGAGCCAGCTTCACTCGGCAGTGGTGACAAGGCCAAGCATCCCCACTACTCTCTTGGACACTTTCCCACCAGGACAGCAGCAAGCCCCTCATGCCCCTCGGATTGGGGATGAACTTTCCCCTTCAGACGAACTCGGGTTGGCCCCGGCACCTCCTGGGCTGACCCCGGGCCGGCGGCCGAGCCCCCCTCCCACCCCACAGACCCCCTGCAGGCGGCATAAAAGCGACCTGGGCCCAGGGATTGCTCCGACACCCTCCCACGCAGCCGGGCGAGATCAAAGCCTGTGCCGGGAATCAAAGCATGTGACGGGCAGGTGTCCGTCCCCTCGACAGGGCCGCGATTAATCACAGGGTCTGTCCCACAAGGAGATCAAACCGGCCCTCCTGCGGCTGCTGGTTAAAGCCTGCCTTCAAGTTACCCTAATTAAAGTTTTCCCCCGGCCTCCCCCGTGCTCGCCCGGCTGACTGCTGTCCCATGACCGCCCCTTTCACTCCCTAAAACAAAGGCTGCACTCAGGAGCTCCGGGCAGCCGGAGCGTCCGGCCCCGGCCATGCTTGGCCGGCCCTTTCTTCTGGAGCTGCGGCAAAGCCGGAGCCTGGCAGGGGACCCTTCCCCACCGCACCGAGCCCTGCGCCCACCCGGGCACCCCGGCACAGCCAGGGCCGCCTCCCCCACCTTTAAGTTCCCGAAATTCAGACTATTTATTCCACGTCTGGAACTCCCCGCTTTTCCTCCTGCTGAACTGGGAGAATCAGCTGAAAAGCATCATTCAAAATACTTTCAGAACCCACGGAACAGCGGTGGGACCTCATGTTCTCCCCACCCCTCCCCGAGATTCTCCTCTTGCCGTGACATCAATAGCGGCATTTTGATGAGAAGCAAAGGAATTGCTCCTCTCCAGCAAGGCTTAGCTTTGAAATGCTGCAGGGCTGCATAAAAGCAATCCAGCGGAGAACCAAACTGTTTCTGTAACCAAAAACTCGGGGGGGCGGGGGGGTTAAATGCACATTTTAGACACTTCACATAATGAAGAAGTTTTCAAGTTTTGTTTTCCCCTTAAACGTGCGCATTAGTTCGCTCACGCAGGGGGAAAAAGAAAGGGGGGAATCGCAGGGTTCCAGGGAGAGGCCACTCACAGCTGGGAAATCAATCATTTCCATGGCAAAAGCCGCTCCAAACAGCTCTGACACGGCCAGGGCTCATCCCTGCCTGCAGCCGGGGTTGTCCCCGCGGAAGGACCGTGCCGGCTCCGGAGGGACTGCTGTCCCTTGGCCGGCGCACCCGGGGCTGCTCGCTGGTGCTCAGCGGGGTCGCAGCCCCCCGGAGCAGCTCCTCACTCTTGCCCTCGGTGTTCGCTCCCCCCGGGGCAGCGGGGCCGGGCCGGGCTGTCGGAGCCGCGGAGATGGATGGCGATGACGCGGGGCAGGACGCGGCCGCCGGCACAGGTTGACTCTGGCAGCGGGACAAACCACCTTTCACAGCCTCCCTGCGCCCGCTCGCCCTCCCCGGCATCGCTCAAATGCCTGCCCCAAACCTGACCTTTTTTTTCCACAGGAGCGTTTCTAAAAGCAGCGTTTCTTCCCCGAGCCCCAGCACAGGAATGTCGCGGCTGTGGCGGGGACAGGGCTCGGCCGCGGTGCCGGCCGCGCTCCGCGGGGCTCCGGCGAGCCCCGGCCGGTCCGGCGGGGCCGCGGCTCCCCAGCCCGCGCGGCTCCTCGCACGGATTTGTCAATTTGCACAGCTGCTTCTAATCCCCGCTTTGAAGTCCCCCCTCTCTGTTTTCCTGGCTGACGGCCTCGACGCGGGGTTCCCGGGGTCAGGGCAGCAAAAAGGGTTCGCCGGCGGGTTCAGGGCAGCATCCGAAAGTTCAGGCTCTTCCCAGTCCCCGGCATCAGCATCCTCCTGCCACAGAGCTACCAGCAAGGCTGCTTGGAAATCTGGGCAGGGGAGTACCCTGTTAAGAAAAGCTGGGAAAACCAAGGCAGGGTTGTGGTACAGGTCCGACAGCCTCATGCACACACACGGCCCAACGCAGTGTTGTTCTGGTCTTGGCCTTACATTGTTAATAATAATAACTGTAAAATTCTGTTACCCACAACGCGGATTTAAGTAGCCAGATAAAGGCCTGTGAGCGCCACAATCTGCTGCTGGGGGAGACTGTTATCTAAATAAGATTTTTTTTTTTTAAAGCCCAAGATAATAATGATAATGCTAATAATAATAATAATAGTAATAATTCCTCTTTTTAGCCTGCTTCAAGATCTAGATCTTATCCTAAAGAAGAAAGTCATTCTAAACCCTAGAGAATGCATTGAGAATTAATATTGATTATTAGGAATGATATTCTTACTAGGAACGGCTTTGCAGTGTCTAGGGGAAAGGATTCCTCCAGGGCCAGGTAATAATCGCAATCATATTTAGTGTCTGCACTGTACTTTGTGTCCTCAAACCTGATTAACCTCTTCTGCACCACCTTAATTACGCACTGTTGGAGGCAGCAGCTGTGCCACTGGAACACCTCTAACAGGAGAACCCTCCCAACTTGAAACACTTGACGCTGCCCCACACACGGCCCAGGGATGGCCGTGAGGCTCCCCAGGAGCCAGCAGGGTCCTGCTGCCCCTCCAGCCACCCCAACCCCTCCGAGCTCGGCCCCCTCCCCTGCTCCGCAGCTCCAGCTGTGCCAGGTTCTCCAGGAGACCACACAATGTGCCTGACATGCCACTTAATACAACACAATGAAATATTGAAAAGGCTTTCAAAACTCAACATGTTGAGGCAGAAATCTATGGAAGATGTTTAATACTAATTCTATTAGGCATCTGAGTTAATGAATCACAACTGTAAGAAATCATGATAATCCAGCAGGCATTAGTGACAGATTAGCTTCAAAGCTACCATAAAAGTGCCATAATGCTTACCTAGCAGGGTGATTAATGCCAGCAATACATAATGGCATTATGAGGGATGGAGCAGCACAGGCTGACAGCCCCTCTGCTCCGGCCATCGCCCCGAGGGCTGCTCCCCCTCACCACGCACGTCACAGCCCCAGCAGGGTCTGCCTGAAGGAGAAACCCCCCAGGTGTGGCCCTCACACCTCTGCTCTCCCCCATCCCAGTGAGGGGATGCTGCAGGCGTTGGCACTCAGGCAGTGGCAGGGAGGTCATCAACAGGAGCTCAGCAGCACCGGTCCTGGTGCGGGAGCTGCTCTGGGGCAGGGCTGGGGGGCTCTGAGGGTTGGAACTGCAGAATGGGGTAAGGGAGGTGCTTGCATGTGGCAAGAGAAGGTCCTGTGCTGTGGGCATTTCAGCTGTTCCTCCAAGGTATTCCCAGCTGAGACTTCAAAGTTTGGATTTGATGATCTTGGAGGCCTTTTACACCCTAAATGATCCTGTGATTTGGCAAACCCTGCTGCTGCCTCCTCAGGAGCACACCTGGCCCCAGGGCTGGGGCTGCCAAACCTGGGCTCGTTCTCCACTGGGGATCACACCAGCAGAGCTTGGATGGCTGCTCTCGGCTCCACTGGCACCTGCCTGGGCACTGGACGTGCCTTCCTGGCCAGGCACTGACCGCACCGCCGTCCTGAGTGTCAGCACAAAGGTAAGTGGAACGAGTTGCTGTTGAATGGAACTCGACGTCTCATTATGGCTTTTCAGGATTGTTTTCCTACATCTTTATTGCTCAGGTTTGCTTAATTCTAGAGTGGATGTCTGCCAAATTGTCTATCAAATTACTTACTGGCAGGTAAACCAAGATTAGTTCACTTGAGTGCGGCCCTCTTATATTTGACTTATAGCCAAGCAAAATATGGGTTTAATCAAGGGATAAATTGGACATGATGTTTCAATGAAAGATAGCAGGGTACGCTCTGCTCAGCGGAAACAGGGGAAGACAGGACCTGAGGCAGGAGCAGAGGAGGCTCCACAAGAATCAGCTGAGGACAATGGCTCTGAGGCTGTGAGCAGCTTGGGGACGCTGAGAAACTCATCCCTCACCCAGCAAACTGCTCAGCTCTGTCCTCTCTCTTGCTTTCAGGAGCTCCTCTCCTTGGTGGAGATGAAATGATGTAGGGACCCCAGCTGGGCTCCCCACTCACTTGTTCCCCACAGTCACGTGCCCTTCTGAGAGCCTGTGATGCTGCACAGCTCCAGCTATTGCAGTTCCATCCTGTGCAGATCTGTCTTCCACAAAAAAACCCTCTTGTCCCAGAAGGAAATGGGTCGGGAGCAGATCCTGTGGCGAGTGTGGGGCTTGCACGAGGCAGAGCTCAAGCAGACAGGAGTTGGTGAACTCGCACTGACTCAGCCTCAGCTGTTGTGATTTAGTGTCTGAGGGAACAACGAACAACTTCACCCCGTCCCTGCAGACGCAGATCCCCGGTGGGGTGGGGTTGGCTGGGAACTCGGGAGGAAGCTGGAGCTGCAGAGGTCTGTGAGGAGCAGGTATGGGCGAGCATTTGGTGTTTGCCCGGGATGTGGGGCTGGCACGTTGGCATGTTTGCGTAAAATCTCCGTCCAGTTCCTTGTGCTTCGCTTTGAGCTTCCTGGCTGGAACCAGAGTGAGGCACGGGGGTGCTTCTGTACCCCAAAAGCGGTTGGCTCTGGGATGGTTCTCGTATGGTGTCACTTTAAATGCCCAGCTCCTGGCAAGAGGAATGCAGGCACATTCCTCTTCTTTTCTTCCTCCTCCCCTCTTTAATTTTAAGCTGTTCCCAACAAGCTCAAAAATTTGATTCCTGAAGGCTAAAAACTGGAAGGTAAATAAAAATAACCCCACAGTTAATTATATTCTTAACAAGTCATGATTTTTTCAAACCCGTCCTGTTCCTTGTGGGGGTCTGACTCATGGCTCTGAGCACTTGCAGTTGGCGATAATATCTTGCTGTAATTTGAATTAAACCACTTGTAGCAGCACTCTGTTCTCTAATTTCATTTAGGCCCAGTGGGTGTCCTGTCTTCCTGGAATTTGTTGGCCATCTAATGAGAAGCAGCCCGGCAAACCCAGCTAATGAACCAAGTCAGGCGTCTCGCAGGGGGGAGAGGGATGGGCAGAGGGGCCGGTGGGGACCAATGGAGGGGTGTGTGGGGCTGTTGATGGGGGCTCCCCGGGCATCAGGTGCCGGGTGAGCTGTCCCTGCGTCCCCACGGTCCCCCCAGCAACCTCTTGACCCAGTGCTGAACTCGGGCTGAGCCCCAGGCTCGTCGCTCGTGGCCCCCTGGCTCCTGAGGTGTGTTTGATCCGTGCCATCTGCCCCAGTTTCCCTGTGAAAGGGGCTCTTGGCTCTTCAGGGCC
This sequence comes from Coloeus monedula, assembly GCF_965178545.1. NCBI lineage: Eukaryota > Metazoa > Chordata > Aves > Passeriformes > Corvidae > Coloeus > Coloeus monedula. Next base: position 772,740 of record NC_138808.1, on the reverse strand, counting down.
GTCCCTGCCATGGTGCCAAGGAGTCGCTGTGCCTGAGGTGCCACCAAGCCTGGGTGAGCAGGAGGGCACACGGTCCCCCCTGCCACCTCCGTGACGGATTTGTGACGTTGTGGGAGGGGGGTGTGTGACACTGTGGGACAGTGGGGGGACAGGGGTGTGTGACACTGGGACAGTGGGGGGACAGGGGTGTGGGACAATGGTAGAACAGGGGTGTGTGACACTGGGACAGTGGGGGGACAGGGGTGTGGGACAATGGTAGAACAGGGGTGTGTGACACTGGGACAGTGGGGGGACAGGGGTGTGGGACAATGGTAGAACAGGGGGGTGTGACACTGGGACAGTGGGGGGACAGGCCTCCCTGCCCTGCCCTGCCTCCCCAGCCCTGGGTCTCCCCACCCCACTGTGCCCCAACCCCACTGCTGAGCCCCAGCCCCGCAGTGCTGCCAGTTCCCCGTTACCTTGGAGAAAGCAAAGGGAGGCAACAGCGATACAGCCAGTGCTGTTCCTTCAGGGGGAAAAAAGGAAAAAGAAGGAAAAACATTTGGGTTTTTATATGTTAAAAAGAGCAAGGGGAAAAAAAAAAAAAAAAAAGGAACAGGCTTCCAGAGAGTTGCTGAGTTGAATTACGGGGGCTGGGGTCGGATGATTAACAACCCTCCCGCATTTCGGCATCGCAGTCATTACTCACTCCAAACCTGAGGCTTCTCAGTTACATACCCCGGCACAGCCCGACCATTTTTTCCATTGACTGAAAACACATTCTGACTGAAAACAAACTTTCGATCCCCGAGGCTTGGCACGCTGCGGGTCCTTCACCGTGTTTAATCAACGGGAAGCTAAACACTTTCAATCTGTGATGGCTCATTTGGAGAGGGAGCTCTGGGCCCTCGGTAGGTGCCAGATATAATAACTCTCCCCTTTTCTTTTCTGAGGCCTACTTTTATAATTTTGCTATTTTTCAATGTCAGACCCATCTTTTGAAGAAATTTTATTGGATTTCCTGCTAGACTTCAGCAAGGATTTTTCTTTCTTTGGCAGAAATATCAAGCAGAACAGGGGAAAAACTCAATCATAACCTTGGAACAAGGATTATTATTAGTTGGGATTTCTTTGTCTGTTTGCACAAACACATTATTTAAGAGCCCAGCAGGTCAGCAGGCCCCCAGCCCTGGGGCTCCAGGCCCTGGTGCTGGTCTCTGCTGGCTCTCTGGGAGGGAGGCAGTGCCAGCATGCACAGAGCACAGCAAGGGAAGGCTTGGGGGCTGTTCCCCCCCTCAACCAGGGTATTCCTAAAATCTTTCCAAGGCTGGAAATCTTTGCCCAGTCATTCAGGTCTTTGAAAAGCAGGGTCTGGGGGCAGCCAGGTGGCTGAGGGGCTTCTCTCTGGGCCAAACTCCAGGCAGGTCCTGGTGGGTGCAGGCTCAGCAGGTGTCTGTGCAGGGGTTGGTGCTGGCCCTCCATTCCCGAGGGCATTCAGGCTGGATAAAGCACAGGGCATCTGCAGGGATGAGCTCATTTCTTCCCACACCTCTCTAGTTCTGCAAGTGCCTCTGGTGACTGGACACTTCTCTGCCTCCATCCCAGTCCCCTGCCTGTCCTGGTTCCCTGCCCATCCTGGTCTGGGGTGTCCTGGAAGTCAGGGCAGCTTTGGAACTGGAGCTGGTGTGAGTTGGCAAACAGGCACCAGCCCCATCCCTGAGCTCTGGGGGTGTGAAACCCAACATCCCACTCCTGCTCCCACCTCTTCCTGGCAAGCCCAAAGCGAGTCCCTGCTGCTGGAGAGAGCTCCTGCCCTCTGAGCTGAGCAGCTTTTGCTGCCTCAAGGTTTTCCAGGGGCTCTCAAGGCTTTCCTTCTTTTTTTCTCCCAGTGTTTGAGGTTAAGAAGAATGCTACAGGATTCAATAAATCGCCTGGCATGGCGTAGGCCAAAACAAGAAAATGTAATTCAGATTAAAGTCACCCTCTGGCTAAACTGATAGTTTATTAAATAAACTGCAGTGCTGCCAATCAACTCTGCTGGCAAGCAATCCTCTGACATTAATCTTTTTTGATGTGATTTAGGGTACACCTGGGCCTTTGTAGAGTATCTCCCATAATTTCTTTCCCATCTCTCTGGATCAAGCTGCTGTGCTTGGCTCCGTTGACAAATTCCCCAAGTAATCCCTCAAAAGATTGGAGAAATGCTCCAAATGCTCCATTAAATTTATTTTCCGTGCTTTAAGAGCCCCAAAACTATGTCCAATAAATAAGTGTTCGCAGTGATTTATTGAAATGCTGCTCTGATTTAGAGTTATAGGCGGGGGAAATATGTCACCCCTGGGAACTGGAAGCCCAGCCCTGCAAGCGAGACCAGATGTGCTGGTGCTGGGCGGGGGGAGCCGGCCAGGCCGGGGGGGCTGCACAGCCCAGAGCTGGACCCTGCTCCCAAAGCCTGGCCCAAAAGGTCCCCGGGTGAGTCTTCTTGCCTGAAAAATTTATTGTGGTTGTAGTTATTGGGGGAACCATCAAAAGAGTAATTCTGGCCCTTGTTTTTGCACAGGCCTTTTGATAAATATGATACTTAGAAATATGCCTCCCCCAAGACGGGAAAGCCATAGAGTTAAAATGAAGTAATCTGTCAGTAAACTCACTGGAATCGAGGCCAAACCGAAACCTGCAAGAGCAGGAGGGGGAGAAGGGAGCCCGTGCTCGGTGGATTTGTATCACTGCAGATAAAAGTGAGGATTTATTGCCACAGGGCTCTGTTCTGGCTGCTCTGCTGCTGCACAGGCTCGTGCTCTGCACCCTGGGGGCCCCCCAGTCCTCCCCGGATCCTCCGAGGGTTCTGGGGCATGGGGCTCCCCTGGGTGCCCTCTCACTTTGGGGGGGCTCAGCCTCGGGGATGTCCCAGCTGGGTTCCCATGCAGGGTCCAGAGCCTCCTGGACCCAGGGCAGGAGGGAGGCAGGGCCCGTCCTGCTGCCCTGCACTGGCCCGGCCGGGCTGGCTGCAGTGAGGTGCCCTGCACCAGCTGTGTTTACAGCGGGGAGCTGCAGTTCACTGGAACAAAATCATTTAATGCAGCCAGAGCGCTTTTGGCAAGGGGAGCACTGGGGAGCGGAGCTGCCTGACAGTGATGGAGCCGATAACTCCCGACAGGGCCGCTCCCAGCAGGAGGCAACACGAAAATCCAGTCTGGAGCTCCTGCTCCAGTGCTGGGAGAAGGCAGAGAGCGCCTCTGATCCACGGCCAAGCTCCCTGGGTGGGAGGCACAGGCTGCCTGGGTGCTCCCCGGGCGATGGGCTGTGCCAGGAGAGCCTGTGGCTCTGCTTTGAGAGCCGGGGTCAGGGATGTGGGATTGGCTCTCCAGGCTGGCCCCCGATGCTGCCCGGGACCCCTGGTGTGGGGCACAGTGAGGTCTGTGCCCACCTGCAGCCCCCCATGCTCAGGAGGTGCCCCTGGGGTACCTGTCCCCCAAAATCAGCATCATGCCCAGCATGTGGCTTGTTCCACTCTTCCAGCAGCCAAACCAAAGGTGACATCCACGAGTGATGAGGCCGTAGATGCAGAGGGTGACCTGACCCCAGCCTGGCACCCAAAATGCCCCCAAATGCTGCGCCCCCAGGTTGTGTATCTGGCAGAACAGAGGACAGTGGGTGCTCTGGGCACCCTGACCCTGCAGAGGCCAACTGGGAAGAGGGAAGAATTTATTATCACAGGCCTGAAAGACCACAGCTGCCACACGGCCCCGGGATGCTGCAGAGCAGAGAGGGCAGGGAAGGGGACCGGGGGTTTTGTGGGGGTGCTGGGACCCTCTCCAGGGGAGAGGGGAAGGCAACCAGAGAGGGTGAGCAGGGAGAAGGGGGAAGGGAAGGAGCGAGGAGGCGTGTGTGTGACTGTTCAGAGAAACAGGATTCATGGTAATTTCCTGCCAGATGCCTGAGCTCCTCCGGCACGCAGACGTTTCACATGAGAAATATCAAAGCGTTCCCAGTAACAAATGTACTTCCTGCAGCTCCTCAGATCTGCCTCCGTGCCAGGGAGCAGGGACGCCCGAGGAGCAGCGCTGCCGCCGCGTTGGGGTCCGGCCCCGCGATGGGATGTGGGTGCTCGCGGCGTGGGGGGGTGGGAAGCGCAAGCCTCGAGTTTTGGGAAGCGCTGCCTGCACCTCCCCGGGTGCTTGTGCGCAGATTGGTCCTGACAGCTCGAATTAATACGTCAGGGTGTGTGATCTGCGCTGGCGACGGCCCCTGACCCTATCAGCACTGTGCTTCCCCGGCTGAGCGTCTCCCGGCCTCAAATTGATTCCGAGTTTTATAAACATCCTGACGTCGGGGCAGGGAAGAGAGAAGGAGGGGAAAAGAGCCCTCACCACCAAGCAGGGATGGGATGGGCTCCCTTATCCCCTCTGTGTCCCCTCAAAGCCACCCCTGGAGCTGCGGGTGCTGCTCACTGCTCCCCACCAGCTTGGCCTCAAGATGTCATCTCTGTCCCTGCTCGCTGGGGTATTTTTCAGCAATGTCTCTCTCCCAGTTTCCCAATTTTCTTTCCAATCCTCTTTAATGCCTTCAAAAGTTGGTTCACGATCCCAGTGTATATAAACCCCTCCCCCATGAACTTGATCCAATGCTGTTTTTCAAGCTCTTCCTAGTCACTGCTCATGAGGAAGTGGAAGATTTCATTTGATTTAACATTTTTAGTGTGTTTTAAGAGCTGGAAGATGCTTCTGGTGTTCTCCAAGCAGTCAGAGGGCCCTGCCAGGTGCCTCAGCATTTTGGACCTTGCAGCAAACCTCTCTTCCTCCTGTTTGTGTTTCTTAGAGGGAGTCTTGTGGGCACAGAGCTGCTGTGCCTGTGAGAAACTCATGGAAAAGACCCAAATAATCATAAATCAATATTAACTCTGCATTGCTTATTATTTTCTGTTTATTGTCTCTTGGCCCGAGAAGTTGGTATTGACCTGGTCAGAACAAAATGTCAATAACTGCAACCCTTGAAGGTTGGGGAAGATTGATGCCAATTAAACTCCCTGGCTACCGGTGTGGGCCGGGGCAGGGATGAGCCATGGTGGGACAGAGGCAGCTCCTGATGGGAGAGGTTCAGGCAGGGAGGAACTTGCCATGCCAGAGTCCAGGAATCCTCCTCTTGGCCCTCTTCAGCTGTTTCAGGGAAGCAGAAAAACTTCCCCGGGAGAATGCAGCAGCAAGAGCTGTTTGTGCCCCTCCTCTCCCAGAACTGTGTGGGACAAGGCCATCACCCATCACCTGCCCTGGGAGGGTGTCCCCAAGGTTCCAGCTCTCCCACGGAGACTTGGCCTGCAAAGGGCCACCAAACTGGGGGGCATTCAGGGTGAAAACTTCACTCCTTCCCTGCAGCCAGTCGTTCTTCTCCTTCCCTGCTCGCTCCTTCGTGTCCCCCTGCCCCCGGCATCCCCCTGCCAGATTTCCCAGATTTCCGCCGGCCCTCACAGCGACAGGATCACAACAAAGCGATGTGACTTCAAACGCGTCCCGCCCTCCTTCCCATTCATCCCGTCAAGCGCAGCTCCACACGGGAGCTGCCCGGGGAGCATCGCCACTTCTGGGCAGCCCCCACCCCTGTGCGGTTTCTCAGGCAGGAGCCCCCAGCCCTCCACCACCACGGGAGGGCTCAGCCGCGGGTGCATTTCCTGGTTTGACCCTGATTCCAAGCTCTGATGACAAAAGCAGGTGGCTCCCCACGGGCTCCCCACGGCCGCCCGGCCATGGTTGCGGGTCCCGGGTCCCCAGGCCGGTCCCACCGCCCCGGCACGGAGCAGAGCCCCCGGCAAAGCCTCCTGCCTTCGGCCAGCCAGAGCACGGAGCTGGCGCCGAGCCGCTCCGGGAAGGGGGGGACGTGTCCCTGGGGACTGCGGTGTCGTTCCTGGAGCCTGCCCGCTCCCTGTCACGTCTGTCACTTCTCGTTAGTGCCCGTCAGGCGGGTAACACGACCTGACTGATGTAATCGGGGCCGACACACCGGCATGGAGGGGCTCTGGAAGCTTTCCACCCCGCGCTTTCCCAGCCTGCGCCCGCCCGGCTTGTTCCTGGAAGCCGCGTTTGGAGGTGCCGCTCTGCCCGGCGCAGGGAGCGAAGCTCAGCGATGCCACGCGCGGCCTCCCCTCCCAAAATGGGCACCTCAGACCAGCCAAGGGCGCTTCGGCGGGGCCGGGCTGCGCTGGACTCAGCCAAGTCGCTTCTGACTCAGAGGGAAGGTGCAGGCACAGCCCCGGCAGTGCCGGCCCCGCTGCCAGGCGGGCGGGTGCGACGGAGCTCGGAGCGCCCTTTGAAGCCGGAGCTGGGGCTCGCACCTCGCTGGCTCGCGGCGCTTTGGCCCCGGGAGCTCCTGACGCACCGTCTGCACCATCCCGGCCCCGCGGCGCACCTGGGGCTGCCAGCACGTCTGGATTTGCGGTGTTCCTAGTGCGGGTCTGGCGGGGAAGGGGGATGATAAACTGGGAGTGCTACCATCCCTCTCACCCCTTCTGCAACCCCGGGCCACGGCACCGGCTCGGACCTGGGGAACCCCAGCACTGCTTCAGCAGGATTTTGCTGGAAGGAGGAATAAAGGCATTGGGGTCTGGGCTGAGTGTGGCAAAACTGTGGCTGACTGTTGCCCAGTGTGTGGCAAAAGAAGGTGGGAGGAAACCTCCTCCAGCTGCACCAGGCACCATGGCAGGGCCTCCCGGCTGACTCCAGTCAGAGCCATGCACAGAGACGGGCTGGGGCCAGCACGGGCTATGGGAATGGATCTGGGGGCAGGAGGAGAAGTACAAAAAGGGGCTGAGTCACCTGAGAGTTTCTGTGGGGTGGGGAATGGCAGCGCTGAAGTCTCCCCCGCTCCCTCCTCCCCACCCAGGGCTGACAGCTGCGGTTCCCAGTGGGAGCAAAGGGCCAAAAGCCAGGATGGCAGCCAGGGTGGGTGGTGGAGACAGCACTGGCACTTCCCCCAGCCTTTCTGGATCAATTCACATCGCAGGTTTTGGTGGTTTGTTTGCCAAAAATCCTTGATCACTGCAAGTGTCACAGGTGAGGAGCGAGCACATCCGGCACTTCGGGGAGATCGATATCTCTGCGGTTGTAAATATCCCAGGAAATCAATGGGGGATGTAAAATGGATTTCAACCATTTTCACTTTTAACATCTCTTTGTAATAAAAACGCTATTTTAATAAATGGAAATGGGGAGATTCATTGCTGGGCCGCGGCGGGTTTCAGCAGCGCTGGGGTTTTGTCGTTCCCACCGCCATTCCCTGAGCTCTGCCAGTGCAAAACCCCTGGATGAGGCTGACCTGTTCCATTTCATCCTCTGTGCCTCTGCTGCTCCGGGGCAGTTCTCTCCTGTGAAGCCTCCGTGTTTCCAAACCTCCCAATCCCTCGGAGCAGGGATCCAGCCCCGTGCACAGATGTGTGGGAGTCAGCCCGAGGCACAGGGTGGGGTTTATTCTCTCTGATCCCACCAGCTTTTCCCTTCCTTTCCATGTGGGTCCTGACCCCACGGAATGAGGTGCACCAAGGGGGGATGGGCCTAAACAAAATTCTTGCATCCAGGATGGAAAAAAGCCCCTCACTGCACCCTGGGCAGTGCTGGAAATGGAATTTTCACCTCTTTGTGACTGCCATGCAACAGCCACTTGTTAATTACAACATAAAACCTCTTACCATGTGAGAGACGGATTTATGGATGAAATTCCCTGATCAATATTCACAGCAGCGCCAGGAAGAAACGTGTGGGGTAGCAGGGAATATTTTTTAATTCTTTTTGGTAATTATTTCTCTCTGGTTTAATATTGGCTGACCTTGGAGAATGTAAAAGGAAAACAGAGATGCTGAACATGGAGCCTGTCCCACGGGGACCTGCTGAGGGAGATGCTGGTTGCCCGTGAAAGAACAAGACACCAAAAATCCCGTGTGGCACTGCAAAATCCTCACCAAGCACATGGGGCTGTGGGAGAGCGGCCAGTGCAGGGCAGCTCCAGGGCCCAGCAGCACCTGGTGTTGCCTCACTCCCTCTCTAGGAAGGATGGCAAGAGCTGTGCTCCACCACAAGGCTGGATTTGGGAGAAGAGGTCGGGAAGAAGGAATCCCAGCGGAGCAGCCAGCCCTCTGGCATTGCCCAGGGTGGGTTTGGCATCGTCCCTGGCAGACCTGCCGGCGCTCTGCCGCAGGGCCGGGGCACAGCAGCCGCCGGACTGAGCCGCCGCCGCAGCTCCTGCGGTGCAGCTCCTGTTTCCCCGGATAATGGTCGGGTATTGGGCGGATTCAGGGGTTTAACCTCTTACAAAATGTTTGTTAACCGGATTTATCCGGTGGCTCGGCGTCAGCAGAGCACGGGCAGGCTGCTGGAGCAGGGGAGGAAGCGAGGCCGGAGCGTCTCCATTTGTCTGGGAACGCGGTGCCGCTGTCCGGGCTGGTGCCCGCAGAGCCCCACCCTCCCCGGGGAGGGCACGGACGTGTCTGGGCAGGGTCCCAGACATTCCTGGGAGACGCGCACCTGAGTTCTGGGAGTTCCCAAGGCAATTAGCATCTCTGTGCTAACCGTGGTTTCTCCTCTGTCTAGGCAGCTCCTCCATCAAGGTGTGGATCTGCCGTGTCTGGGCGCTGGCGGTGACGCTCGGGGAGTTTAATTAGAGCATGGCTACGACAGCAGTGCTTGTGCAGCCATCCCACCGGCCAGGTCGGGACCCTGCACTGCCTCAGTGCTTCCTCCCCTGGAGAAGAGATCTTGGGATACCTTCAGCGTGTGCAATGTTCCCGTTCCTGCCGCTAAATCAGACAGGGTTTGCTGGTGTCAGGACCGGGCTGGACGCACCCCAGGACACCGCTCCAAGCACCATCCCAGCTCTCCAGACACCAGCCAGTGGTGCAGCAGCCTGGCCCCCATCACCGGCGAGCCAGTGGCACCTGGCAGAGACACCTTTCATGTCTCCAAGAATGGAAGTCAGCACATGGATAATTACAAGGCAGCACATCTCCGTGCCCTGTGACTAAGGCACCATGTAGAGCAAAGGTAGGAACAAACCACCAGAAGAGCAAATAAATAAAGAAGGCAGCTTTAATAATGGGGTAATTACCCAGCTTAAGTACACAATCATCTCGCATTTTGCTAAACTTTATGACACATGATGACAAGTTAATAAATGAGATGTCTTACCAGCAGTAAAACAGCTGTTACCAGCCACCTTGTATGTCTGGGTAGCCCAGAGCAAAAAAACCCACCAAGCCAAATGAAAAGAAACTGGTTATTTCTGTTTGTGAAATAGCCCGGGTAATAAATCACCATTAATGATGCTGTCACTTATCAAAGGGAAAGCTCTTGTTGCAAAAGCCTTTGAAGTCATGGCACCTATAATTTCCTAACTATAAAAAGGTACCTTTGTGTGTGTGTCATACCTGGAACCGGCGGCAACCAGGAGGTGCCAGGAGTTCAGCACTGCCCAGCCCCACACGAGCGTGGCAGTGAGGAGGGGGTGCCCGGGCTCGGGCTGGGCTGCACAGGCCGTCATGAAGCCCCAGATCTGGCAGGGATCGATTAGTGATGGTTTAAAGGTGGTTTTCCTCTCCTCCCTGCACTTAATAGCTTGTTTGCCCAGGAATATTAGGGTGGTTAATTCATATTAATTAACAGGGATCCAATGTGGTTAAAATAATCAACTTGACATCTGCAGTGGCAGGATGGGCTGGGAGCAGGACTCAGAACTGCTGGCAGAGCGGAGCCCCCTCACTGCCCCGGCCCTCACTGAGCCTCGCGGGGCAGCCCGGCCCTCCTGCCCTCCCGTCCTCGTGGGGAAGCACAAATTGTATTAATGGTGGCACAATTATCACATTTCAGTGAGAATCTTCATCTGCAGCATGTCCTGGAGACACAGCAGCAGCATCTGCCGGGCTCCAGCTCCGCTCTCCTCTCTGCCCCAGCCCTTCACTGCACAACCGCTGAGCCTGGGGACGAGTCGGGGCGACGGTGACAAATGCGGCCCTGAAGAGGAGCAGTCTGGCTGTCACTCGAGATTAAGTCCTCTGTCACCAGAGAGCAGGAGGTACCAGGCGCTTGAGCTCAAGGAACCTCTCCCTCAGGTGTGAGGAAGCAGCAGGTAACGGGAGGCACGAGCACAGGTGACAATCCTGTGTGTGTGTTCAGGAGCACAGAGGGGCCGTGGGGACACTCAGGACTCTGTCCAAGGGTGCAGAGAGGTGGTGCAGAGCAGGGCAGCCCCGCTCCCTCCCACCTCGATGCTCTCACAGACGGGGAAATGGGTTTCATGGCAAGATCTCACCGACCTCAAAGCCGCCAAAGCTGAGCTCGCCCCAGCATCGTGTGCAACAGCCTCCAGCCAAGCCCAGCCGATGGAGGGTGAGGTACATCCATGGGTTTGGATGCCCCAGGGTTTTTTGGCATTGCCAGGGCCCGCCAAGCAAAGTGGGGCAAGCCCTCGGGAGGGGCAGGGTCACAGCACAGCCCTGCCCTCGGTACCTCCAACACATCCCCTGAACAAAGAGGGGAGGGTTCTGCTCCCCACCACATCCATCTCTTGAGCAGGAATGTGTTTCTTTTCTGGAGACCTAAGGAGGGTTTTTTTCCTCCTCCTTGACTACTAAATGAGGCAGCTCCTATGTAGCTTTGTCATTTCTCTCCTGCTGAAGACACTTTCTTTTCTTCTCATCTGAGCGGCAGGCACCTCACCCGCCTCATAAGCATCTGCTACAAGAAGTCTTCACCTGTCACCTCTTCCCAACTGACTTGAGAAAACAGCATAGGAAAGCTATAAATAATTAAGGCCCATCCAACACAGGTGCAGCACTAAATATCAAACCTGCCTGAGCATCTCCAACACTCCCTTGATAGCCAAGGGGAAACTAACCTAGTTTGGAAATAGGAGGAGAAGAGAGGCAGGAGCCACGTGTTAAAATTGTGGCCAAACTGGTTTCAGCCCTTGTCAAGGACTCCTGACCCAGGAATAACCCACTTGTGCTGGTGCAGTGTGGTGCACTGGGCCAAAGGTTCACATCATCATCCCAAAACACCTGGACAAGGCATCCAGGAGAGAAGAGGGCAGCCCAGGGGAGGCAGCCTGCCCTTTCCGCTTGTGTTTGTGGGGAGAGAGGAACCTCGTGCCTCCCTGTCGCTTGTCCCTATTAACATGCACGATTCCCCGAGCCAACCCTCCAGCCGTCTCCGAGCTTGTAAGAAGTTAACATCAAAGCCATGGAAGGGAGGGAATGGCAAGTGCTGGTGAGAGATGTCACGTTAGTGTCTGGCTCTCCCAGAGCTGCTGCATTTAAATTTTGTTCATCAAGGCTTCGACTCTGTGGCCCTGCTTCAGGGAGGGAGGAGAGGCCACATACAGAGAACTCTGCTCCTGCATCAGGAGCAGCTTCGGGGCAGCCCTGGGATGGTCCAGCCCTGAGAGAGCAGCAGCGAGAGCAGCAGTGCCCAGCCGGGGCTCCTGGGCACCTCGGAGGCTGTAAATCTGCTGCCATCAGGGCATGACGAGGCTGAGGGCGAGATAGAAGCTTCCCCTTTGGGCACTTCTGTTAATTGTTGGTGAGGGCAGCAGCTCAGCAGAGCGTGATTACAGTCCCAAGTGAGCAACCAGGGAGATAATTAACTTTTGGAACAACTTACCTGTGAGACGAAGTATCCATCACTCAAGGACTTTACGGAGCAACCGATACCCTGCTGAAAGCTCCTGGAGGTGACCCCGCAGCCCAACCAGTGGGAAATATCCTCCTGGGACTGGAAAACGCTGATTTACCTGAATCTAAATGATCTGCAGGAATACTCCTGGCTCCGACTGGCAACAAAAGATAGGCGAGCTGCATAATGTGCTGTCAGCCTGCCCGGGCCTGGGGACAGCAGGGTCACCCCGAGCCAGCAGTTGGGCACACTCTGCTCCCCATCCCGGGTGCCACTCCCGCTGCCTGGGAAGTGGCATTTCAGCTCTCCCACCATTCCAGCTTCCCACAGGGCTTTCTCCACCCACACACACGCATGCCTGATATTTTATTTATTTTTTATGTTTGATTTTACCCTGGTTCAGGTTGAAATAATGAGCATTTTGGGGGCAGAGTGTGCTGGGAAGAGCTGGGACGTCTCCTGTCGCTTCTGAATCCTGGGAGCTTGGATTGGTGGGATTTGTCTCCCCATGTGTGCCAAGCACCGAACCAGTAACGTTCTGCCCCGGGATGAAATGCCCAGGTCCATCTGTGTCTTGGTGAGCGAGGTCCCGCAGAGGGGCAGGAGGAGGCAAAGCACCCCAAAAACATTTCCAAGTTCTACTGCAAAACTGTCCCAAGAAACGAGCTCGGGGCTCTCCCCACACCCAGAGGCCTTCTCCAATTGCCTTCTCCAATCGCTGGTCTGTGCAGGAAGGTGACCCCAGCCTGAGCCCCCTGCCCTGCCCGCGGGGACCCTCAGCTGCCCAGGGAGCTGCTTTTATTTGGGCTCCATGGCACAGCCCCGGGAGATTTACGGCCGGAGCTCCTTTGATGTGGGCCCCTGATAAGCGTCAGGAATATTTTCGTTTCATGACAATGTCAGCTCGTGGCTCTGACTGGGGGGGTTTATGGGCAGAGATGTTTCCTGCAGCTATTGAGGCTGCCACATTCCTCGGGCAGGCCAGCCAGTAAAAGAGAATCGTAAAACCCCCTCTGGAAGGGTTTATAAACAGAGGGAAGCTTCTCCTTTAAGGGAGAGGAGCGGGGAGTATTTCCATTTCAATCAGGGGCGTCTCTGGAACCAGACCACAGCCGGGGCTGCAGAATTTGTCAGGGGATTAGCTCAGGAACAGAGCAAGTGCAGGGTTTTTCCCCTTCGCACTCACTCGCCTGTTATTCCAAATTAGGCTCTTGGTGCTGGGCTTGGAGGAGGGTAATGAAAACCAGAAGGGAGCTGGGAGAGCCTGGCTGGGGGACAGGGACAGGCGCTGGAGGGGCCCAGGTGTGCGCAGGGCAGCCGGACACCCCTCGGGCCCTGCTGCTGGTGGGGTCTGGCACACGAGAAGGACACTGTGACTCAGCTCCTCTCCTTCCCTCCTCGCTCCACTGGGAGCTCCTGATGGCAGGAGAAGCCTCCACCTCGGGCATTCACGACGGGACGGCTGTGGGGTCCCCACATCACCCCCACCGAGCGGGGTCCCGCCTGCGGGGAAGCTGCTGTGCCCTGGCGTTCCCCCCGCCGCAACCTCTGCTCCCTGTCAGCTGCTCCCGTGATTTATTGGAGGTTTCGGCTCAAATCTGTAAGGCAAAACCACCGAGCACATTTCCTCCTCCTCGCGGTTCCGCCCCCGCGCCGCCGCAGCGCACACCTGGTACAAACAACCATAAAAACACGTCTGCAGCGCGGGGCTGGGGCCAGCAACGCCGCCGGGTACCCCAGGGTGACAGGGGACAGGGCTGCATCAGGCCTCATGCAGCCTCCAAAGCTGAGTTCCAGTTTCCCAAGGGTTTGGGGGATGTATTTTAGGGCAGAAATAGGAATCCCTTCCTCACGCACCCCTCCTGGATATCCTAGGGAGCTGTTTTCCTCCAAAGGTGATAATCCCAGGGCTGAGTTCTGGGCTTTAAAGACAAATGATTAATGCCGGAGAGGTTTGAACTGGGAGATTTATGCAGTGATGGTTTTCCTGAGCTTCTCTGAAGTACCACGGGGTGAAGGCAGTGGGAGTATCAGTCTTTGGAGGCAGCGAGACCCCCTTGGCCAGGTGGTCGGGGAGAAGGAGAGCAGCAGCTGCAGGAGTGCAGGTCACCCACCGAGAAAGGGACTGGGCCCCATCCTGGAAGCACTGGAAGCTTCACCCCTCCATGCCCTTGCTCTGGAGGCTCTTCCAGAACCTCTCTCTCCTTATGATCTTCAGCTTTCTTGTCATTTCCAGCCTAAATCTTCTTCATGGCTAATTTATCCCCTTCGTCCTTGTGCCAGCACTGTCCTTTAACTTAAACAGCTCATCCCGTGCCTGTTGTTTACCCCATGTGTTTATAGGAGCCATCAGTTCCCTGCTCGGCCTCTGCACTCGTGGATAAACAACCTGAGCTTGGATGGTTTGCAGTTGCTCTTCCCTGGCACCGGCAGCTGCTGTCCTGCCACCTCCAACCCCACTGCCCCCAGCCCAACAAGCCCCCGTCCCTGCATCCTCTGGGACCTCCAGCCCTCATCCCTGCAGCTCCAGCAGCAAGAGGAGAGAAGTTTAGGGTGGGAAGGACACCCAGCAGGGCGGTGTGCCAGCTCCTGCCAGCACCAGCACGAACCCCGGCACAAAGGCCGGCACAAGGAGGAGATGGGACGCTCCGTGCTCAGAGCTTGGGAAGTTTCTTGGCTCCCCAGCAGCATGGCAGGACAAACAGGTTTGGTGGGTGGCATGGAAAAGAAGGGAAGGTTCTGTGCCGGGATAAAAGAATCCCAGCCCAGCACTGGGGCAATCGCCAGCCATCCTCTCCTCTGTCCCCACAGATGCCCCCGGTGACATTACTTTCTACCAGGGCTTTCCATGACTCCCACGGCCACAGGAGCAGGACAAGGAGGGGCAGAGCTCCCAGCCCAGTCTCCTCCTGCCTTGGCCCATATTTCACAGGAGAGCAGACACCCATCGGCCGTGTCACGGCGCAAAACCAAGAACTCAAAGCAATTTTAAATGAACTTTCAAAATGATGAACAAAGAGCCCTTGTCCATGTTATACAGGAAATAAATCACACCAGAATGATAGTTGTAATTCCCAAAAGTACACAGAGAATTGATTTTGCGATGACATTTATCATGATAAACCGGTACGGCAGCATACAGGCACATCTTAAGCTGCAGCTGGGTGACTCCCTCCCATTTATCACCTGTCCCATCTTCGCCGGCCACATTTGCACAGTTGCACAAGTGATGATTGCTGCTCAGGACAGCAGTCCTGGGCCGGTTTCAGCTCACCCTGCACAAGGCCCGGGCTGGCTTCAGCTCTCGCCCTGCGCTGACTCGGGCCTGGCCTCAGTCGGAGCAGGGCAGAGAGGCACTGCCAAGCTCCTGAGCCATGGAAACTCTGCCTGGGTGGACACGAGGCACCTTGGAATTGCAGATCAAAAACCAGGTTGAGTCTGAGTTGGTTTAAGCCTCCCTCCAGCCCCAGGCACTGGAGAAACCTCCCTGGGTGAAGCTCCTGGAGCAGCTGATCTGGACGTGGGGCGAGGGGCTGGAGGGTCCTGCTGTGCCAGGAGCAGGGATGTGCCAGGTCCTTCCTGGCAGAGTTGGTGAGTGAGGATGCCAGAGTGCCCCTATTGCAGCAGGCGGGGCTGTGCCCTCCGGAGATCACAGAATCATGGAATCATTCATGTTGGAAAAGCTCTCTTAAGATCATCAAGTCCAGCCGCTAACGTCACACTGCCACCTTCACCACTAATCCCTGTCCCCAGGTGCCACATCCACACATTTTTTGAACGCTCCCAGGGATGGTGACACCACCACTGCCTTGGGCAGCCTGTTCCAGTGCTAACCACCCTTTCCATGAAGAAATTTTTCCTAATATCCAACTCACATCAGCTGGGCTGATCCCAGTGTGAAACTGCCTTGGTTTGGCTTTGGCTCTGCCCAGGAAACCCCCGAGGAATGTGCTGCTGGGGGAGCACAGCCAGTGCCAGGTCCCAGGCACCCCAAAAAAGAGCTGGAGGTGCAGCTGGGCTTCATAATGAAAGCCAAAACCCTTCCCAAAAGCAGGGACATTGCCCAAGAAAGGAAACCAGCTCGATTAGGGTAACACTGGATCCTCAGTCAGGTTTTTAAGTTCTCAGGGCTGTGTATCTCCCTTTGTCAGAGCCTCGCCAGCCTCCCCCGCTCACCTTTATTTGTCTTGCTGCTGTTGCAGCGAAAATGTATTGGCTTTGCAGTTAGTGATTACACGTCATCACATGCCCAATTTATAACCCCATACCCCAAAGAACAGATGTAATAAAGCCAGGGCAGGAAACAGGGATGTTATAAAGCCGAGCAGCCAGCGCAGAGCTCCTCGTCTGTGTGCAGGGAACAAAATATTACAGACCTGCTTTGGGGAGGGGGGAAAGGAGGGGGAAGGGAGCTGCTGTGCCAGGGATGGAGCAGTGTCTGTGTCCCACAGGGATGGGGGGGCCGGGGGGTTCAGGCCAAAAGCTGCTGCCTGGGCAGGAGGTTGTGGGTGGGTTTGAGGGGTCACAGGATCCAGGTCTGGCTGGGGAGAGTGGGCACAGCTCAGCCTCTGACCATACGAGTGTTTCTTCCAGAGCAAAGTCAGCGTTTCCTTGGCGTTCATGCTGCACTGAGCTCTTGGCCCTCCTCTCCGAGGGGAGGAAAGGAGAGGGGGGCTGTTATCTCCAAAACCTTTGGACCCCCTGAAGCCCCCCGAGCCCTGAGCTGTTGTGCCAGAAGATGCTCGCCAAGAAGACTCGCCCAAAGCAAAGATTTCTCCTCTGTTACTGGCGGGCCGGGAGATGCGAAGCCTCGCAGGGGCAGGATAATCACGGGCAGAGATAGAGGCAGCGCGGCCCCGGGGCTGATAACTGCGGCAGCGCTGGGTGGGGGCTCCCCCGTCCCCCGAAGGCGACTGCGGAGATCAACTCGCCTCATTATCGGAAAGTTTTTGTTTAATAACCCAGGGTAATAAAATGCACCTCTGGAGGGCTTTGCCCAGATAAAGGAATGTTTGTGGTGATAAAGAGTTTTGAATTTAGCTGCCACAAAGAACGTATTAAAGCCCTTTGTTCCCCCAGGCTCTGCGGGTGACCTTGGCCGTGACTGTGGCGCAGCTGGGCCAGGATGGCTGGACAGAGAGCTTGGAGTCCAGCTGGAAGGACTCCAGGATTTCCCTGGAGGTCCCAAGGAGCTGGGGTCGGTTGGTGGTGACAGCAGGATGCAGGTGAGCATTTTCCAGGCCGATGCGATTTTCCAGCAATGACAGAGCCAGAGCTTTGGGAAAGGACTGCAGAAATCCCGTATGCCCCAAAACTGGGTGCGCCAGAGCCTGGAGCGCTGGAGATGCCAAAGGGCAGGAGCAGAGCCTCATCCAGGGACCAAAACCAGAGCCTGGCTGTTGTTAGAAAAGAAGAAAAAGAAAAAAGGAGTGAACAGCAACAACAAAAAATCTGATCCCAGATTGTAGATGTAGTTTGGAAACCGATGTTATGCAAATGAGTTCACTTCGAAAGCTAATCACTTTGAAAGGTCAAAACTTACAGTCATAATCGGACTAAACAAAAAGCTAATTAGAGGTCTTTTGTGTGCCTAAATAAGGCCGGGGAGTTCCCCCTGCTCCCAGGGGTGAGGGGTGCTCAGGAGGGCCCTTGGCAGGATTAGTTCTTCGCGAGGTATTTGCTGGTGAAAGCCTCTCGCCGAGTGAATGGAAATAATGACCCGGGAGCGGCCGCGGAGCGGAGCCGTGGGTTGGAGCCACATCAAACTGAAGGATAAACCGAGAGTGGCCGGGGCTGGAGCGTGGTGCTCGCGGGGTGCAGCTGACGGGAATGACGGTGCTCCACCCTCAGCGCCATCCTGAGCTCCACCCTCAGCACCATCCTCAGCTCCATCCTCAGCGCCATGCTCAGCTCCATCCCCCGTGCCATCCCCAGCTCCATCCCCAGCTCCATCCCCATCTCCATCCCCAGCTCCATCCCCCAGCTCCATCCCCAGCTCCATCCCCAGTTCCATCCCCACCTCCATCCCCAGTTCCATCCCCACCTCCATCCCTGGTTCCATCCTCACCTCCATCCCCACCTCCATCCCCAGCTCCATCCCCACCTCCATCCCCAGTTCCATCCCCACCTCCATCCCCAGCTCCATCCCCACCTCCATCCCCAGCTCCATCCCCACCTCCATCCCCACCTCCATCCCCACCTCCATCCCCAGTTCCATCCCCACCTCCATCCCCACCTCCATCCCCACCTCCATCCCCAGTTCCATCCCCACCTCCATCCCCACCTCCATCCCCACCTCCATCCCCAGTTCCATCCCCAGCTCCATCCCCAGTTCCATCCCCAGCTCCATCCCCAGTTCCATCCCCACCTCCATCCCCACCTCCATCCCCAGTTCCATCCCCAGCTCCATCCCCAGTTCCATCCCCGGTTCCATCCCCACCTCCATCCCCAGTTCCATCCCCAGCTCCATCCCCAGTTCCATCCCCGGTTCCATCCCCACCTCCATCCCCAGCTCCATCCCCAGCTCCATCCCCACCTCCATCCCCAGCTCCATCCCCAGTTCCATCCCCGGTTCCATCCCCACCTCCATCCCCAGCTCCATCCCCAGTTCCATCCCCGGTTCCATCCCCAGCTCCATCCCCAGCTCCATCCCCAGCTCCATCCCCGGTTCCATCCCCAGTTCCATCCTCACCTCCATCCCCATTTCCATTCCCAGCTCCATCCCCAGCTCCATCCCCAGCTCCATCCTCCCTTCCCCACCTCTCAGTGCCGTTTGGTGCCAGCGTGAGGCTCAGTTCCAGGACTCCACACCCATCACAGGTTTGGTCCCTGGGCTCTTCCGGTCCTGGGAGCACCGCACCGGCCCCGGTGCTGCCCCACGGGAGCCCCTGGCCCTCCCAGTGCCTTTTGATGCTTCCCCAGGAGCAGCCCCCGGGCTCGCCCCGGCTGTCAGCGGCACCGTCACTCCAGCTGGAGTCCTGTTGCCAAGATATGGATTTGGTTTTAATAACAGTTAGTGCAAACATTGTAAATTTACTGCTGCTAGAGAGAGTTTTTGAAAATGTCCAACTCTGGCCATATTTTTTCACTCGCTCCAGCTGTTTGTGCTCTGCTCATACCTGACGTGCTGCTTTGAAATAGCAATCACTGTATTTATAAGAAGGGAAGGACTCATAAATATGTCAGGAGTGGAATATACAACACCATATTTCACCATTTTCTATTTTAAAATTGTGAGTTATGGCTACAGAAATGTGGTCCCATTAAAGGTGATATGATGTATTTTGTGTCTTGTTCAGGAGCCCATCCATCACCCAGACAATAAAGAAAACCGCACTTACTTTTTTTCCCCTGTCGTCTGTAATTTATGATGCCCAAAAAGCTGTAACCTTTTGGCAGGCTTTGCAGAAACTGCTGCACTGTTAGCAACTAAATAACCTTTTATAAGGTTTTAAATGTGTTGCTACAGTCTCAATGCACTTGCTGTATCGATCCAGAAGATCCTGCAAAAAAGGGGAAAGGAACATGATCTATAACAGGATCGATAACGGTGTATAGATCGTTGAAAGATGCTTCTAATGATTTTTGCCAGCCATCATCTTTCAACGTGCTGCTCCCCATCTTTGGGGCTTCAGTCTCTGCTCAAATTAATTAACCTCGCTCAGCCTGGCTGTGCCAGGGCTCCAGACAGGGCCGGGGAGGATGTACCGTGCTCCCAGCCTGGTCAGTCAGAGAGGGTGGTGACAATGGGTGTCCCTGGCAGGGAACCGACCCCAAACCCAACCCACAGGCCCCGGTCCCTCCTCAGAGGATGGGAAGGATGGGAAGGTGGGATGTGCAGGAGAAGCTCTCCCACAGCTCCCACTGCCCCTCCCCACTTTAAGGAAGGATATTTCTGGTTTTTCCCCTGGCAGAACACCGTCCCTTCATGGGAAGCATCCATCCTCCTTCGGGCATCAGAACCTCCGGAATGCCCCCAAACCTGGGGACACCCCCGACCCAGGGCCCGCTGGCATGTGCCGGCTGCCAATGCTCTGGCTGGTGGGTGCAGAACTCAATCATTAATCCTCATCCCAGCTTTAAAAGTGCTGAGTGGAAAGCAATTCCATGGAGAAGTCGCTGTGTGCAGAGGGGGATTTAATGGAAAATCAAAGGGGAGGGAACAGAGGCGGGAGGGGCATGGCCGGGCTCCGGAGAGCCCAGCAGAGCTTCCCTCCCGCCCAGCCACCTCGCTCTGTCATTGCTGTTTCCCCCCAAAGCAGCCACCAAATCATTATTAACGTTATAAATAAAATGAGAGGGCAAGTTATTAAATGTAAAATATGTGGAGTCCTCCTCGAACTCACTGCGTAGTTCATAAATATGATGGCTTAATTTCATCTGTAATCCGAGCGGCTGATGAAGCATTACACAGCTCCCTGTTAATTGAAGTTGTTAACAAAGCTGAAGAGGGAGATTATTATGTATAGACTTTTATCCTTCAGGGGTATCATCATAACAGATCATAAATGGAAATGAATTCATCGCTCCCACATGCCATCGCCGCATCCCGGCACACAGTTTAATGCCAGGCGGGTGGCCAGTGCAGCTGTGGGGATGGGATACAGGATGGATCCCACCTGGGAGGGTCCCCTGTCCCATTCCACAGCCCCAGCACTGAACCCCAAGCCCTGGGCAGCCTGGCCGAGGCCCTGGCTTTCCTCGCAGCACCTTCGGGATGAGATTCCTGGAGCCCGGCTGTCGGTTTGCAGAGCCTTTGGAAGCCTTTGGCTGTGATGTGTGGTCATTGCCATCGGCTGGGGCGTGCCATTCCTCAGGGAAGATGGAAAATCCATTCCCTGGGCTGCTGCATCCCAGACAGAGCGCTCAGGTGCAGGAGGATCCTCTGAGCTCAGCCCAGTTATTTACTGTGGGGCACGAGGCAGCTCCTGCGAGGGCACCTGGGGCTCCATTTATTTCCCAGCTCCACGGACAAAGGGTCGTTACCATCCCAGACAGGAGCACCCATGTTTCCAGCACATTGCTCAAAGCAGTATTTTTCTTTGGCCTCCAGCTGGCAATAGGTTGTTTGTTACATGGAGAAGTGGCTGCCTGGTGTTAGAAGTTGTCTGGGAGGAGAATCTCCCTTCCCGTGGCATTCCATGGTCGCTCCTTACACCCCACAGAGCCCTGGGAGATGTTTCCACAGCAAGTGGGTGCCCAGGCCCCCAAATCACCCTCTCCACAGCAAGGGGAGCTGGTCCAGCCAGGGGCTGCAGCCTGCATTTCGGGGCTCTGCTGCTTCCAGGTGGAGTTATGAAAACACACAATGGCGTTTCCTTCTCCTGGACTCCATCGGCTTTTTCCATCCAGCACATTATCCAGGAAATTCTCGTCTATACCTTAGAGGAGTTACTGTGATTATCTGGAACACATTACTTGCACACAGCAAATGCAAATTAATGTAGTCTTCACATTTCGCCGTGGCAATAAAGGGGAATGTTGACATCAGCCTGAAAGTAGAATTAACTTTTGCATGATGTGGTGTGAGCGCGAGGTGTTGAAACCCGCGGCCGAGACTTTCCAAGTCACAGTAAAGAACTGCTCTGGCAGCGTTTCCAGGAGCAGAGGTGAGCTGAGTGCTCTCTCTGTTCCAGCCCGGATTATTGCTTTGCCGGGCTTTCCAAACCCTGCCATTTTGTCTCGTTACCTCTAATGTGCTCCTTGCTTTATTGCAAGCTCATCTCCTTAGGAGGAGAGAGTTACAGCGCTGTCAGGCTCTGCTACTCTCCGATAAAGAGCCGGCTGCTCCCGGCAGCTCCGGCCTCCCCTCCCCGGCTAATCCCTCCAGCATCGCTGCTTTCATCGCGGCCTCGGGGACCCTCTGAACCAGAGCAGACAGGGCTGGAGGGTGGGATCCTGACAGCCCCCTCGCAGCCCCTGCCCCTCCGGATCGGTGTTAACACCTTGTCCGCGGCGGCAGCGCCGCGTCACCGGAGCCCCTTAAATCACCGCTGAGGTTCAATAGGAAGGGACACGGCTAAGAGCTGCATCGATCCCTTCTGCAGTGCACGGGCTCCCAAATCCCACGGCCAGCAAAAAACCTGGCGTGGAGCATGGGCTGCTGCCCCGGGAAGGGTGTCCCTGGGCTTCTCAGGGCTGGTCTGACCGTGGGTGCTTCGCGTCTGGGGATTTCAGGAGATGCCACGACCCAGGTACCCAGAGAGCAGCCACAGCAACCCCGCCCGTGAGGGGCCAAGGGGAGGGGGCACGCAGAGCATCCCAGCACCTTTCCACGGGATGGGGGAGAGGTGCGAGCAGCTCTGGCTGCCCTGGGGGCTCACTGTGGCCCTTCGAGGGGTCAGCACCTCCCTCCCTGGCCGGGCTCCAGGACAATTCGGGCTGAGTGGGCTGTAAATGAGGAAGAAGGGAAAACAAATGATGCCAGCAGCAAGTGAAGGAAGTGTAGGAGCATTATGTAAAATATTAAATTTAATGCTATTCCACTTTCCATCTCAGTTATTAAATTAACTGAGAACTATGCTTGCACTTAAAAGATTCCTGTCATATTTTATGCACACGATGATCTCAGAGTAATTCGTGTTAGAAATATGTCATGTTAAATTACAGATACCAATAAACCTTACTTAAACTCAGCATTGATCATGTGTGGGAGATAAACTCCTCAGGGCCCGATCCCCCTGGCCATGCACCCCCAGCACTTCTCCCCACACTGGGATGGGACAGTGGGTGACAGAGGGGGGAATTTCCTTTCTTCCCTCCCCACCAGCTCAAGCATCTCCCACCGCAGGGCTGGGGCCAGGCAGAGCCAGCAGGGCATGGCAGGGACAGAGGGGACATGGTGGGGTTTATCTCCCGGGGAGAGCAGGTGTTGCTTGACATGCTGGGAGAGCCGAGGGCGCCGGGGGTGGGTGCGTGGAGCGGGTGAGGGGTGATGGCTCTCCCTGACGAGGTGACTCCACTTATCGGCAAAGATTTGGCGTCACCGTCTCAAACGTGGCACGGTGACACTGTCTCCTATGTGGTGTCACCTCTGCTGGCACTGGCCCATTGTCCCAGCTGCCCCCTCGGCGCGCGGGCGGAGGCAGCGATGGCCGCAGCAGCCTCCATTTCTTTGCTGAGACACATAAAGCCCCTCTCCTCCTCCAGTGCTGAGTGTGCTGCTTTTAGGGGTGCCAGGATTGCACCCGCTCAGAGACACCCCCGACCCCGTAAATGGGGACAGAGGGGCAGGGAGGGCAGCCCTGGGGATGCTGCCCCCATGGCACCCCCAAAACGCAGCCCATCGCTGCAGGGTGAGCTCCCGGAGCCCTCAGGGCCGGCATCTGTCCTTGGCACGGGAGGGCAGCCCCGGCTCACAGCTCCCGCCGAGAGAGCGAGCCAGAGCTGCATTACGAGGCGCCAGGCTCGGCGGGAGAGGGAAAATGCTAATAATAGGCCTGGGCAGAAGGGGAGCACAGTCCCTCCCTCCTGCACAGCCTCCTGCAGCCTCCGGCCACCACTCTCCCAGGGGATGCTCCTGGTCCGGGACCACCTGGGCAGGGCTGCCCCTGTGCCCCCCACAGCCGCAGAGGACAGATCCCGTCCCCACTGGGGCAATGCCAGCACATGGGGCTAGCAGAGCCCTCGGTGGGACAGGAGCACCGAACCCTTTCCCAAATCCCAGCCTGCAGCCTGCCCAGGGCTCGCTCTACTCCCACATGGCACAGCCCTCATGTGATCCAAGACTTGGCTTTTCCTTTATGAAAATCCTCTGCCTGTGTGCAGGAATCACAAGCTCTGGCTGCCCCGGGGCTGCTCCCACCGCAGCTCTGAGGCTTTTCTGGCAAGTTTGGCTTCTGCCTGCCCTTGAATAGCCCCGCTTGTTCTCGGAGGAGGGCCCGGCCGCCTCCCACCCAGCGCCGGCTCCAGCGCCCTCCTCCCTCCAGCCCAGCCCGGCGCCCCGCAGCCCCGGCGCCAGGACAGGGTGCACCCAGCGGGTGAGGGCTGGAGTCCCCCGGCTGTCTTCACCTTCAGAGACCCAATGGGAAGGCCCAGTGTCCCCGGGACTGCTGCTGCTAATCCAGACCCAAGGAGCATCTGAAAGCTCAACCTGTTGGTTCCTTTCACTTTGAGTTACCCGGAGGCTCCCCAAGGTCAGTCCCTGCTCGGGTCATGGGTGGAAATGTGACCTGCCCAGAGCACGTCAGGGTTTGGACCAGCCCGGTGTGACTGCCCACCCCCAAGGTGTGATTGAGGGGCTGTGTGCGGCCATCCTTGGGGACAACAACTTCCCAGAGCAGCCAGGAGCCCTCGGAGCTGCTCCCGTGTTATCTCGGTGCTGGCAACTCCCGGTGCTGAGCACCCCTAAACCGGGTGCTGAGCTCTCCCTTCCCCACAGCCGAGCATCCCCAGAACCAACACAACCCAACCTGTGCCACGGGGGCCACACGGCGCCACCAAACCACGGGGACACCGGCCGTGACCCTGCAAAACTGAGCTCGGGTGGGGACCCCAGCCCCGCGCGGGACACCCCACACCCACGGGTGCCCCCGAGCGCAGCCTCCCGCCGCCGGGGAGTAATTGGGTGCAGCAGCACATGCTGCGGGACTGCTTTAATCCTGCTCCAGGTGGCTGCAATCCAGTGCAGGATTTACAGTGCCCTGACCCCGAGCTGTCAAGAAGGAACAGCCAGATTAATGGGGTGGGCGGGTTCGTGCAATAATCGTTTGTTTGATGTGACAAGCCTGATAGGCGTTGATTTACTTACAGACTGATAGGCTTTTAATTGAGCACCTCCGTCCCAGTCACATCAAAGGCAGAGGTTGACAAGGGGCCCCTTTTACCAAAAGCTCCCGGTGACTGACAGATCCTGGATGCTAATTCTCCCGGGGAGGGGGTTCCCTCTTTTCTCTTCTCGGTGGTTTTTTATTCTCAGGCTGGGCCAGGCTGGCGCAGAGAAAGCTCCAATTCCTGCAGGAGAGGGTGCCTCTCCTCACCCAGAGCCCTCCGGCAAAGCCGAGCCCCGAGCACAACCCAGAGAGGCTTTTGTTTCCCTCACAAGAGTTTTGGGGTGCCCCTGCCTCCTCCTGCTGCCAGGTGGCTGTGGCCACGATGCCCAGGATGTCGCAGGCAGGAGGGCACCCATGGACAGGGCTTCCCCCCGTGCTGTCTCCAGCACTGTCCCCACCAGGGAGATGCTGTCCCTGGCACCCACCTCGTCCCTGGGGTGCCCTTCCTCCACCTCTCCCTTGGCTCCTGGGCCTTTGGGGTTGCTCTGGGTAATTCCCCTCCTAAAGAAGAGGAGGGACATGGCCCTCTGGTTGTCACACAGGTCTGGGGGGTTGGGTGTGCTCACAGCACTTTATCCCTGTCCCCAGAGCCAGCAAGGTGGCAGCCTCAGAGGGAACCACTGGGACACCCACAGGAGCATCCCAGGCCGGTCCAGGTGGTCAGTGAGTACCTGCCCTGGTGTGCAGCCCATGTCCATCAACCAAACTCACCTCTGGGTCCAGCTGTGCCACTCAATGGACAGAGATGGTAGAAATGAGCTGGAAAGTAGAGGCAGAACCAACCCAGAGCTGGTTTGTGGGCAATTTTTGGTGTCGGGGTGTGTTACCTGCCCCACCTGCTCGGTCTCCTCACAGGGACTCCGTTACACACCGAGATTTGTGGATTACCCTGGATGGGCAGAGAAAGTCACCTGGAGGTGCGTGCGTGGGCACAGGCGTGTGACAGAGCAGGTGCACAGCCCCCGACCCACCAAAGGGTCTGGAAAAGCAAAAGCAAACCCAAGTGGCTCAGACATTTTGTGAAAGACTTATAGGGGATTATGTTCTTAATAGGAAATTTAAGGATGTGGGTATAAATCACAGCCTTTTCCTCTAACCTGTGGGGTAGCATTCTCCTGAGCCTTTGGGCTGGATTAGCTCTGTCTATTTATGTTTTAAAGACGGATGTGTTTTTCAGTATCAAAATATAAATTATTTTTACTGTATCAATGATTAAATATTTTTCTTTGAGATCATAGAGTCCAAAAAAAATAAATGTTTCTGAAAAGGCATTCAAAAAATTTAAAAGAAGAAAAAAATCCCTCTGAGAACCCCTTTTGTCATTTGCAACCAATAAAAATGCCTATTGTTATGAAGGGCTCATAAATAATCTGATTTTGGCATGCTTTCATACCATACAGAAAATGAATAAATTAAACTTGATTTACAGCCTTTTTCATTTTTATTAGAGTTGCTCCAAACATTTTCTGTGACGTACGTGCCAGATGAGCTGCACTGAATGGTTTGAGGCTCTGGCCCTGGTGTTACAGAAATTAAGTTGGTTTAATTTGCATAGTTTAATTAACTAATACTGGCAAAGAAAAAAAGGAAACTGGGGGTGAAGGTGAATTTTTTTGTGGGTGTCTGAGGACTCAATGAACCCACTGAGGCTGATCCCCCAAAGTGCCAGCACAGGGAAACACTGGCATCCCCACAGCGATTTTGGGGGGTGCCAGTGCTGACAGTGATGGAGATTGGGAGGTCACCATCACTCCCCCTCCCCCTTTAGAGATGGGGAAACTGAGGCACGGGAGCTTGGCTGCTTGGCACAGCTCTCTGCAGCCCCAGCATGGGGTTACCATGGGGGTCAGCAGGGAGAACACCCCAAACTATCCTGGCTACATTCCGTGGCTGTGCGGACCCTCACTCTGATGGCACGGCCGGAAACTTGGAGACAAACAGGCAAAAACCCCTAAAAAGCCTCAGTTAAGAGACTGTGACCCCGGGCCAGCCCTGACCACCCGAGCTCCCTCCCTCCCTCCCTCCAAAGCTCTTTGGTGAGTGTGGGATGTTCTCCTCCCCCTTCTGCAATTTATCCCGTAGAATTTCCCACCAGGAAACAGCTTCATTACATCAACAACAGGAAGACCCCACTGATCTGTCACACAGAAAAGCAGCTGTTAGTCACACATCAAGGGAACAGGGGAGGGGAAAAAACCCTTCACCTTTTTTTGCTTTAATGTTTGCAGCGTTAATGGCTCTGCGGAGGGAAGCGAGTCCCGGCCATTCCATAACTAACCATCACCAGCCAGGATCAGTTAATATCCAAGTGTCTTCCTGCTTTTCCTGCTACATGATTGCTTTGGAAAGAAAGATTAATTCCAACTTTAAAAAAGAAAACACTATTTTTATCATTGCCAGGAGTCTATACGGGCTTAAAAAAGAAAAAGCACTTGCTTGTCGTTTTACATCTTGCAATTTTGTCAGTTGTTTTAAAACATGTCTCCTGTAATAAATAAGATCATTTTTATGCACTTGTTCTGCAGCTAAAAGCAAGGCCTGGGCTGGTGCTGCGTGGGGAGTGGAGGGACTCTGGGATGGAGCAGGGCAGGGAAAACGCTGACTCCGAAGGTTTTGCTTCCAGGGAGCAGCTGGAGGGGCTGCAGGGTGGGCGAGGGAGGATTTACCTGGGAAGCAGCAGGTGTACAACAGGCACCGAGGCACAGAGAAAGGCTCAGATTTAGGATGTGCCCTGTATCCTCATCCTGCAGTGGGGGCTGGAGCCATCCCCCAGCTCCCCCCACACTGACTGGAACCCCCGTGGGACCCGTCCGGGGACCCACCGAGCACGGGCTGTCCCTCTGCCCGGTCCCTCACGGCAGATGTCCCCTCAGCGCCCTGCAGAGGTGGGAGATGGTGCCTGGCCCCCCGTACCCCACACAACCCCCAGCTCCACTTATCCTGTTTTCCCTTAAACTGTCCTGCAGCAATGAAACAGGAGAGATTTATTCCAGAGTCAAAGCACAGCAGAGGAGAGTTACAGCGATTTAAATTCATGTCTTATCTTATCCCACCACAATTTTCCGTGCAGGTTGCCGCGCTCGGAGGCCTCTCTCCGTCCTGCCTGCTCTGCACCCCCTGGCACTCAGGATGCCAGTGCCATGGGACAGCAAACTCCCTGCTCAGACTCATCCCAAGTTACTGGAACATCTTGAACTTAAAGAAAACCTCACTTCCCTCTTCCCCAGCCTCACTTCACAGGTCACAAAGACGTCGGAGTCCCTGGGCTTCATTAGGGCTCTGCACAGTAACTCGTCCTTGGCAAAATCTAACCTCTTTCATGGCAGCCCAGGTGGGGCAAGTCCTGCTTAGGGACAAAAACATCATCAGTCATTGGTGAAAGTGCTCCCCGAGGATTCTTCAGCTTTGCTTCTCTTCCAAATATTTTGCTTTTCCTTTGGTGCTGGTGTTATTTTTGTTGGGCAAGGGTCTTGCTGCTTATATTTGAACTTGTGCAATCTCTGAGCAGAGAGGGGCTCATCATGGAGCAGAACTGGACATGGAACAGGGAAGTTTAACTTTCTCCCCTCTGGTTACTGCTCTCCTTAAATAAATCCTTGTGGATTTTAGAGCAGAGGATCCAACGGGCTCCAGGAAGGGCACCAGCATGGAGCAAGATTCACCATTACCCATGACATCCCTCTGATGAAGCTTTAATCCAGCAAGCACAAGCTGACCCAGAAATGGTCTCTGTGCCAGCACCGGGGCTGGATCAGGCCGTGGGCATGACCTGAGGTTCGGGGAAGGACAAACAGCCCCGGGGGCATCGCTGCTCCGTGCCCTCGCTCCGCTCCGGCGGCATCGCCGCTGCTCTTACGCACTCGTCCCACCTGATTTTGGGTTGCTCTGTTAAGGCCGTGTTGTTGTTGGCGAACAACTCGAGTGACTTTGAGGAAAGCCTTTTTTTCTGTTTCCTCCTTTTCCTCCTTCCTTGAATGGCTCCTTTGAACGGCAGCGCCTCTCCGCTTACATCCCGCTGTCCGGATTGAATCAATCTTGCGGTCAGCTTTGGGAGAGTGAAAAAAAGAGAAGAAAAAAGCTTCACAAAGAGGGGAAATTGACAGGCCTGACCCTGGGTGTGATTGATAGTGGTTGGACAAGCGGGACTGGATGTGGGGCTGCGCTAGGCAATGCCAGCACTCACCAGGGAAATCCAGCAAAGCCTTTTTTCCCAGAACCCGGAGCAGCGGGCTCGGAGAGGGGTGGGCACATAAACTTAATAATAGCAACATTGTTGGAACATAAAGCATCTGTCAGGAGTTAATATGATTAATTAGAGGTGTCTGCCTCTCCCCCTTTCACCTCTCCCTCGCTGGGTAGGCAGGAGGGACCTGAAACACAAACCCAGGGAGGGCAGAGATGGGGCCAGAGTGGGCACCCAGCCCCACATTGCCTTTCTTCAGGCCAAAGGTCCTCAGTTCTCATTCCATCCTGGCCCTCACGATTTTCTCCTCATTCCCCCACCCCCATCCCATTGCACATCTCCCCCCAAGCCCCCATTCTCCCACCAGCTCCCACCTGAAGCCCAGGAGAGCTAGGGAAGCAGCGCTTGCCCCACCCGGACCCCAGAGCCTCACATGCAGGACGTCGCTTGGGTAAAGCTCCAGGATTTATCCATGTGCCTTGGCTCCTCATGGATAGAGCCTGGCTGAGCTTGGTTGGTTTTCAGCCCCCCCCCAAAACTGAAGCCTCAGGGGTTTGTGAAATTAATTCAAGAATGTCTGGAAAAGGTAACTAGAAATAGGAAGTTAATTGTTGGAAGTTAATTAGTTATACAGCAGCCTGCACTGGCACCTGAAGACTTTTAAGACTCAGCAAACCAAAGAAAGGAGAAAAATGCCCAGAAAAAAGGAGTTGTAGGTTCACAAGGGAATTGTCACTTTGTGAGAGCTCTGAGTTAAGGCCCAGCTGGCTGCTGGGGCAGGGCGGTGGCAGGGCACAGGCACTGGGCGCAGGTTTGGGTGCAGGAGCCACTGGCACAGGGGTGCTGAGCTGTGCCATGCCAAGCTGTGCCAGGCTGATCTTATCTAAGCCATGCCAGGGCAGCAGTGTCATGCCATGGTGTGCCAGCTGAGCCATGCCATGATCAGCCAGGCTGGGCATGCCATGCCATCCTAAGCTGTGCCAGCAGTGCCATGTCAGCTGAGCCATGCCATGCTGAGGCGTGCTAGCAGTGCCGTGCCATCCAAGCTGTGCCATCTCGTGTCAGCCGTGCCAAGGTGCGTTAGCAGTGCCATGCTGTGCCCTGCTAAGGCGTTCCAGCCAAGCTATGCCAAGCTGTGCCACCAGTGTCATGCCATATCATGCCATGCCATGCCATGTCACGCAAGCCATGCCATCCAAGCCGCGCCAGCAGCGCCATGCCGTGCCGAGCCGTGCCAAGCGGCATCATGCCGTGCCGTGCCGTGCCGTGCCCTCCGCGCCGCGCCAGCCGCCGCCGCGCTCGGGCCGGTGCCGCGGTTCTCCCCCGCGCGGCGGCGCGGGGCGGTGGCGGCGGAGCGGCGGCGGCTCGCCCCCCCCACCGGCGGCTCTCCCCGCCCCGGGGGCCCGGCCGGGCGCGGATTGGTGCGCGGCGCCGGCCCCCTCGGAGCGCGGCCGCCATCGGGGCTATTTGACGTGTCGGTGGGGCCGGGGAAGGGCTTCGTCTCGCCGGGGCCGCCGCCGCCGCCGCTCCGCCGCCCGCCCGGCCCGGCCCGGCCCCGCGGAGCCCGGGCACCCCCCCCTTTCCCCCGCCCCAAATGAGCGGCGCTCCCGGCGGGCCCCGGCCGAGGACCCCGCCGAGCCGCGGAGCCGCGGCCGCCCCGTCGCCCCGGCCGCCCCCCGCCGACCCGCTGCGTCAGGCCAGCCGGCTGCCCATCCGCGTCCTGAAGATGCTCAGCGCCCACGGCGGCCACCTCCTGCACCCCGAGTACCTCCAGCCGCTCTCCTCCACGCCCGTCAGCCCCATCGAGGTCAGTGCCCGCCGCCCCCGACCGCGACTCGGACCGGACCCGCGCTCCCGGTCCTCCCGGCCGAGCTCTTCCCAGCCCGGCTCTCCCGGTTCTCGCGGCCGGGCTTTTCCCAGCCCGGTGCTCCCAGCATTCTCGGCCGGCTCTCCCGGTTCTCCCGGCCGGGCTCTGCCCTGCCTGGCGTCCCCGCTCCCCCCACCCCGTTCCTTCCCTCCCCCGCTGCCGCCGCAGCCCCGCTCCCCCCACCCCACCCCGTCCCTCTTCTCCGCGGCCGGGCGCGTCCCCCTCCCCGTCCCCCCCATCCCCGCGCCCTGGCTCGGCGCCGGGCCCGGCCCCGGGGTTTCGGGGGTGGGGGGAGGCCGGTGCGGGGGCGCCGTCGGGGTCCCCCCTGACCGGCTCCGCTCCGCCCGCAGCTGGACGCCAAGAAGAGCCCGCTGGCGCTGCTGGCCCAGACCTGCTCGCAGATCGGGAAGCCCGACCCGCCGCCCTCCTCCAAGCTGAACGCCGTGGCCGCCGCCGCGCCCGCCGCCGAGAAGGAGCCCTCCGCCCGCCCCGCCGCGCTGAAGCCGCCGGGCAGCGGGGACGTGCCCGCCGAGGACAAGTCGAGCTTCAAGCCCTACTCGAAGGGCGGCGGGGAGCCGCGCAAGGAGGGCGGCGCGGACAAGGCCGGCTTTCGGGTGCCCAGCGCCGCGTGCCCGCCGTTCCCCCCGCACGCCGCCGCCTCGCCCGGCGGCTCCCGCGGGGCCTCGCCGCAGCACCCCGACCCCAAGGGCGCCGAGGAGAAGAAAGAGCCCGAGGGGGGCAAGCCCAGCCCCGAGGGGACGGGCGGGGCGCTGGGGCGCGGGGCGGTGGAGCCCGGGGCGCACGGCGAGCCCCCCTCGGGCCGCAAGTCGGAGCCCCCCGCCCTGCCGCCCGCCGGCCATGTGGCCCCCGTCTCGCCCTACAAGCCGGGCCACTCCGTCTTCCCCCTGCCGCCCTCCAGCATCGGCTACCACGGCTCCATCGTCGGTGCATACGCCGGCTACCCGTCTCAGTTCGTGCCCGGGCTGGACCCCACCAAGCCGGGGCTGGTGAGCAGCCAGCTGCCGGGGGCGCTGGGGCTGCCGGGCAAACCGCCCAGCTCCAGCCCGCTCACCGGGGCCTCGCCGCCCTCCTTCATGCAGGGATTATGCCGGGACCCGTATTGCCTGAGCTACCACAGCGCCTCGCACCTGGGCTCCAGCAACTGCTCCAGCTGCGTGCACGACCCTGGCAGCCTCAAGAGCGGATACCCCTTGGTGTACCCCACGCACCCCCTGCACTCGGTGCACACCACGCTCTCCTCCAGCGGCACCCCCAGCCTGCCCGGCCACCCCCTCTACACCTACGGCTTCATGCTGCAGAACGACCCCCTGCCCCACATATGCAACTGGGTGTCTGCCAGCGGACCCTGCGACAAGAGGTTTGCCACCTCGGAGGAGCTGCTCACCCACCTACGGACCCACACGGCCCTGCCGGGGGCCGAGAAACTCTTGGCGGGTTACCCTACCTCCGGGCTGGGCTCCGCGGCCTCCTGCCACCTCCACCTCCCGCCCGCCGCCCCCGGGAGCCCCAACACGTTACCGGCCTCGCTCTCCTTGAGGAGCCCACACACTTTGGGACTAAACAGGTACCACCCCTATGGCAAGAGCCACTTGCCCACGGCCGGCGCCCTGCCCGTGCCCTCCTTGCCGGCCGCCGGACCTTACTACTCCCCGTACGCGCTCTACGGCCAAAGACTCACGTCAGCTTCCGCACTGGGATATCAGTAGCCACCGCGGCCCCGGCCCGGCTCAGCCCCCGAGCCCCAGCCCCCCGCGCCCTCCTTGGACTCTGTATTTATTACTGTATGTTAGCTTAAAGCTGGGAATATAAGTGCATTATACACCAATGAATCAATGGTATGCAAAAGTCTGTGTCCAAAAAAAAAAAAAACTCGAAAAAAAGAAAAAAAAAATCCCTCTTTACTTTGCAGGTGTGGGGCTTTGATTTTCCCCTTCTGTTTCTTTTGAATTTTTTTTCCTTCCCCTTCTTAATTTCCCCCATGAGAAATTCTTGCATGATTCCTGCCACACATGGAAAAGCAAAAAAAAAAAAAAAAAAAAAAAGGCATTTTCCTCCTCCCCCTCTGCGTTTATCGCTCTGGGATTCTGTTCTCTGCGTTTGTAACTCGCAGATGTAATTTTTTTTTTGTAATTTTTTTCTTATTTTTAATTTTTGGGGGTTTAAATTTTTTTCCCTTTTAAAATTTTTGTTTCTTTTTTTTTTAATTATTTTTTTCCTTTTTTTGTTGGCTTTTGTTGTTGTTGTTTTTTTTATTTTCTTTTTTTTTTGCGCTGTGTCCGGAGCCCGGGGGCTGCGGACGCCGGCCGGGTGATGGTCACCCCCGGCCGTGCTCCCCCCGCGGCCGTGCCCCGCCGTGGGCTGCAGGACCCCGCGTGTCCCCCCCATCCCGGGGGGGCCCGGAGGAGCGGCGGGCGCAGCGGCAGGACCGGCGGCCCCGGGCGGGCGGACGAGCCCCGGTAAGTCTGATTTTGTTAATAAACGGCTCTTGGTTGTACCCACGCTCTGGTCTGGTCTCGTCCCTGCCCGGGGGTCCGGCGGGGGCCGCGGGGTCCCAGCACCATCTAGCGGCGGCGGCGGACGCGGCGGCGGCGGGACCGAGCGCCGGAGCCCCGCGGGACCGAGCGCCGGAGCCCCGCGGGACCGAGCGCCGGAGCCCCGGGTGCGGTCCTGGCGGGGCCCTGCGGGCTCCGCGCCCCCGTCCCCCTCCCCGCGTGTCCGTGCCCACGGTGTTCCCACGCGTGGCGGCGGAGGGAAGGTTCGAGAAGGCGTTTGAGCGGGATGAGAGCGGGAGCCCTGGTGCCCCCGGGGCGCTGCGGGGAGCGGGTGGTCACCCCTTCCTGGGGATGCTGTTTTAGGGGTGGAATTGCAGTAGAAGCAGGGTCCCAGACCTCGGTGTGAGGGTGGCGAAGAGGTGGGGGGTCCTGTCTGCTCCCATTCAATCTTTGTGCCGGGAGAGGAGGGCGATGAATGGCTCTGACACCGTCTGGCTCCATCCCCGCCATGTTGGGGGCTCAGCCGGGCAGGGGGCTCTGCCCGCTCCATGCCCCAAGGAAAGTGCTTTTCGTCCAGCAGTGGGACCCCTGGCCAAGCCCCTGCTCCCCTTTGAAACCCTGCATGCCCCATTGCCCCACACCATTTGTATTTTTCTGCCTTGCTCCTGTTGCATTTCAGTGAGTCACGCAATTAATCCCTGTTAATTGCCTTCTCGATATTGCTTTCTGCCCCGTGTTTAAATTCCTTTGTGTCCTTTGAGCTGAGAAATAATGTGCTGAGAACAGGGACTACTTTTACCGAAGGGATTTTTATTTCCCTGCTTGTGCCTCGAGCGTGGCTGCGGGCGTGCGGCCGGTGGGAGGGCCCTCTGGCAGGGGGAGAGGTTGGTGGTCCAGGAGCCAGTTTGGCTCCGTTCCGAGCTCCCCAAGGCTGGGGGAGGCTGGTTTCGGGGGTTTGTGGCTGCCCCTTGCCCTGTGTGGATGCAGCTGGGGTCCGGTTGTGCCCGTGGTGGTGTTGCTCCTTCCAGGTGGGATGTTTGCTGGATGAGGGCCTGGGGTTTGCAGGAGTGGCGTTGGAGCAGGGGGACTTTGCTGCGGGTGTTTGCTCTGTCCCGTGGGCACAGCAGGAAGGAGGTGCCAGGCCCAGGCTGGTGCAGCCACTCCAGTGTCTCCTGCTGGGTGCTGAGCCCTTTGGCAGCTGATGCAGGCCGTGGAGCAGGGTGCCAGGGGCGGTGGGCAGAGCAGCTCCAGTGCGTTCCCTTGGGTGGCATGGGAGGCATCCAGACCCCCCATCCCTCGGGAGCATTGCTTCTCCCTGGACGTGGCGCCCACTCCCACCCGTGATGCTGCTCGGTGTCGGCCTCGCTCGGGCACTGCCAGTCCCCATCGTAAATCTTGGCTCTTCAGCTGTGCCTTTGTGATGCCAGGCCTGTCACAGGTTCTTGCACTGGAATTTTGTCGCACCGCGCGAGTCCCTGGCCACGGCCGGGCACCTCGTGCCGCGGGGTGGGAGGGCGATGCCACAGAACCTCGAGGCGCGGTAGCCCAGTGCCAAAATCAGCACACCCAGGGCTGTCAGGGCTGCCGGGGCTGTGCCATGTCCCAGCCATGGAGCAGCCTGTGCAGGGGGCTGCACAGCCCTCGTCCTGCCAGAGCCTTCTCCCAGAGCTGCCGGGTGCATCCCTCCTTACGGTGAAGCTCCATCCCCCTCTCCCCCAAACCCTCCCTGCACCAGGATGGTCCCCGCTCCAAAAACGAGCCCGTGCACCTTCCCTTCACCCACGGTAGGGCTGGATGCTGCTTGGATGCATCCTGCCATGCAGGAGGCTCCCTGAGGAATATTTTTCCCTTCCCTAAGGACTGCAGCAGCGGGGCCAGACCGTGTAAACACTGCGAGTATCATCTGATAGCAGCGGCACTTGGGCTGGAGCTGCTGGGGAACAGTTGCATTGCCAATATATTAAATAACTCCCTGTGTAATGTATGCCCAGGTTATTGCGGAATTCATTTTATAATAAGAGTACTGGGATGCACTTTATTAATCATTCTGTCTAACAACCTGCACTCCACAGTTTCGGTTTGATTTGATTCAATCCTGTCTTTCTGCAAAATATATGGCTGAGTGGGTCGGATAATGTATGGCTTAATTTAGAGTTGTATGGGTTTGAATTACCATTTTCATAATGTGCTCTGCATTAATGTGTTGCATCATTTATACAGAAAAATGTGCGAGGTTTCAAACCTCTCCAGGAGGCAAAAGTCACCTAAAGGGAACACGGAGAGACAGAAAAAGACCTTTTCAAATCCAGCTGGGGCTGGGAGGACAGCAGTGGGTGTCAGACATGGGGACAGCAGTGTTGGGGCTGTGCTGGTGGCTCCTTTCCCCATGGCACAGCAGCACCTTCTCCAGCTTGCCCCGAGCTGCCGGGGACCTGCAGCGCTTGACTCGCCGGTGACCCCGGTGCCGGTGCTCGCCGAAGTCGCGCCCACCGTCACTCACCCTGCGCCGCGAGGAAAAAGCTCTGATTATCCAAATACAGTCATTAAAGGGGAAATGTGTTTTTAGGACTGTCAGAGTGATTAATGAGGGTTAGCAATCCTTGCAAATGCACTTGTTTAGTCTAACTGGCAGCCTCTCCTTTCCTATTGATTTATCGTGGCAGTTGCCGGGGCCGTGGTGTGTGTGGAAGGAGCGGGGCTGCGCCGGGACTGTCGGAGCACGGCGAGGGGCCCGGCCGAGCGGCACGGCACGCTCTGCTGTGCCGGAGGCAGCCGAACAAAGGCAACATTATACCCTGTGCCGGGGAAGGAATGACTTGGACGCACACGCCGAGCCACTCCGCGTGCCTTATAAATATCCCCGTCTGTAAAGCCTGAAGCCCAGCTGACCACAGCCACGCTGTCCGCCCAATAAATACGTGAATGAAAGAGCCAGGCCCTATTTTTTCTTGTTGTTTTCTTTCCTCTCCTGCACAAAAATCCCCGATGTCTTTTAGGTGATGCAGAGGTGGCTGCCCGCAGACGTACAAGGCGTTTCAGAGTCCAGAGCGGAGCACAGCGTCCTCGAGGGCTGGAGCCTGCCAAGGGGTCAGGTCGGGATGCAGAGGCATGGGCCAGAGCAGAGCCATGGTGGGTGGATGAGAAGTTCCTCAGCTGCATAAAGCAGCTTTTCTTTCCACGTGAGCACTGGTGGATGCCACGGAGAACACGAGCCCTGTTTGTCCTCAAAGCCAGAGTGGCGTGGACACCTCCTGTCCCCCCACCAGCATCCCTGTGCCCAGTCTGGGGTCAGGGGTTTGCTTTGGGACACGCTTCGTGCTGCACAAGCTGAAAGCAGACCCGGAGGGACAGAGCCGTGCTTGGAGATGGCAGCGGAGGTGCTGTGCCTGGGCTGTGCGCTGGAGCCCTGCAGGAAGGGAGCAGCTGGAGCAGCCGGTGGTGATGTGGAGCGGCCGGGGCAGCACCAGGGTGTGGAGCTGCCCCTGGGTTGGCACCGTGAGCGCAGCCCCTGGCCTGGTGTTCGCCTTCAGCCACTCCAAGCAGTGGGACAGCATAAGTGACAAGAGGACCTGAGCGAGGTGAGTGGAGAAGGGCAAAGACCTCAAGGCGCCAAAGCCAGAAGAGCGTGGGCAAGCACCCGGGGCACTGCAGTGGCCAGGAGTACCATGGATAGGAGTGGACTTTCCTCTGGCTCTGGATAACAACTGAAGAGCTGCTGCCGCCTCTGCCCTGGCTATGAATTGGCGTGCGATACAAATCCTCCAGCAGCTCCAGTTCCAGCTTCCAGCAGCGATACGCTGGCGTCTTCTTTGTCACACCAGGACACCCAGCCTTGGCTGGTCACCAGTGACCCCATGGGAAGTTCCCAGTGTGACCCGTGGCCATGGTTTCCCTCTTCTGCAGTGTCTGATCAGCGTGACGATCCAGCACAGGGTGACAAAGCTCTGGTCCTGAGGCTGGCCCTGCTCTGGGCACGGCCGTTCCCTGCAGGGCACAGCCGCTCACACAGGTTGACACCGCGGTGTGGGAGGGATCCCGCTCATGCTGCGGGGCCCGGTTCAGTTACCCCTCTGTTTACTGTGATGAATAACTGGAGAATGCTGATCCCTTACACACCACCATTTCAGCTGGACCTCGCCGGGGAGCGCAGGGGAAGGCGCTCAGCTGACAGCTCCGTGCACAGAGCGTGGTCCTGTAGCTCGAGTCCCAGTAACAGATTGACACAGACCGTTGTGTTTTCTAAAGGTGTTTATGGAAATCTCCGGGAGCAGCTTTGCCATGGTTTCATCCCACCTTCCAGCGTGGTGCAGGAGACAGGACAGGAGGATGTGACCTGCACGAGGATGGACCCACAGGGGAGGTGCCTTTGCCAAAAGTGACAATGGAATGCTGACACCCACGGGCTGAGCAGAGCTGGACAGGACACCTGATACTGGGCAGGGTGCAACGTGACCTCTTCCAACACCTTGTGGTCCCAGAATTCATGGATCATCCCTCCTGGCCTGGCAAAATGTGGGAGCGGAGAAAGGACATGCAGCATCCCGGGCATCTGGTGGCTTTGGGGGCTTGACAGACCTCTCCTGCAGACACCTCAGTGGAACAGAGAACCGAAATGGCCTTTTTTGTGTCCCCCACATCTGCAAAGGGTGGTTCCCAGCAGCACTTGGGGCTGTGCTGGTGTCCACCACAGCAGCCCCTGCATCTCCACTGGTGCATCTGTGGGACAGGGAGATGCTGCTGTACCAAAGAAAAAGGGACCAGTGGGAGCCTGAGGTCCCAGCGCCACCTCTCCTTGAGCAGCTCCTACAGGAGGGGTGGCTGGGGGGCTCTGAGAGTGAAGGACAGGAGAGAGATGGGGACTGTCAAAGATGTTCTGGATGTTTCTTGCTGAACCCTCACCATATTCTCTGCACTTCCTGGAGGGAGGAGAGGGGAGAGTGAAGCACCCAAAAGATATGCTGTATTTTTCTCTCTGGATGAGAAGGATGGGGCTGCTCATCACCAAGGACGGCAGCAAGGCCAGGAGCTCTTGGTTCTCTGGGCAGAGCTCCCATAAAAGTGACTCCTTGTTTCTGCTGGAGCAGTGTTGCCTTTGTGGGGTTTTGTTCCCGTTCCCTGCACAGTCCTGGTAACATCCAACAGGCTGGAGAAGGACAGTCTTCCTTGGAGGTGAGAAGAGCCGTGTTCTGGGCAAAAATGGAAGTGGAGCCAAGAGCCCTTCATTCCTTCTGGGGTTCCCACAGTCTCTGCTTGTGTTTTGTTTTGGGATCAACTGGGACAGAGGGGCTGGCTGGGTGTGCACCATGTCTGCTCCTCTGGCTGCAGAGATGCGCTCTGTCCCCGCTGCTGCCTCCGTAATTCCCAAACTTTTCCAAGTTGCTGCACTGGCTCAGAAACCCTGCAGCACTGAGGGGTTCCTACCTAGGGAACACTCCAAAGGGAGCACCAGGATTCGGCAGCCGCTCACCTGCTTTTGGGATATCCTGGTGTGTGGCGGACCCTGAGCTCTCCTGGCCACGGGGGAAGCTCTCAGGGCGCTGGGTCTGTCGTGCTGGGTTTGGGGTCTGGCTCTGAGCACTGGGGGTGCACACAGCACCCGCATGTTCCAGGTGAGTTTGGGGGACATGGAGGCCAGGGCAGGGCTGGCAGCTCTGGGTTCTCTGTGCCAGCAGGGCACAGGGAGAGCTCAGCACCACAGCCAGGGGTGGGCAATGGCACAGACCCCTGGCCTTTGATCACACCCCGGGGCAGCGATGGGCTCCTGGGGAGAGGGGCATTCTCCCCGTGGAGCCAGCGCGGTGCCAGGGACGCTGCTGGCAGCCCGGGGTGCCCCTGCTCACCCTCTTCCCGTGCCCTTCTCCCGCCGCCGGGAGCAGCCCTTTCATCTCCCGGGGAGGTACAAATGGAGCTGTCAGATGCCATCAGCCCCGCGATATGACAGGTTGTGGGGCCGGGGCCCCTCGAACAGAGCAGCCTTGTCTGTCAGAACCGCCTGACACTCCCCATAATGGCCAGATGGATGAGACTCTGAAAGTAGGGCCCGGCGCGTTTTCAACTCTATTTTGGGTGAAAACACTTCTTGAAAGATCTTGAAAGGAGCTGGCAGTTTAGTAGTTCAAATGATTAATGAGCACTGGCTCTGCCGGGTGGATTTCTCGCGCTGTGCCAGCAGCTGGGCTGCTCCAGCGGGCCAAGACACGCCGCGCTCCCCCCGCGCCCCCCGCGCCCCCGGCTCCCCCCGAGCCCCCCTGGTTTTCCCGGAAATGACACCAACGCGACAGGCCCTGCATATGGAAAAAGTTAAATATAAATTACTGCTGAAAGAGGCCTCGCTGAGCGGAGTTAGTTAAAGATGTTTATGGATTCAGAAACACGGGCCTGCATATGTATTTAGGGATGACAAATGTGATTCAATAAGTCAGGAATTTCTCCGTGGGCTGAGGCGGGACCCGCGCGGCGCGGGCGCTGCTCTGGGCTCTCCGGCTCAGTGCCGTAAATCCTGCAGACAGGCTCCTTGTTCCTTCCTGGCCTGCTTGGGACTGATTTCTGCGTTTTCCCTGGATCAGACCAAGTCGCTGCATCTCCTGTGCTTGGGATGTGACAGCCCTGCTCCCTCCGTGGGGCGGGGTTGGGGGTGCTGGATGCTCCGTGGGGGTCACTGGGGACCGCGCCGTCCACACCGCCACCAGTGCCAGCCACGTCCCTGTCCCTGAGCTCTCCAACCCCCCCCCCCAGAGCCGCCGGACCCTTCGGGACTGTCAGCAGATGATTAATGACCAACAACTCCAGAACTGCCCCAATCACCAGTTTGGGGTTTGACCCGGTGCTTAATGAGTTCATCCCTAATTCTGCAGCCCCTTCACGTGGGCAGCTGGGGGGGTCTCACAGAGCCTGGGGAGCACCCCCAAACTGCCTCACATTCCCGCTGCTCTGTGGTGCCTTGCTTGGGGTGCACATCAGGGACCACAACACACTGAAGCAGGAAACCCCTAAACTAAACTCCAGCTGCTGTGGTGGGAGCCAGGGAGGGATGCCAGGTCCATGGCAGGGATGCCGGGTCGTGGCAGGGATGCTGGATTTGGGGTGACAACCCCCAGCAAATCTGCAGCAATGGGCAGTGCAGGAGCCACCCCCTTGGCTCCCCTCATCCCACACCTCTGTGAGGCTCAGAGGGAAGTGCCTTTCGGGGGGTCAGCGCCCGGCCAGGCCTTGGACCCACATCCACATTCCTTTGTCCTGATTTTATTCGTTAGCAGCGTTTGGCCTGGATATGGAGACAGCTAATGAGGGACAGAGTTTATTGCAGTTTGATTTTTCTGTTAAAACAATACAATAAAATAAATGCACTTGGAAATCTGGTCTGTGTTTGTACATAGGAGATTTATGGCTCTGAAGGCTTCCAGAGAGACGCAGCCTTTCATTCCCTTCCTTATTGGAACAGATCATGTTGCAGAGTTTAAAGGCCTCTGGAGTTGTGATTTATTTGAAGGGAGAAATAAGGGAAATCCAACTATCTGTTCCCTGGCTCGGATCATCCAGTAACTCCCAGCCAAGGGGACGGATCTGCACCTCCTCCACGGACTTTTTATTTTTTTCCCTCCTGTCGCTTACATTATCCCGCTCTAAATATATCCCCGAACCAGGGATGACTCCTGACCTGGGCTTCAGCACCTCGCTGAGGTTTCCCCAACCCTTCCCGGAATCCCACAAATAAATCTCTCTCCTGGAGCCCTGTCCGAGCTCCACCACGCTGCTGATGGGACGGGACCTGCGTGGGGCCGGCTGCTGCCTTGATCCAGAGCTGAGATAAAGGCAAGGATCTTGGGGTTATCTCTGGAATCGGGTGATAAATTCATGTCACCTGTCCCTGCTTCCTTTCAAGGGAGCTCTTTCCCCTCCCTTGCTGCTCTCCCAGCCAGAGAAGAGCAGGGCAGCTTGGATCCAGGTCAGGATTTGTGCCTGAAAATCTCTTCCATGAACTTCCTAACCCGCCAGCCCCTGCCTTGTTTCCCCAGCTCAGCAGGATGAGGCTGCAGCTCCCACATCCCAGCAGGACTGTGCTCCAGGCCGGGGCTGCCACGGCTGCCTCCCTCTCACCCTCATGGAGGAAAACTGTGCTCTTCCCTTCTCTGAGGTTTCCTGCTCCCCAGGGGTGAAGCACCTGGATGACTCCGTGCTGCTGTGCTGCACCCCAGCCCATCCCAGTTACCCCAGTGGATGCCACCAGCAGGAGCAAGGTGAGATCATTCCCTGAGCCTAAAACAGACATTTTTGAAGCATTTGGTGTTTCCAGGCCGGAGCTTCGTGCGTTCTGGTGCAACTCCTGCTTCTCCCAGGTATCTCTTGGACTCTCAGGAATGATGAATTTTGGTCTCATCAGCACTGTCCATCCTTTGCTGTGCTGTGGGGACACACATGGGAGGGGAATTCCGTTCTCCATCGTGACCATCTCACTGCGGGTCAGGGAAGGAGCGACTGAGGTTTCCAGATGGGGGGGGGACCTGGCTCTGAGGGCCACTCTCCTCCTCCTGTCCCAGCTCCATCCCAGCTCCTCCAGCCCATGTTTTTGGCGGGGTATTCTCTCCCCCTGCGCACAGACGGGCTCTGTTTGCCATTAGCTTCCCCCCCTCTGCCCTAGGAGCCGATCCCAGCACTAATTCTCACGCATGTTTCGGGTAAATCTACTTTCTTTCCCGGGATGAATTGTGGTTTCCAAGCACCATTAATCATTCCCCTTTAGAAAACAGCATCGGGGGGCTGGAAACACATTGCTCCTTTCTTTACTGGGGGATGACCTGGCACGCTGGCACCCGGCCACGGGGCTGGCGCCTGCGGGACGACAAGGGGCGCGGAGAGAAGCCTCGGGGAGAGCTCCCCTCCTGTGCCAAGAGTTGGCTCCCACCGGGATCACCTCCCCCAGGACAAACCCCAGCTCCTGATCAGGGGCTCATGGAGCGAGAGGCTGGGGATGGAGAGGAAAACACTGGGAATGCCACGTGCTTAAAGGCTTTTCCCAAGAGCCTCCTCCCAGCGGGGCTGTTCCCTGGGAGCTTGGTTGCCCCATGGCAAAGGCGGGAATGTCTCCCCACTCTCCGCCTGCCTCACACAGCCCTCCCAAGGGGACGTGGATTGAGGACTCTCAGCTCATAGCCCGCAGTGGGTTTGGGTGGGCCCGAGGCAGAGGAAGCCCCCCCTGCCCCGCCGGCCATGGGGAGGGGGCACCGTGACTACATGTGAGCGGTTCCCTCCCTTCCAGCTCCGGACTGTCAGGGGATGATTAATGGCCAACGCCACACAACTGCCTGGACTGCCAAGTGCTGTATTGTTAGAGCTGACACGGAACGAGCCCGGACAGACTCGAACACAATTCTGCCCCGTAATCGGCAAATAACGTCCGATGGACGGAATTCGGGAAGTGTTCCCCCCACACAGCCCCTCTCCCACCCCCTTCCCTTCCCTTCCAGAGCCAGAGCAGAGCAGGAAAGGGCCCAGCCAAGCACCCTGCACCCTCCCAGCTCCTTCCAGGGATTTCCCTTCCTGGGCTCTGCTGCTCCTTCAGGTTTCAGCTAGGGAACAGCTGGGATGGGACAGGATGGGACGGGATGGGATGGCATGGGACGGGGATGTGAACAAGGATGGGATGGGGATAGGAATGGTGTGGAAATGGAGATGGAGGCAAAATTGGGGATGGGGATGGGGATGGGGATGGGGACAGGATAGAAACGGAGATGGAGATGGGAGTGGGGCTGGGGCAGGACTGGTGAGCAGAGCTTTCTGCCCCACCGCTGCAGCTGCAGAGGTAACCTTAAACGCCAAAGCAGGAGCGGCGGGGACAGAGTTTTTCCAGCCCTATTCCCAGCTGTCAGGCAGTGATTAATGGCCAACAGCCTCGGAATTGCCTTTATTGCCAGCCCGGCATTGTTACTTGTGACAGCTAATGAGGGCAGACAGACTTTACACCGCGCCGTGCTCCGGCCCCGCCGGACCCTCCCCGCCCCGCAGGGACCGAGTGGGGCACGTCCCACCCGGGGCTGCCCGTGCCTGTCCTGGCCCTGCCCACAGCACCCCCATCTCTGCCCGCATCCCGACCCAGGGCCTGCCCAGGCCCCATCCCGGCTCCATCCCCACGAGTCCGGAGCCACAAGCACCCAGAGACCCTCAAATTGTCTCACTTAACTCTGCAGAAAACCCCACAGGATATTTTGACAGGGGCAGAGGGATGAGGTAGAGATGAAGAAGTCTTCAAGTGCTGGAGAGAACTGGGTGCAATAAACCATTTATTCCTACAAAAAGCCCTGTTAAAATCCCGAGCGCTGCGGCACAGACACCACTGAATGTTCCTGGCCTCGGGTCTAGTAGTAATGATTTTTTTTGGCTTTTAGGTTTTTTTAGGATTATTACAAATAATATTTACCTTTGTGCTGGTTCACATCTTGATGCTGTTAAACACGTGGCCACAGCTGGTTTCCCGTTCAGGGCAGTGATATAGTGCCGGTGTTATGAAGCAAAACCTCTCCTGCGAGCCAGAACACCCCACATTTAAAAATCTATTACTTTTCAATATTCCATGGATGCATTTTGCTCCAGCTCAGAGCAATTTCCTAGTTTACCCTTATTAAACTGAGAGGGGCTGAGCAGAGGCTTGTGATTTATGAAACACATACTAGATTCATTAAAACCTTTAAAGATTTAATACATTTTATCAAGGCCCTAAATCTGGGCAAACGCCTTTAAAAAAACACCAACTACAGGGTGTTTTTCATCTCTGGCGCCCTTTTGCGCTTATTTAAGAGCTGTAAAATTTGGATTGACAAATATCGTGGATATTTCATTCCTTATTCCTAAATGGCACTGAACCCTCCTGACAGGGTTGTTATATATAACCTCGGAGATCTATCACGAGTAAAGATCAAATCATTCTCCTTTATTGACGTTTTATACATCTCTCACATGGTTTTTAGGTCCGTTTCCACGATTACAGAGCTGGATGATTCCACGGTTCCTGGCCCATCCCGTTTCCTGCAATTGCCCGAACAAGGTCCGGACAGGGAACGGGGGGTTCCATGCGGGGGGCGTGGGGCGATGCCGGGGCGGTCAGAGAGGGGAGAACCCTTTGTGGGTGACAGAAAGAATTGAAAGAGGGGAAATTTAGGCCGGACATTGGGAGTCAGATCTCCAGGAGCGTTTGGACAATGCTCTCAGGGACACGGGGGGATTGTTAGGGTGTCTGTGCTGGGCCAGGAGCTGGACTGGATGATCCCGTGGGCCCTTTCCAGCTGAGGATCCTCTGTGGTTCCGCCGGGAAATGTCCCAGCCCGTGGATGGAACGGGATGAGTCTCGATGTCCCTTCCGACGCTTAACATTCTACGATCTGTGACTCCGTGGGTGCGGCACACCCCTCCACGCCGCCGTCCTGCTCTGTCCCCCCCGCCTGCACGGGGAGCGGGCTCTGGGGGGGCCCGCACGCCCAAACCCCTGCGGGGTCGCGCTGCGGGAGCGAGAGGGTCTCGAACCTGCGACCTCCAGCGCCACATCCCCCGCTCCTCCATCGCCCTCTGGCGGCGGCGGCGCGGTCGCGCTGTGATGACGTCAGTGGCGCGCCGCCGGTGCCGCCGCCGGTGCCGGGCATGGCCCAGCTCGGTGCCATCGCCGCCCTCGCCCTCGGCGTCGCGGCCGCCGCGCTCCTGTCGGCCGTGCACAAGATCGACGAGGGGCACATCGGCGTCTACTATCGGTGAGACGGGCCCTGCGGGGAGAGAGCCGGGCCCCGGCCAGCCGCCGCTCACGGTTCTCTCTCTCTCTCCCCCTCTCGTTCCCTCCGCAGCGGCGGCGCGTTGCTGACCTCCACCAGCGGGCCCGGCTTCCACCTCATGCTGCCCTTCATCACGTCCTACAAGTCAGTGCAGGTGCTGCTGGGCCCGGGCCCGGGCGGGGCGGGCACCGGGGGAGCCCGGCTGGTCCCACGGGGCTGGGGGCGGCCGTGTCCGGTACCGGGG
Source organism: Coloeus monedula (assembly GCF_965178545.1). Taxonomy (NCBI): domain Eukaryota; kingdom Metazoa; phylum Chordata; class Aves; order Passeriformes; family Corvidae; genus Coloeus; species Coloeus monedula. Next base: position 727,783 of record NC_138808.1, on the reverse strand, counting down.
ACGGGCGGCTCTCGGGCCGGTCCCGCTGAGCCTCGAACGAGGGACTGAGCGAGGCGGGTGCAGCTCCTGCTTTGGAGGGTCCCGGGGGGACGTGGCTGTGTCAGAGTCCCGTGGGCTGCAGGATTTGTGCCGGGAAAATCCGTCTCTTAAGCCTCTTTCCTTCGATCTCCTCCAGACCACGCTGCAGACGGACGAGGTGAAAAATGTCCCGTGTGGCACCAGGTGAGATGTTCAGCTCTTACCCCCCTACAGCCCTTCATCCCAGCTGGAAGCTCCTCAGAGACTGAACTTCTCTGCAGCCCCCAAACTGGGGTCACTGGGAGGCTCTGCAGGGCCTCCCCAGGACAGAGAGCCCACCCCGGGCGGGGGGGTCTGGGATGGTGCTGGGCAGGCTGGGGTGGATCCCACACTCATCCCACAGGAGCAAACTCAGCCTCCAGCAAACGTAACTTTTTGTTTTTCTCGCTTTGCAGTGGAGGAGTGATGATTTATTTCGACAGGATCGAGGTGGTGAATTTCCTCATCCAGAGCGCGGGTGAGTCACCAGTCCTGCCCCGGACACTCCCCGGGGGCTGTGCTGCAGGAACAGGAGGTGAAGAGGTTGTGGCTGTGTTTGGTTGGAGCCAGGCTGTACCACAGGTGTGCCCTGAGCTCCGGGTGTCGCCTCTGACCCTGCTCTCCCGAGAATTTGGGGTGTTTATTGTTTCTTGCCTTTCTGATCTGCGTTAACCCAGCCCCCCCGAGCTTTGTGCAGCATCGGGTTGGAGTAACGGGGCGTGCAGGGGGAGCCAAGGGGGCTGTGAGCACAGGCTCCTGGAGCCCAGGGAGAACGACCTGTGCAGCCTTTTCCCAAATCCTTGGGTGTTTAATGTGGGAGTGCCTGGCTCAGCAGGGAGCTCTGTGTGTGTGTGTGTGTGTGTGCAGCCCCAGCACAGCCTGAGGGTGCTTCAAACCCTTCTGTTGACAGAGCAGAGGACAGATATTGGTGGAGGCGTCGCAAAACATCAGCAGTAAATAAACCTGCCCTGAGCAGAGGGTTTGAGGGCAGGGGGGGTCCCTCATTTCACAGCCCCTGCACTGGGACTGAGCTCCAAGGTTTTCCCTGAGAGTGCTCAGCCTCCTTTCCCCGCTTCCCTTCCCTCCCTCCTCCATCCCCGCTCTCTCCTCTGCCAGTGTACGACATCGTGAAGAACTACACAGCCGACTACGACAAGGCCCTCATCTTCAACAAGATCCACCATGAGCTGAACCAGTTCTGCAGTGTCCACACGCTGCAGGAGGTTTACATCGAGCTGTTTGGTGAGCTGCCCCTGGGACTGGTGGTTCTGAGGGTTCTCCCTGTGGGCTGTTGGTGCAGAACCCACAGCTGGTGGGCTTTTATCCATTAATCCCGTGTTTGCTCTGCTCAGAGGCGGGGTTGGTATCCAGCTGCCATCGTTTATCCGTGTTATCTTTTGGAGCTGAGTGCTTCAATATGTTGTAACAATAAACTCCAGCCCCAGCCCTGCCAGTAGCCTCCCTGTAGGGAAGGGAGCAGGAATTCTGTGGCATTCTCTGTGTGATTGAATCAGTCACAGGATTCTCTAATCCAGATGGAAGAGCCAGGCTGTGGCTCTTTGCTGTTACAGAAAGCCTGAGCAAGCACTCCCTGGCCAGAGGGTTCCATGAGCTCTGGGCTGTGCCCGTGGCTGCGGTGCCATAAACCAGGAGTGTTGGCAGGAGCCTGCTGACCTTCCCAACGGGAAACCGGGCACACACGGCAGGAGAGGCTGAGGAGAAGCTGGGGTTTCTTGGTAGAATTCGTGCAGTGGCTGCCAATGCTGAGTGTTTTGTTTCTGGCTCTGGACTGACAGGAAATCCTTGCAGCCTTTCAGCACTCGGCAGTGCTGGCTGTGGGCGCAGAGCTGCTGGGAATGGTTTGGGAGCGCAGCGGGACAGGATTTGTGCCTGAGAGAGCAGGGGGCCTGAGAGAGCAGACTCCTGCTCTCTGTTCAGCCTGGGCTTTCCAAGGAGCCTGGCTTCCCCTTCCCACACAGGCTGCAGGCCTGGGGCTCGGACCCCCCCCGGTTCCCAGTCCCTGCTGGCGCTGGACGGGTTCCTGGCCGATGGAGACTCCAGATGTCGGCAGCTGCTGCTGACGGCTGCTTGAAATGGGCTGAAAGCACCCGCTCTGCACAGAAGGAACTTGCACAAACTCCCCTGGAACTCCTGCTCTGAGCTGCCTGGGTCTGGCTCAGGCTCTGCAGTGGGGCACAGCCCCTTTGAGCAGCCTCACGTCACCCTCTGCCCCCACATCTGCCAGCAGGTGCAGGGAACTGATAACAGCTGCTTCCCAAACTCCTGGCTGGGCTTCATTAGGAGCCTGAGTTCCAGATAGGAAACTGGGACCAAAGCAAACAATCCAGGAGTGTGATGTGATCCCTCTTAAGGCCATTACAGTTTGATTTTCCCTCTGCACTTCCCAGCAGGCCCCAGCTGGAAGCGCTGCCCTCCTTGGAGCTTTCATCAGAGCAGGGTTTTAGGTTGTGTACCCCTTTGAAATCCTCAGCTACGCTGGAGTTCTGGGACTCCTTGAGCCAGAAAGACATTACTGATGATTTTTGCAGCCTGTTAAAGTAACTGATGCTGCCATTTCCCATTCCTGCCTTTCCATTTCCTTTTTGTCCTCCTGGCACAGGTGCAGGCCAGAGTCAGTCAGGATTTACCACGTTACTTCAGGATCCAGTTGGGAAGTTCAGAGGGGAAGGGGGTTAGAGCACAGACTCCTTGTTGTAAAGATTCAGGAAGATTCCAAACCACAGGTTTGGGGAAACTGGAGGGTTTCCTTTCATGCCTGCCATGTTCCTCTGGTGCGTCCCAAGGGTTGTTGCTGGGAGAGCTGGGAACCTGCCTCGGGGTCAGGCCAGCACTTCTACATCCAACTCCCATTTGTACTTTCCAGGAATAAGAAATGTGAGCCCTCCCAGCTCACTCTGGGTGCTGACAGCAAACTGTCCTGGGGGATGTTTCATTCCCTTTTCTTTTTCCCCCAATCAGATCAAATTGATGAAAACCTTAAACTGGCCTTGCAGCAAGACCTAACCACGATGGCCCCTGGATTAATTATACAGGTAATCAGGATTTGATTGAGATATTGAAGGTTCAGATTGTGAAGAGGGGAAAGGGCTAAAAGGAAACAAGAAACTGAGATTTGTTTAGGAAATTGCTTTACAGCACAGATTTCATTGAACCTGAGGAGTGGAAACAGTGTCCTACCTGTCTCCTCTCAGTTTTGATGTGTTGAGTTTCTCCTGAAGTTATTCTGGGTGCTGGTTTGCCCAGGTTACAATCTCTGTCATGTCAGGAGATCCTTCAATGCTGTTTCTCTGTGGATTTTGGGCCTGGTCACAGTTTGTGCAGCTCTGGTGGCAGAGCGTGCCCCAAGTGCCACCCCTGCAGTCCCAGGGGCCACTTGGCTGTTGGCCCATGTTCTCTCCTGTCTCCCTCTCTCCAGGCAGTTCGAGTTACAAAGCCAAACATCCCTGAAACAATCCGGAGGAATTACGAGCTCATGTAAGTGGCTTTGTGTTCCCAGAAGGATCCAGAAGGGCAGATTACCTTGGGCTCTGGGGATTGGGGTGCCCTTGGCTCCTGGCCTCATGCTGCCCCTTGGGAAGGGGCTGCCGAGGAGCAGCACTGAGCCCTGGCTGGGCTGGCAGGGCCCTCACTTGGAGCCCTTGAGCACAGGAATGCTTTGCCCCGGGGCTCCTTCCCCTGGGCACTGGCCCTGTGTTCAGAGCCCTCCTGGAGCCGTGGGTGACTGGCAGAGGGATGGATTTCAGCACTAATCCTGTTGTTTGACTGGGATGGAGAAACTGTTGATTCAACAGGCTGAAGACTCGCAAAGCTTTGAAATAACTTTCTTTGGCAGCACTTGACATGCTGATTCCTTTGCAACGCCCTGAGCCAGCTGCCTTCTCCTGCACTTGGTCAGTCAGACACGCCCGTGCTCCCTGAGCATGCTGCCAGCACTCTGTGCCGGCCAGGATGGGATCCCTCTCATCCATTCTGCTTCCCTGGCATTGCATGTCACCTTTGGGCTTGTGGTAAATCCTGTGTGGCGTGGTCATGGCAGGGGGTCCCAAATCAGCCTGTGTTCTGTTGCCATAAATACAGCAGGACGTGTTGAGAGAGACTCAGTTCCAGTGTCTCTTCCCTGGCTGGGAGCACGGGCAGAGTTTTTTATTTATGTTCACTCTTTAAAAACTCATTAATGTAAATAAAAACCATTAAGATAGAAAAGGCAATAGGGCAGCCTGCAGGGAGTGTGTCACAGGGACTCACTGGAAAATCATCCTGCTATGGAGGGGAGGAAAGAATGCTTTGGTTTAGGCAAAACGCTCTGTGCAGGTACCTGCCCTCACACTGCTGATCCCACCTGCCCTGGACACGTGCTGGAAGGAGGGGAGAACCAGGGATGTGCTGTGAATCCCACACCAGTGAGCCCCTGTTTTTAACTGGTTTCTCTTGCTCCCCAGGGAGAGCGAGAAGACAAAGCTGCTGATCGCGGCACAGAAGCAGAAGGTGGTGGAGAAGGAGGCAGAGACAGAGAGGAAGAAAGCCCTGATCGGTCTGTATGGGAGGGCTGGGAGAGGGAACGGTGGGGACAGGCAGCAAAGAGACCCCAGGCTCCAGAGAGGGGGAAGGGGTGCACTGGTTTGCTTTGGGACTTTCTCTGATCTGAAACTCCCTGAGAAGCTCAGGAGTGTTTCAGGTGGGTTCCAGCTTTGTTTTCTGCAGGCTGGAAATTCTTCCCACCATTTATTTCCACCTGAAGTAGGTGATGAGTGAGGATTTTCCAGGGTGAGGCTGCTTCTGGCGTTAGGAAGATGTGTGATGACAGTGTGGGTGTGTTCTTGTTTTCATTTCAGAGGCAGAAAAGATTGCACAAGTTGCTGAAATAACTTATGGACAGAAAGTGATGGAAAAGGAAACAGAGAAGCGAATTTCAGAGATTGAAGGTGAGTGGGGGGTGAGCTTTCCAGTAAGTAACTCCTGAAGCAGTTCACCAGGGAGCTCTTGAAGTGTGTGTTGGCTGTGTTCTTCAGTCCAGGCTGATGCTCCCAGGGGTGAAGTTCCTGACCAGAGGCAAGAACGGGAATTTCTTTGACAGCTGTGCTTCTTGAAACTCCCTTTCTCAAGGTGATCTTTGTAGGAGTTTGAACTCAAGGAGGTGTTCCCTCACCCATCTGATACGATGCTTTGCCAAGGAGACTCCAGGGCGTGGAGAGGGCTCTGCAATTCCAGCTCAGAAGTGGCAAGGCCTTTTTTCCCCTTACATTCATTATAGGCCCTGCCAAGCTTTGCAGAAGCCACTGAGGAGCCAATTAAGAGTTTTACAGATCAGCAGCTTCCCATGAAGAAGTTCTTTGCAGAAATACAGTGGGGTTTATTTCCTATAACTCTGTCAGCCCGTCAGTCTGGGTCTGTGCTGGCAGAGGATTCCTGCCTCTCTCTTTTTTCCTGGTGTCTGTGACTGGGCCCAGCCTCTCCTTTTAGCCCAAAGAGAGGAAGCTGTGGGCCAGACCATCCAGCTGTTTACATGATCTTTAAGTGCAGCAGCTCACAGGACTCCCTGCTAGGGGAAGTAAACAAATGGTTTATGCAGCTATGCAGCTCTCCAACCCAGACTGAGTGCTGCAATCGTGTGGCTCCATGCCTTGGGAGGAATGTCAGGAGAGGGGCAGGATTACACTCATTGGTACCCATCGTTATTACTGGACAGATACAGAGTCCGAGGGGGAAAAGGAGTGCAGTACAGAAACGGGAAGCATTGCTTTCCTTAAGTGTCTCTGCCAGGAGTCAGGAATTTCAGTATCCACAGAATCAGAGCCTTTGAGCAATTGTTGACAGAGCAGAGAAAAGCTCTCCAGCATCTGTCCAAGGGGCAGAGCCTGTAGAGGTTAAAATCCCCTGCTCTGCGTGCCAGAACCTTCATCTGCGTATCCCAGACCAAATCCCATCTGGGAATCACATCCACAGGCACAGACCTCATCTGCAGAGAGTGCTGGGCTGCTCAGGCTGTTCCTGGAGTCCTGGGCAAAGGCTGTGGGTAAATCCCACGTCTGCAGGAGAGCAGTTGCTGCGTTTCAGCACGAGAGTCAGCCCTGGCTCGAGAAGAAAGGCTGAGCTCGGCCCACGTGATGGGGATAATCAAACCCTGATGTGTGAGAAATTCTTTGAGCTCTGCAGTTGCAGATGCAATTCACTTATTAATGCTCTCATCCTGCAGCCATTTAGCTGTAAATTGAGCTCCCATTTCTGGGTTTCCCATTTTGTTCCCTCTTCCCCTTGTTGCACCCCGTGCAGTTTAGATGTGGCACTGGCCCCTTTCTGAAGAGTTTCCAGCTGCAAACGGTGCTAACGTGGCTGGAAATAAAAATGTGACTCAGAGCATGTGTTTGCTTCCAGATGCTGCATTTCTTGCACGAGAGAAGGCAAGAGCTGATGCTGAGTGTTACACTGCTATGAAGGTGGCTGAGGCCAACAAGGTACTGTGCTTTCCTTTGTGGTGCCTCAGAGCAGGGCCCCGGGCTGTGGGGGAATGCTCAGCACAAGAGCAGGCAGTGATCATTGTTTAAGTCAAAAAGCACAACGGAGGCCATCTCCTCTCAGCAAAGCTTTTATCTGACTGAAACAATTAGATCCTTATTTGCAAGTTCCTTTTGTTCTCTGGACAGATCAGTGTCAGGGTATGTGAAGTCTCTGCTCTGCCAGGTGCTCACAGGCCGTGGCTCTCTGTAGATGGAATATCAGTTTCAGTGTTGCCCTTTCACGCTGTTGTGATGAGAAATGTGGTTTCATTCCAGTCTCAAGTTGGCAGGCAGTCAGAGCAGGGGGATCTCCGGGGTGACAGGCAGGGGTAGAATAAACCACAGTGCAGGGAAAGAACAAATGGAGCTGATCTCAGATACCCTGGAAGAGCCTCAGTACTGCAAAAGTAAAAACAACAAAAAGTCCAACCTGGAAACAGAAAAATGGCATGGATAGAATTGCCAGGTGAGCAAGTTCCCAGGACACTCCAGCAGGAAGAGTTTCAGTTCTGTGGTGGTCTGTGAGAAGGGCCAGAGGGCTGGGGTGTTTGTACACAGGTTTTGTGCCAGTTGTTCTGTCCTCTCTGTGACAATGTCATTATCCTGAACGAATGAGTTCCTCTCACCCAGACACGCTCGTGGATCTGCTCCCTGGAAAACAGCCAGGGATATTTCCCTCCTCAGTAGTTCTCGTTTCAAGGGCTGCAGTGAGTGATGTGCTCTTGAGCATCTCCATCACGTTTGGATTGAGCGTTTTCCCCAGCTGCTCCCATCACTTTTCATTTTGCCATTTAGTCACTGGGATTTAGAGCTGCACTCAGCCTGGCTCTGGGCACTGTGTTTTCACTGTGGAGGGCTGGCCATGCCTGCTGTGCTTGTGGAAAGTATGTGCCTCGTGTGCTCATGGCACGAATCTCCTTTTCCCGTATCTGAGCTGTTGTGACCCGTTTTCTCTCCGTGCAGCTCAAGTTAACTCCCGAGTACTTGCAGCTGATGAAGTACAAGGCAATCGCAGCCAACAGCAAGATCTACTTTGGCAAAGATATTCCCAACATGTTCATGGACTCTGCAGGGAGCCAGAGAAAATCTGCAGAGGGACTGGCAGAGGGAATCCAAGATGAGGACGGGGCAGGAACCAGCGAGGACACAAAACTACTTCATAACATCAACTGAAAAGAAAGATTTCTATTCGTTTTATATCAAAACATCATGAACTGGGAAATTCCTTTTTGTTTTCCCCCTTTCCTGTGCTGAAAGAGATGAATCAGATTTAATCCTTTCAATCTTTTGTATGACAATTAGACACAAGGACTTTGGTATTTATGGGGTGGGTTTTCTGGTAATTTCTAAGCTCCAGGTATGTTCTGTAGCTGCACCTCCCCAGCTCTTGGTCACACAGACCAAGGATTTGGGAGAGGCTTCAGGGCTATCAGCTGGACGGGAACCTGATTTGGGATTGAGGTGGTTCATAGCTGTTGCAGGTAAAGAAATGTTGAGGGTTTGGAGGGAGGGGAATTGCTACAACTTGTTTGGGGGTTTTTTTCTTACTGAAAATTCCAAGTACTTTATTTCAGTCCCCTTTGAAAATAAGGTGCTAGATTTTGTACACTACAAGTGGCTGCTCGAGGCTGGGGCCAGTGGCAGGTGGCTGCCGAGCCCATGTGAGGTGACCCTATGAGGGACAGAGGTTCAGCTGGAATCCTGCAGGTTCCCACTCACCGGGGGGATCGAAGCCTTAGACCACAAGTCACGCAGGGAGTGACCCAAACTCTTCATTTTCTATGTCCTAACACGGCTTTGTTTTCTGTTTTTCATGTTTCTGTGGGGCACAGGAGAGTTTTCCCAGCAGTTCAGCTGCTGGGGGAGGGCGTGGGCAGCGTCCTGGAGTGCAGAGCTGGGTGGGATTTTCAGTGGAATGAGGCCACAGGCGTGGAAGTTGTCACAGTCATAGAAAACCAGGGAGGAAAGAATTTTTGTCTCAGGGACCCTGACTTTACAAAAGGCCGTGCTGGGGAGGAGCTGCTGGAGTGATCTGATGGTTTTTCAGCCCGTTACCTGCTCTGCAGGAGCAACTGGATCTCTGTGTTTACAGTGTCTGACTAGAAAAAGGACCTTCAGGTGAGCTGAAACGAGCAGAACTGAGCTCCTGTGGGATTGGGTCTGAATGGACCTTGTGGAAGGAAGGTTTTGTACTGGCCAAGGACAAACTGTGATTCTGAAAGGTCACGGGGCAGAGAAAAGCAGCTCTTCCTGAACTACCCAAAGATGGATTCCCCTTTTTCTCTCAGAACAATGTACCAGACCTTCCCCTCCAGAGAGCTGACCAGTTCCTCGCATCCCAGATGCAAGGAGGAAACAGGGTTTTGTTTTCCACACATGCAAAATTTGAAGATAAAAATTCATGCCTAGAGAGAACATTTTTTTTTTTCCTACCTAATCCATCTGCATTTGGCAGCAGAGCCTGGTGCTTAATTGCTGATAAAATTTGAGGCCAATATCCTCATCTGAGGTGATGGCAGTGCTCGTTGTCAGAGACCAGCCTGGTGCATTTACAGGCTCGTGCCCCGAATTCTTGCTCCCCCCTACCCCTGGTCTCACTCTTCAGCGTTTAAATCTTCATCAATCTGTGTTACACTAAGAGAGCTCGGATGAATCTCAGCTCCTGGCTCCAGGGTTTTTACAGCAGTTTTCTCTTCCCTGTTGATGCTTGAAAATGCAAAATAGAAATTAAGCATCGGTTTCTGCTGGAGAAAAGTCCCCTCCTCTTTGTATTTCTTGGAAAATAGGAGCTAAGGGAAGTCCCATCTCCAGACCTTCATCAGACCCACAGTAGTCAACAACAGCATCCCCAGGGAGGCTGTGATATTCCTGACTCATAAATTGGTCTGTGCAGGGAGATTGTAACAGGGAATAGCAGAAGTTCAGCCATGAGGATGAGCTCATTTGAGATTGTTCTACATTCGTGCTCAAGGTTTCCATCAGCAACTAACACCTCCTTTTACGCAAGTATTTTTCACTAATGGAAGGATGCAACTAAGCCAAAGTGGTATTATAAAGGCTTTTTGTGTGTGTGTGATTTCATAGCAAGACAATAGCTTGGGATAAAGAGCTCTTAATGATTTTTTTTTTAATTAAAACCCTGACTGCTAAAGTATTAGTGTAATTTAGTTAAATTGTACTAAGAGTGCAGAAGCAAAGTTGAGAGTGTATCAGTCTTCACAAGCCAAAATCTGTTGTTGTGTCTTCATTCAGGTTTCTCCACTCTGTAAAATGTCCTGAATTTTCCAGAGTGGATCTGTCTCTCCATATAAACCTTTATTCCCTCTGTCTCTTTAACAGGCAAATTGTCCTGTTTCTCTAATCTTGAGATGAATATCTGAACTTTAAACCCACTCTACAGCAAAGGGAACAGAGGTTTGTGGCACTGCTGATACCTGGGAATGGCTGTGGGGAGCATAGAAATGCAGTCTTTGATCTTATGTACTGAATTCAAAGCCTTTTTATTTTGGTATTTGCTATGGCAATAAAATGGCCTTCAATTTTAGAATCTTCCAATTTTAATATCAGGATGAACTTTAGTATCACGTGTAGATGTATTTGCAGGGGAGGATTTTCCAGCGAGGGGACGTGGAGGCCGCCGGCGGGCATGGGGAGCGGTGGGGTGCTGGGGGTCAGCGCTGTGCCCCTGCACGGGACGGTTCCCCCTTTCCAGTGAGGAGGAGGAAAGTGGAAGAAGAAAGGTCAGAGGTGTCCATGTCCGAGAAATCCCGTGTCTGTCAACCCCTGCTTTGCTATGGAATGAGTGAAAAACACGGGAACAAGACTGGAGCGGCAAACACCTCGGATTTGATAAAGTTTGCAGAAAATCCTTGTCGTGTTTTACCAGACAAAGGGCAGGAACCTTCTGGGTGTTTTTACCCAGCTGTGTAAACACTGAATCTGCAGAGGGACAGTGAAGTTCTGCACATTAAGACAAATATTTGAGTTAATGGGTTCCAGCTGGCAATTTCCCGTTCTTCCCCCGTCAGTGGCCGCGATGAAGCCGGGCATTGTCCCGGCCCCTCCAGCTGCTCTCGGGCTCTGTGGCCGCGCTCCAAGCGCTCCCCAACACTGCCCGCCCTCAGACTGGGCCTGTAGGACAAGCACCGGTCCCTGCTTTTTTTTTTATAACGCTTTTTTCCTTCCCGAAATAATTGAAATTCACACCCTTGGGAGGCTGCTCCTCATGCAGGGATAAGAACCTAATTTTGGAGGGTGGAGGGTGGCCGGGACTGGAACAGTGGGGCGGGCTGGGTGGCAGCGCTCGCGCCCGTTACTCAGGCCGTGATTTGGATTTGTGGCCAGAACGGGGGAGCCCCGGCCGGGCCCCGCTGCCCCCCGGGGCCGCCATGGCGCCCGCGACCTTCCCAATATGGCGCCCCCGCCCCTCCCATTGGCGGGCGGCGGCCGGCGGAGCGATCTGATTGGCGGCGGGGCGGGGGCGGGGCGCGTGTGTGGCGGAAGCGGCCGCGGGCGGGCGGGGATGTGGAGAGCGGGCATGGCCGCCGGGGACGGGCTGGGCCCGGCGCTCCGCGCCGTCACCGAGCAGGTGCAGCAAGCGGCGGCGCGGCGGCCGCAGGTGAGGGGGGCACGGGGGGCAACCCGGGGAGGTCCGCGGGTCGCTGCCATGGCGACAGGGCCTCCGTCACCGTAGGGACGGGCCCGCGCCTTGGGGACAGGTTACCGGTGACCGTGGGGACGGACCCGCGGTGCGACCGGGACAGGTCCCACCGTGGGAACAGACCCTCAGTGCCCCAGGGACGAGCACACCACGGATCTGGGTGTCTGAAACCCCCAGCAAAGGAGCCAGCACCCCACTATCGCGACAGGCCTCCCTTCTGCTCGTCCCGGCGCTCCCCCAATAGGGCCGGGCCCCCTTCGTCCCCCCCTCAGCGGCCCCGGCCGGGGGTGCCCGGAGCTGGGCCCGGGGGTCCCCGTGCTCACCCCGCGGTGCTCCCGCAGGGGCTCCCGGCCGTGCAGCCGCGGCTCGTGGCCGTCAGCAAGACCAAGCCGGCGGAGATGGTGATGGAGGCCTACAGCCACGGGCAGCGCAGCTTCGGGGAGAACTACGTGAGTCGGGGGCCTGAGGGGCTGGGAGAGGGTCAGCAGGGCTGGGAAAGGGCCCCCTGTTGAGGGCATGGAATCCCAGCATCATTCCAGGTGGAAAAGCCCTCCAAGGTCATGGAGTGCAACCCGTGCCCGATCCCCACGTTGTCACCCAGCCCAGAGCACTGAGTGCCGCAGCCAGTCTTTCCTTGGACACCTCCAGGGATGGACGCTCCAACACCTCCCTGGGCAGCCCCTTCCCGTGTTTAATGACCCTTTGTGCGAAGAAATTCCTCCTGGTGGCTCGGGGCGGGCTCGGGCCGGCCCGGTTTAGGTGGCTCTGTGGGTGACAGCATTATTCCCTGGCCCCGTGTTTTTGAGGCTCAGGTTGGCCCCAGGAACACACATCCCAAGGACACCAATCCAATGCCTGCTGTGGGTTTAACGGAATTCTCCTTCATTCTCCCAGGTTCAGGAGCTGCTGGAAAAGGCTTCAGACTCCAGAGTAAGCACACAGTTCCCTTTGTGTTTTCTCTCCATGTATAGCTGTGTCCTAAGAGCTGTTCAGTCAAAGTCCTGGGGTTTGTTAGGGATTTGGTTGGATCCTTATCTTTGCAGATAAATGGTGGGTTATTCTTGGCTCACTGCCTCTGCCCCCTTCCCCCTCCTGCCTTGCTGGCTCCAGAGGAGTCTGGGAATACATGAGCCTTAGTCATGGTTTGTCTGCACAGTGCTTTGCCTTTTGTGCTCTCTTTAGGAGAAGCACAGTCCTTGCTGAAAAAGAAACGTTAACACTCAGTTTGGGGAAAATATTATTTAATGACTGTTGCAAAAGAGCTTTGCCTTCACTGTTCCCATGGACAGCATTCCCTGCAGCCACAGCCCCATCCCTCTCCAGGCTGTGCAGCAACCTCAGCACAACCACAAGCTGAGTCTTTCAGGGTCAACAAACAAAGAAATTGGGCGTTTGGTATTTGGTTGTGGGCAAACTAAGACTGAAGTGTTGAATGGGGGAAGAGGGAGTTGCTGTTCCAACCTGAGTGTTCTCTCTGCTTTCAGATTCTGTCGTCTTGTCCAGACATCAAGTGGCATTTTATTGGCCACCTGCAGAAGAACAATGTCAACAAGCTGATCGGTAAATCCTGGTTGATTTTATGTGGGCAATGGTCTTCCAGTGTTCAGATGTGTCAGGGGAGGGTTAGGGTGGATATCAGGAAAAGGTTCTTCCTCCAGAGGGTGGTCAGGAGCTGCCCAGGCTCCCCAGGGAATGGGCACGGCCCCGAGGCTGCCGGAGCTCCAGGAGTGTTGGGACAGCGCTGCCAGGGATGCCCAGGCTGGGATTGTTGGGGTGTCTGTGCTGGGACAGGGGTTGGACTCAATCATCCCTGGGAGTCCCTTCCAGCTCAGGATATTCTGTGATTCTCTGAAACAGTAACCATGAACTCACAAATGCCTGCTGTTGGTACAAACAATCCCATGCCAGCAGAGCTCCCTCAGCCTGTGTTTTCTCCCCAGCTGTCCCAAACCTGTTCATGTTGGAAACGGTGGATTCTGTGAAACTGGCAGACAGAGTCAACAGCTCGTGGCAGAAAAAAGGGTCATCCCAGAAGCTGAAGGTCATGGTGCAAGTTAACACCAGTGGGGAGGACAGTAAGTGGCTCTTTGTGATATTTGTCCTGCTGGCTTGACAGGGAACTTGACCAGGACGGGCTGAAAGCGTTTCTCTGGCAGAGCTGGGCACAGATCTTCCTGGTTTTTTCCAGGCAAGCATGGCCTTCCCCCCGGAGACACCACAGCTGCCGTGGAGCATGTCATCAACAAGTGCCCCAGCCTGGAATTTGTGGGGCTGATGACCATTGGCAGCATCGGGCATGACCTCAGTAAGGGGCCAAATCCTGACTTCCAGGTAAGATTTTGTCAGAGAAAATGTCACTGTGGGCTGGTTTCCTGTGCAGTTTGTCTGTCCCAGTCAAACCAGTCCGAGTCAAGCTGTAGGGAGGTAGGAACACCTTGTGCAGGATAGCACAGAGCCCTCAGTACCAGTGTCAGTGCAGGTGTGAGGCTTCTTTCTGCAGAGTATTTCTCCCATCCCTCCTCTGAAGCTGCAGCCAGGATGTTGGCAGGGCTACCTGTGCAGCAGTTGCTGTCCTGGAGCCCCTGGTCCAGGTGAGAGTTCAGCCTCCTCTGTGTTGTCAGGAAATCTGGGAAATCTCCAGATGCTGTTCTGGTGCTTCTGTGGGAAGTGTGGGAATTGCACATCCCGTGTGAAGGACGCTTCAGGGACAGGCAGGAATCGGGATCTGTGTCACCCTGGAAGGGAGCTGGCGTGGCTGTCCAGGTGTGTGACCCTGTCCTGTCCCCTCGTGCGCTGCAGGTGCTGCTGTCCCTGCGGCAGGAGGTGTGTGAGAAGCTCAATCTGCCCGTGGAGAAGGTGGAGCTGAGCATGGGCATGTCCACGGACTTCCAGCACGCAGTAAGTGCATTCCTGCCCCTTCCCTCAGGGAACAAACATGCCTGCACCCCAAATTCCAGCCCAGGTGCCACCCAAACAGGCCTGTAAGGCTTCCCCTTGGATGGAGATCCCAGTGCAGCTCTCCCGGTCCTGGGGGAGATTCCTGGGATCAAACCAACCCTTGGGTGTAGCTGTGGGTGATGAGTCTGTGGGGAACCATCCTGTGGTGTGGTGAGCGTCCAGGCTAGGCCATGGGGTGGTGGCAGCCCTGTCCTGACCTCCTCCTCTCTGTCTCTTCCAGATAGAGGTTGGCTCTACAAACGTCAGGATTGGGAGCACTATTTTTGGAGAGCGGGATTATTCCAACAAAGCCATCGGGGGCAAGGCCCCCGCTGGAAGTAAAGGCCAAACAGAGGCCGTGACAGTGCAGGGGCACTAAAGGGAAAACAAGTGGCCTCACCAGAGGAGAGACCTCGCTGCGGGAGACCTCACTATGCATTTTACCTCCCTCCGTGTCAGCACCCGATCCTGGTGGTGAGAGGGAATTCCTCGGAACAGAGGCCAGAAATGCCTCAAATCATTGTGATTGTAGAGTACCCCTAGAAACTGGAAATCTTTATAACCAACAAATGACAAGGAAATTGAGGGTTGGAAGTGGCTGTGGTGTCTTGGTTCCTCAGGGTCATCAAGGACAAAGACTTTGGGGTAACTGGGTTGGACAAACAAGTGTTTGTCAGGCTGGAGCTGCTGCTGAGCAAGGTAGGTGTCACTGCAGCAGTGCTGGTGGTTGTTTTCACTAAGGACTAAAAACTTCATTGAACACATTGTGATCTTGCCAGAAACCTGTAAATGTTTCCCCAAATACAAGTTTTGCACGTGGGGTGGTTACGTAGGAGCTGAGGTAGGGCTGTGCTGTGACACGGGAGGGGCCGTGGCCATGGCAAGGGGGTGACTGACAGGCACAGGAGAGTGTGAGGAGCTCAGCTGCCACTGTGGGTCCACGGTGTGATGTTTTGGCTGCACATCACCAGTGTGGGAGTGTCTTTTCGGCTCAGTTTTGTCCTTTTCAGGCTGACACTAACTTTTCCCATGGCTCTGTGGCTGCCCAGATCTGGGATGCTTTCCCCCTTCCCTTCCTTTCCCCTCCTCTGTTACTGGGAATTATTTTCATCCTGCCTAATAGTTTTGATGCTGATTTTTGGTCAGAATGGGGGTTTTCTGCCAGGCCTCTGCTTTGCCACCAGCTTGCTGCTGCTTTCCAAGGTGAGTCCCTGATGGTTTGGTGCCTGTGCCATCCCCTCTACACCTATGTGAGGATAATGCTCGGCGCAGGGCAGCAGGGAGATTTCCTTGGGAAAATACTTCAGAAAAGGAAGTATTATTGTCCCACTGCCTTCTGGGTTCCTGAAAAAAAATCGTTTGGCCACTGAGAGCTGCTGGGCTGTGTCCTCTAACATCCTTTCCTGCACTTGGAAGAGGGAAATGGGACTGTCACTGCAGTAACTTTCCTTCAGGTGTGAGCAGAAGCTCCTGCGTCGTCCTGTGTTGTTTGGCCAGTCTCACAACCTGTGTTACAGCTGATTTTTGGGCTTTGTATCCGCTAAGAGGAGGAGAGCTCGGCTGCCAGCAGGAACATCCTCCCCAGGCTTTGCTCTGTCTGCGTGTGGTTAAATCTCGCTGTTGGTTTCACTCTATAAAAGCTGAATGTAAATGAAAAGAGTCAACTCCAACACCAACCTGTCGTAGCTCCGTGGCTTAGAAGTGACGTGGGGTCGGAGCCGCCCTCCTCACGCTGCACCGTGTGTGGTTCCATAGTCTAGTAATAAACAGTGGTGAGTTTTAATGCCATCTGTGCCAACTCTAAAGCTATTAAAGATGTTATTTTTATGTTCCAGCGTGGTGAATAAATGCCCCGAGCTGCCCCTGGAGCTGTTTCCCCAACCTGGAGCCGCAGTTGGAGCTGGGGCGGAGGGAGGAGGGTGGTTGAAAGGCAACTGAGACGGAGCTGGCAAAGAAAGTGAAGCGGGTTTTGATCGGGAAGGTCGGGAAGTCGCTGCCGCGCTGGGCGGGATGTCGTGTGTCGCGAGCTGTCCCCGGAGGAGCCTCTGGGTGGCGCTGCCGGGTCACGGGTCCCAAAATCGCCTGGTGCGCACCTGGCTCAGGTGCACAGCGCCTGCCGAAACCTTCGGGGCTCCCGCGGCTCTGGCGGCCTCCGTGCGCGGGGCTGCGGCAGGGCAGAGGTCTCGGTGGCCCTGGGGATGCACTTTGCCCCAGGACACCTCTTGTCCCGCCGGGCTGGTCCAGGTGGCCATCGGGGAGCAGTCCAGGTGCTGTGCTGGGGACAGCCCGAGCTAGGCTGTGACAAGGCTCTGGAGAGGAGGGGGGATCTGCGAGAGCTTCTGCTCCTTCCCCTGCAGCTGCTTCTCCCACCCATGGAGCTTCCAACTGACTTTTCTCATCATGTCCAGAAGGTTTGCTAGGCTTCCCACATGTCCGAGCCTCCCCGAGGCCGGAGCAGAGGGCACTGCCCACAGGCACCTCCCGAGGCACCCACCTGGAGCCTGAGGCGGGAGGGTGCGGGAATGCGGCGTCAGTGACACCGGACACCTGTCCGGGGGCGTGGGGCGCAGACCACCCGCTCCGTCCGCAGAGGTCACCCGGCAGATGGGAGCTGTTGGTCGCTGGAGTGGAGCCAACGGGCCGCAGATGAAAGACTCCCCGGCCTCTTAATGAACCGCGCGGAGCCTCAGCCCCCCGCGCCCCCGGCTTGGTTTACATCCATCAAAGCCCCGGGCCAGGCTGGGAGCAGCAGCGCTCGGGCTCCCCCCGCCCGCCACTGTCACTGTCAATATTTGCCTTGGAGGACGGCGTCCGGCAGACGGTCAGGTGGCCGATGGCGCAGGCGTCGTCCCCTCTGGAGCAAAGGCATGGCCCCAGGATTCCCAGCAGTCCCCTGAGGTCACCCTTGTTTCCACACTGGCCCTTGGATGTGGGCTGACCAGGATGAGTCCCCAGAGCCTCAGGACTTCGCATGCACTATGGTGAAAAACTTCCTGGGGGCTTGGAGCGCATCCATGGGCAGACTTGGCTGCCTCTAAGAGGAGTAAACCCGTTGATGATGCTGGACAGGGTGATCTGCTGCTGCTCCTTCTTCTCTGGCTCCTGGGAAATGGGTCATCCTCATCCTCGGCGAAGCACCAGTGCCAAAGCAGCAAAGATCAGGAGCTATGGGTCAGCTCCCGGGTGCTGCGGGCAGGTGGGAGCCCGGGACACCCAGAGCAGCTCGGCCGAGGCGGATCCCACTACAGCCCTTCAAAGTGGAAAGTGTGTTTATTTCTGGGATATCGGCTTTCCGGCAGGAAGGACGGCCACTGCCAAGGTTTTTATTGGATCCCAGTGAAAGGAATTGAGAGAGTCTCGTGCTTGTTGTCTTTCCCTGCGCCTGCAGTAGTTAAGGAGGTTTTTTACCTTTGAGTGGGAGGGAGGGACACAGGGATTTGGCATCCAGCACTGTGGTGATGGAGTTTCAAACGGGTTGCTTTGTCTCCTGGGCCAGAGGCATCAGGAGGGGTCAGGGCTGGAAAAGCATGGAGAGGGGCTTGGAAGCAGTTGAAAGAACCTGAACTCCATCGGGCTCAAAGCTTGTGGAAAGTGTTGCTTGAGCTCCTCTTCTCTGAGCAGGGCTGGGGCAGGGTATTCCACACGTCCTGATTTGGACAAAGTTCTCACTGTTCTTGGAGGGAATTTAGAGACCGAAATTCTGAAGAGCAGGCACAGCAGTTTGATTGCTTCAGCGTGTCATGGATGCAACTCCAGTGCTGGTACTGGAGCTCCTGGAGATGAGGATTTCTTAATTTAGGGTTCAACCAGTGAAAGGAGGTGGCTGAGCCCTGTACCCTGACGCGTTTTGGGGTGTCCCTGTGTGGTGCTGTTGTGAGCGCCTGAGACAAGGAGTCTCTTCTCCCTTGTGGGAATGCCCAGGGAGAGCAGCAGGCTCCAGCTGGAGGCTCAATCCCCTCCAGAAGGAGGGAAGCCACTCTTGCTCTGCAGTGCTGGAAGCGGGAGGCCCCACTCACCACGCGGGGGTTTGGGAGGGTTCCGTGCTGTGCTGATGCTCACAGGATCTCAGAGCGGATACTGGACACAAGCAGTTTCCTGTTGCTCTTCCAGCTTCAGCTGCAGGATCTGGGACCAGCAGAGAATCAGAGAATATTTTGAGTTGGAAGCGACCCACAAGGATCGTTGAGCCCAACTCTCGACCCTGCACAGGACAACCCCAGGACAATCCCACCCTGTCCCTGAGACCCTTCTGCAGAGGCTCCTTGAGCCAGGAGTGTCATGGGCTGGGACTCGCTCCTGGGGCAGCACTGTTCCACAGTGTGGGGGGACGGGGGCGGCCCCACAAACAACGGGACCGGCGGGTACAGATCCGG
The DNA here is from genome assembly GCF_965178545.1 of Coloeus monedula. Classification (NCBI taxonomy): domain Eukaryota; kingdom Metazoa; phylum Chordata; class Aves; order Passeriformes; family Corvidae; genus Coloeus; species Coloeus monedula. The sequence continues at coordinate 709,241 of NC_138808.1, read as the reverse complement.
AAAGGGAAAATTCTGCTCAGTGGAAAAAGGGGAGGGGGGAGGTAAAAAGATGGAAATATGTGGGACACCTCATTGTCTCTTTTACTCGAGGATGATGCCGGTCTCCAGGGCTCTGGGGTCCTGCAGCTGACCCCCGGTGCCAAGGTGGAAGGTCTGTGGGGGTGTGACTGGCCATGGAAGAGCCCTTGGGGACACAGTCCTTGTCCCTGCCTGGGTGGAGGCAGCGGGTGCCCGGGCTCGGGGCTCTGAGGGGCACCAGGTTCTTGTGCTCCCAACCAAGAGCACACGTGGGAGCAGCCTGGAGTGCGAGCTGAGCAGCATCTCTGCTCCCCGGTGCCTACTGCCACGGCGAGTTGCACTTATTTGGAGAGAGGAGTAAATTTCTTTTCCCCTCCAGGAACTATTGGTCCTGGAGAGAAACCGCACTCCCAGCGAGGTCTTGTCGTCCTTCCATGACCCTTTTTGTCCTCTCCCTGGTACGAAGTCCCACAGACTTCATTGCCGGCTTTTGATCCCTTTTGATTTGACGCTGCAGCGAGCCGTGGCCTCGGAGAAGCCGAGCCCCGGGCAGACGAGAGGGAGCGGGGACGTGGGAGGGGGAGAGCGGGAAGAAAAATATTGAACTTAGTGTGAAAAGCAGTGAAGCAAACAGGGAAGCCGAGGGGGACGAGTGCTCACTGCAGAGCAGAGGCTGGGAGTGAACTGTGTGAGTTTCTGCAGGGAGTTCCTCCGCGGCGCGGGGTCCCGGGGAGCAGCGGGAGACCGCAGAACTCCCGTATGCAGAGGATCTGCTGGGCCCGCGTGTGTGCCCCCACTGTGGACACGGCACCCTGTGCTTGTCACGGCCGGGATGTCACAGCGAGGCACCGCAGGCTGTCCGCGTGGACCGCGTGGGCTCGGACCCACGCAGGGCTCCAGCTCGGCCCCGGGGTGGGGAGCAGCCGGAGCCCTCTGGGGGCAGCGCAGATCCCCAGCTCTGGTCCGTGGGGACCCCACGGGGCTCCGGCCCCTGCCCGCGGCAGTCCCGCTCTGCTCCGTGTGGGTCTCCCCCGCTCCTCCACGCCGGTGCCGTCGGGGGGGCCGAGCCGCTGCCCTCGGCGGGGCCGGGGCGGGCCGGGGCGGGCCGGGGGAGGTGCCAGGGCCGGCGGCGGAGCGCGGCGAGCGGGGGAGGCGGCGCCGCCGGAGCCGCCCCGGGGAGCGGGGCGGCGGCGGGCGCGGAGCCGGAGCCCGTAGCCGTGGCCCGGGGCCGGGGCCATGCGGCGGGCGGCGGCGCTGGTGCTGCTGGCGGCGGCACTGAGCGGCCCCGGGGCCGGTGCGCGGAGCTGCCCCGCGCTCAGCCTGGGCTGCAAGTGCGCGGCCGAGCGGGCCAAGGCGGGCGGCGGCCCCGGCGCGCTCCGGCGGAGGGTGGTCTGCAGCGGCGGGGGGCTCCCCGTGCCGCCCGAGCCGCGCCTGCTGCCCGAGGGCACCGTCACGCTGTGAGTACCGCGACCGGCACCGTCAGGGGCATCGCACCCGGCCCCGGGCATCCCCCAGTCCCCGGCGTCTCCCCGGGCATCTCCCTCCGGCCCGGCATTGCCCCGCGCCGCCCCGGCCGGGCGCTGCTGCCCCGGGGCCCCCTGAGCGGGATGAGGACCCACGCGTGGATCGCGCTGAGCCCTTTCCGTGCTGGAGCTGCGCGGCGGGGGATCCCAGGGTCGCCCCGTGGCGGGCAGGTGCTGGCGGGGACACGGGAACCGGGGACACGGAGACCGGGGGTGAAGCCCCGTGGGGTCGGGAGCGCGACGAAGTTACTTTTTTCTCTCAATAAGCTGCTCTGCACCAGCGGAAGCGTCGCTCGGTGCTGCGTAACGTGGCTCAAATCGCGTTATAGGGGTGTTGTGGCGCTGGACTCCGAGGGGACCCCGCTGTCCCTACGGCGCGGCGGCAGCGCGGGGCTGGTGTGGACGTGAGCTGGAAATCCAGGAAACGGGCTCCTTCTCCTGCTTCCCTCCGCAGCGTTTCTGAGTGCTGGGGAGCCTGTTTTTGTTTGAAAGTGACTGTTGTCCCTGGAAATATTTACTGAGCAGCGATCAGGAGCGGTTAATGGGTTCGGGGTTTGTGCAAAGGGTCTAAAGCTGCTGCTTGATCCGTGAAGGCTCCTCTTCCTCGCGGCCCCCGTGCAGGGGGTTGGGGTTCGGCTGGAGCTGGCAGCCGCGCGCTGCTCGCTGCAGGGTTTATTTATAACTCCAGAGGAGATGTTTGAATTAAAATCTGGATTGAAGACTGGGCTGGCAGCGCTGCAGCCGGGGGGAACGTCGCTTTCACCCGCAGTGTTGTCCCGTCGGGGTGGCTGTGCTTCCTGCCCATGCCAGCCTGCCCATGGTCGTGGCTCCCACCTTCCCCTCCTCGGGTGGATTTGGTTGGACGCTGCAGAGGATTGGGGCTGGGGGCTGCCTCATCCTGTCTGCTCTCACATCCTCGAACCCGCTGGGGTGTGTTGCCGCTGCTCTGGTTTGGGGTGATGGTGGCAGCAAAGGTGACACCGCTGGCACCAGCGTCCCCATGAGGAGTGCAGGCATGGAACACGCCGGGGCTACAGGATGGTGCCGTGAGCAGGGTCTGAGTGCAGTGGTCACATTAAAAGCATAAATTGTCCCAGAACAGCAGCACTGAGGGGTGTCCTGGGCTTCCCTCGGTGGGGGACACTGGGGGGCCTCAGGCAGGTGACAGCTGGGCTCTCCATCGCACTCGTGAGCTTTGCTCTTCGTGTTTTTCCTCATATGGCCCTTCCTCGTATGTCAGCCCCGCGCAAACGCTCGCAGGGATGTTTAGTCCTTTGTCAGTTTGCATTTGGGAAAAGCATCCCATCCCATGCCTGCTCCAGTGCCCTCCCCAGCTGTTCCCAGTGGGGGCTGTGCCGAGGGCCCCCTCGGAGGGGCCGGGATGACCGTGCAGAAGCATTAGGGCATTACACGATCCCACTAAAACGTGACATGAAACCTACAGGCGTAGGCAGAAACCTACAAATATGCGGTGACCCTGGCTCTGCTCTCGCGCAGTAAACATGATTTATTCCAAACCCTTTCCAGATGGAACAATCAAAACCAGAGGCTCCGACTTTGGGAGCGTCTCCTGGAGCCACTGGGGTGCGGGCAGGGAGTGGAGGGGCCCGGGAATGTGGCAAGGGCTGCACGTGCCTTGGGGACGTCCTGCTGGGGACAGCCGAATCTTGAATTCTGCGGGTGAGCTGGGTCTGAGCAGGGCTCCTACACGTGCCCCGGGATGCCAGGTCCTGTCTGTGCCCCGGCGTGCTCAGGTCCCCTCTGTCCCCCCGGGTGCTCGGCACTGCTGTTGCCTGTGCTGCAGGAAATGTGTTTGGGGCAGTAACGCTTCAAAGCAGAGCCGTGTTCCAGCGCTCATCCGGTCCAGCCTGGAATCGGGCGTGCCTGAGTGCTGTGCACCGGGGAGGCTCTTCCCAGCAGCCGCCAGCGCGGGAGGGACCCTGGCTCGGCCGCAGGTCCAGCTGTCCAGGCAGTGGCTGGGGACAGGCGGGCGGCCAGAGAAGCTTCAGTGGCTGGAGCTCTGTCACCCTGTGGGTCCCTCATCCCGCCTCTCATTTGGCTTTTTCCCACACTCTCGCTTTATTTATCTTTAATTATTAGGCCTGTGCTGAGGAATCCTGCGCTGCCTCCGCGGCAGCTGCTGCGCATTTACCCCCCACGCCTGAGAAATGCGCGCTGGCACCGCAGCCCACGGACAGGCAGAGCAGGGATGAGGGACAAAGGACAAGGGATGAGGGATGCCTGTGGCCCCAGGACCTGCCCTGCAGCCACTGCTGGGCTCGGCCATGGTCCCAGAGTCCCAGGGACACGTTGGTGTCTGATGGGGAATGTCTGCTGAGCGGAGCTGTGTCTCCTTGCTCTTCCCTCGGGCCCTCGCAGGGATCTCCAGCGATGGCTGTGGGTGTGGGGAGGGGGTGATGCTCACAACCCCCTGCAGCCCCAGCAGACGTTACACAGTGTGTGCCCTCCAACACCCACCCCAGTTCACACCCAGGTTAATTCCTGTGCCCAGCTCCCTGCAGGGAGGAAGGAGGGGTGCCAGCCTTGGTGCACGGGGTTCTCACCCCGCTCTGACTCGTGGCCCTGGAGAGGTGGCCTGGCTGTTTTGGCAGGACTGGCACCAGTGCAGCCTGGGGCACAGTGTGGCCCCCAGCCCTACATCCTGCTCCTGTTAGGACCAGGGGATTTGTCACCTCTCGGGGCTGTCCCTCCAGCGTGGCTGTGAGGTGCCGGGGTGCTGCAGACAGGGATTAACAAGGCTTTAATCCCCCCCAGCTGACCCCTGTGCTAATCATCTGATGGAAAAAGCACCATATCCCTAACGAGAGCTGGAGAGCCTCGGCCAGCCCCGCTGTCACACGGGCGGGAGCCCAAACCTCTTCCAGATGTGGAATCCCAGCACAGGCCTCATTTATGTGCACAGCTTGATTGCACTGAAATTACAGATTGTCTGCAGGGAATAGAGGGCTTTGACTTATGACCAATTTCCAGTTCTACTTGAACTCCCCGCTCCAAGGCCGCTCTATCCCGGGCCCTGCAGATGGTTCCTTTCTCAAGCCTTCTTCAGCTTTTTATTTGTTGTTTATTGGGCTGCAGCTCCATCAGGTTTGGGTTTTCCAGGGGCTGCAGGTCGTGGTGCTGCCTGTTGAGTTGGAGCATCCCGGCCCAGGCCAGCTCTGGAGGCTTTGCCCTCTCTCCGGGGCTTATTTTTCCTGTGCTAACAAAAGCCGAGGCTTGGAACAATAATTTTCACCATCCGAAATAGCCCGGCGTGACGTGAGGCTGGAGGAAACGCCCAGGCATGGCACAGGGAGGGGAAGAGCCCCTGAGCACCCAAGCAAAGCAGGGAGGGGGGATCCCTGCCAGGTCTTTGGTTCTCCAGCCCCATTGGGTTGGAAGATGCGAGGTCCCCTCCGGGATGCTGTGGGGTCCCCTCTGGGACGCTGTAGGGTTCCCCTCGGAACGCAAGGTTCTTTCTGGGAACTGTGGGGTCCTTCCTGGAATGTGGGTTCCCCCCTGGGATGTTGTGGGTCCCTCTGGGACGCTGCATAGTCCCGCTGGGATTCTGTGGGGTCCCTCTGGGTTGCTGCGTGCCCCCCCTGTGATACTGCCACCTCCAGAACCTTTCTCATTGCCAGAACCTTCAGCACCTCTCACCAGCCCCGGGGCCCCTCTTTTCTCTTCCCGAAATCCCTGTGCAGAGCAGCGAGCCATGCTCGGGGCGCAGCCTGTGCCGTATCTGCTCCGGGCATATGCTTTGAATTAATGCACTTGGAGAGCAGAGCCGGGCCGGGCCCCCACCCCCACCGCGGCCCCCCCAGGAACCCCCGCGCCGCTGCCTGCCCTGCCCAGGCTGGGGAGCCACCGTCTCCCCGCGTCCTTTTTTGGTTGGGTCCAGAGGAAGTTTATTGTTTCAGCAGCCCAGTTTCTGGAGCTGTTATTTATCCAAGTGGATTCCAGCATGCTTGAAAAAACAATCTTGTTTTTTTCACTTTTGGCTCCTCTTTTTGAGATGAAAAAAGAGGAGAAGAAGAAGAAGGGAATTGTATCTCCCTGCCGGCAGCCTCGCGGGCTCCAAGTCCCCACAGTCCTGGAGCACGGATGCTGCACCCCTTCCAGGCCTAGATCCCCCGGGGATGGGAGGGTGTTCCTTGGGGCTCCCCCTGCCATCCCCACCACGCATCCCCCATCGTTTCCGTTTGACTTCATGCTCCAGTCCTTAATCCCCGCATTGTCCAGAGGGACTTTTCCAGCCACCGCTCAATTAGCCGATTATTGTCCCCGTGGCGGGGCTGTCCCCGGCAGGAGCCCCCCGCCCGCCCACACTCCGTGCGGCCGGAGGGTCTCAGGGCACCGGGCAGGATGGAGGTGCTGTTCCAGGCGGGAGGATTCTGGAGTGGCATGGAGACAGCTGGGTTGGTGAGAGGGATCCCCAGCCCTCCCTCCAGGCACATTGCTCCAAGCCGGGACTGGGGGTTCTCTTGCTGAGCTGAGGGGTCCCAGCCTGGGGCCGGAGCTGAGTAACAGCTCCAAAGGCCACAGCTCTGTTTCCATGGCCTGCCAAGCCTGCTGATGGGTGGGATGTGAGGGCACTGGGTCCCCTCTGCACCCCCGGGCCTCGGTGAGCATGTGGGAAGCCACTGCAACCCCTACCCGGATCTCCCAGCCCACCGACAGCTGCTTGGCCTCGGTGAGCTGGGGGCAGTGGCTTGGCTTACAGCCCTCCATCCCCTTCCCCTCGGCTGATCCCTCCTCCCAGGGACAGCTCTCGGAGTTTGAAATGCAGTGGGGGGCTCCGGGTCCATCCCCACATGCCGACAGCTGGGCTCCCAGTGTGGCTCAGGGGCTGCTGGCCCATGACCCCCGTGTGCTGGGCTGGGGTGGCCTCGTGGGCACACTGATCCCATTGTATTTTGGGGGTTCTCAGTTAATATCCTGCAAAGGGACAGTGCCAAGGACCCACACACGGCTCTGCTGCCTGTGGACATGTGGGAATGGAAAGTGCCATGGAGCCTGATGAGAACTTCCTGGGGAAAAAAAAGAAAAAAAAAACAAACCAAAAAAAAAAACCCCAAAAACCCAAACAGAAAACAATTTGGAACATAATATCCATGAAACTAGAGAAAACAAAACAAACCCGTGTTGGAGGATGTGGGTTGTAACTGGGGAGTGCGACCCAGATGGCTTCTGTGGGACAGGGAAGAAAAGAGCCAGGATCCCTACCCAGGAAGAATTCTGCAGGAAGAAAAGTTTCGGGCAAACTGTCACTGTCAGCACAGCCTTTTTGTGCCAACCCCTCCTTTTAGTCAAGGATCTCTTCTCCTTGAGAAAGGACAGACCTGGGCAGCACCCACAGCTCAGGGTGCCCTGAACCGTGCGGGGTCCCGGCCTTTTTCTGGAGGGGCTCCAGGGGTGGCTTTGCCCTCGGCCGAGGTACCCCCGGGGAGGGTGTCGCTGGCTGCAGATCACGGGGGCAGCCGCTCCTGCTGGAAGCCAGGAGCGTTGCCTTTTAAGGCTGGAGCTGTGGTGTTAGGGCAGAGGTGCGGATGGTGCCGGGGGTCTGTGAGGAGAGCGACCATCCCCGGGGGTCAGCCGAGGGCCGCGTTCCCAGTGCGGTGCAGGTCTGGTGCTCCGGCCCTGCCGGCTCTGCCACCACGCTGGAGCCACGGCTGCATCCCCCCGCACAGCCCGTGCTGTGGGTTGTGAAATCTCCTGCCGCTGGAATGAAAACTTCCTGGAGCCCTTGGGGCCCGCACGGCCTTGAGCAACAGCCCCCACCGATGGCCGTGACGGGGAATTGGGGCGCGCCATGGGCTGCTGGGGCTGTGCCAGGAGCGATGGAAACATCCCTGGAAGCTGTCCCCTGCTCTGGGAAGGGTCCTGGGTTGAGCCGGCACCAGTGCTCGCTGCTGGGGAGAGCCGAGCCTTGGCAAAGAGTGCTCCCGGCAGGGAGGAGAGGGTCAGACATGGCCCTGGCCGTGGCAGCTCCGGCCGCCGGCGTGTGGAAGCAATTTGCAGCTGTCGGGGCCGCCGGACGTTTCCGCTCCCCGCCGGCCGGGTCGAGGGCCCCGCGGGCGCGCCGGTGCCCGGTGGCGGCTCCTCATTAGCACAGGATGCGGGGGCTGCGCTGCCAGACCCCGGCCCTTCCCTCCCACCCGGCCTGCGGGGGGCTGCACGTCCCGGTCCCGGTCCTGCCCCGAGCCGAGCGCGGCGGCGGCTCCGCGGGCAGCGCGTCCGGAGGGGCCGGGCTGCAGCACACAGCGGCCATTCAGCCCGGCCGCCGAGCCCGCCCGTGTGTAAACAGCCCCGGCCCGGCCCTCAATGAGCCCTTTTTTCCCGCGGCTCCCCCCGGCCAGGGCTCCAGGATGCCCTCCCGGCCCGGCTGCCGCCTGCCCCCGCTCCGTCTCCGGGTCGCTTTGCCGGCGCTGGCGTCGCCGGTGCCCACGGGGCCGCACGCAAGCTCCGGGGAGCCAACGCTGGTCCCCGAGAGCTGGGTCTGGCTCTGCTAATTGCACTGATGAGCTTTAATGAGCTCCTGGCTGAATCGTCGGGTGCTGGCGCCCTCCGTCCTCTCCCATCACGCCACAAGGGGCCCTTTGGTCAGCAAAGCTGTTCATTTTGGGATAAAATGTCCTTGCTGGGATAGCCACAATGCCATGACCATCAGGAGCAGGCGGCCCCCTCCTGGCTGCAGGTGGGGTGTCCTCTTGGTGCTGGGGCGGGGGTCATCTCCTGCACGTGTAATTCCTTGCACCAAGGTGATGCCCCAGGAGCCAGCACGGGGATCCCGTGGCAGTCAGTCCAGGTGGTCCATGGCATGGAGACCACGCAGAGCATCCAGCACAGCTTCTGCGTCCCAACACGGCCATTGCATTCCATGCTCCCACCTGGCCACGCAAGCCTGTCCCTGGAGTTCTCCACAGCCACCACCGCAGTGGCACCGCCGGGGCAGTGGCGTCTTGTGGGGGTCTGCCTGTCCTTACTCCCCTCCTGGGTCACCAGGACACGGCTGGGGGTCTGTGGCAGGTCAGGTAACGAGGCTGCCCCTCTCCCTCTGCTCTTCCCACAGGCTGCTGAGCAACAACAAGATCACGGTGCTGGAGAACGGCTCTTTCTTCGGGCTGCGGGCTCTGGAGAAGCTGTGAGTGAGGGTCGGGCAGGAGGGTAGGGGGCAGTGGGATGCAGACAGGGCTTCCACGGTGGATGGCAGCACCATCACTCGCTTTCGGCTCCTGATGTGCTGCAGGAGGACCAGCACCACAGCGCAGAATTTGCCACTCGCACCCACGGGCATCGCAGGGACCCCGGGAGCTGCCGTGGGGCGGGAGGCACCGGGGGGGGCCGCGCTCCGTGAGGGCCGGTATGAAAAGCGACATTGTCCCCCCGAACAAAGTCAACTTTCTTATCTCTCCATGAAAGGCATCTCTATGGAGGGAGCTGTGAGGAGGGGAGATTTATGGCCCCCATATGGGTTTGATCTGTAGGTATGCAGGCACGGGGACCGGCACTGAGGGTGTTTTGTTCCCTGCCATGGCCCTGCGAGGGTCTCGCGCATTCCTGTGCTGTGTGGGCTCCCGTGGAAATCCCCACGGGACTGTTTTTGGGGTGAGTGAAAAGCAGTCACCTTAGGGACACCATCCCACATAGCTGCGTCCTCCCCAGCACGGGTCGAGGTGTGGGGTCACCTCCTGCTCCTGGCACTGCACCCTCATGAACGGGAGGGATCATGGGACACAGGGGAGGAGTCGTGGCGCAGCCGGGGGGGCCACAGCTGGGGAGGGCCATGGATCTGCAGCCCCCGTGTGCCCCTAAAGGTCGCCATGTCCTGGGAGAGCAACCACCCCAGGTCACCTCCTGCTCACCACGGGGTCAGAGGGGGCCTGGGGGGGGTGGGGGGGTGGGCAGCATTCCCCCACCCCGGCCGGCCACATTGCACCGTGCCGCGCCTGATTGCCCTCGACAGGAGCCATAATTGTTTTCATCGGGTCGGTTTGGGGCCGCAGCACAGACGTGCCCTATGGGGAGCCCGTGCTGGCATGGCGGGGACACCGTGGGGGCTGCGGGGCCCCTCGCTTCTCATCCTGGGGCTGGCAAGGCCCCCACCCACCCTGGCTACCCACCGTGGGTGCTTTGGAGTCCCAGCATAATGGGGAGAACCCATTCCCTGGATGTCAGCGGTGCCCCCAAGGACCACCTCCCCTCGGGCTTGGCATCTCCAGTGATTTGTAGCGGCGTAATGAGATTAATGAGTCTGAGTGGGGACGGTATGCGGCGGCGGCCGCGAGCGCTCATTAGCAGGGCCCCTCTTGGGAACGGCCCCGGGGAGATGCGAGGAGGCTCGGTGGGTGACAGCAGGGACAAGGATGGACTCAGTCCATCTGTCTGTCTGTCTGCTGGGCTGCAGCGGGTGCAGCCCAGCGTGCTCTGGGCGGTGAATCAGGATGGCTCAGGTCCTTGGTTTGCTGTAGTGGGGATCTCAGTGCACTCTTGGTCATTGGGGTCTCCATGCACGTGTGGTGGCGGGGTGTCCCCATGCACCCGTGGCACTGAGCCACTGCTGGCTCTCACGCCTGCAGCTCACCCCGCCGGGGCTGGGGGAGGAGGGGGCTCGGGACGGGAGGAAATGCAAAGGCAAATGCGCAGAGCAGAGAAAGAGAGGAGCCTTATCGGAAATCAGCAGCAGCCCCGGCCGTGGCCCGCGGGAGGAAGTGCCTGAGTGAGGAAGGCTGCCCCTGGCCAAGCGCCGGGCTGGCTGCAAACCCCTGGGCCCCAGCACGGTCCCCGGTGGGTCCCATCCCCGGCTGGTGGTCGCTGCAGCACCCAGACCCCCCCAGACCTGAGCCAGGGGCCGCAAGTTTTGTCAGTGGATGCGTTTTGGCTGGCAGGGTGTGCTGGGGGTGTTCTGGGGCGTGGGAGTCCCTGGGACACGCAGCGGGGCAGGGGGCTGGTGCCGATGGTCTCTCCTGGCGCAAACAGGCGGGGTTTGCGGGACGGGTGTGTGCGGGGTGGATGTCGGCAGCGGGACTGCCGTCGGTGCGGCGGGTGCTGGCGGGGGCGGTGCAGGTGAGCGGAGCTGTTCCTTCAGCACCGGCGCTCACCTGTGCACACCTGCCCGCACGCCTGCCTGCACCGCCGGCCGCGGCGGCTGCCAGGACCTGCGTTTGTCCGTCAGGAACGCTGGGAAAGGCAGGCGTGGGCAGGGCCGTTGCATCAGCCGAGAAGGGCCGGGATGACGCCGGCTGCGTTTCCTCTCCCTGAGGGGCCCCTCTCGCCTCTCCGGCGGGACTCCCCCCCGCACCCCGGGCCTGCTGGAAGGGGCTGCTCCGCTCCCCATCCTGGGCACTGGTTTGTGGCCCTCCAGCGGGGCTGTGGTTCACGGGGTGTCCCGAGGGCCACAGGCAGAGCAGCGGGAGACCCAGCGACGAGCCCGTGGAGACTGCTATAAATAAACACGGATCCATATGGATCCCATTTCCTCTCCCGGACAGCGCCGGTGCTCAGCAGAAGTTGCCTCGGGTCCCAGGGGCTGGACAGAGTGGCCGATGCCACCAGCGCTCCCCGCTCTGTCGGCAGCCACCCCGCGCGGCTGTGCCAGGCGAGCCCCTGATCAGGCTAATTGCTCAAACGAGCTTCCCGAAGGCCGCAGAGCCCTGCTCTTATCCCGCAACAGGAGATAACCCGCCGGGATACCGCTGTTCTGGAAGCAATGCGGGGCCAATGCCAGCAGCCAGTGCCAGCGTGCAGGGACACTCGGTGCTCCGCAGGGCACCCAGGGTGTGCCGAGGGGCTGGCATCCCCCCGGGAGCAGCGGGGAGCCTCGCGCCTTCCCTGCATCCCTCGGAGAGATAACGAGAGAGAAATGGGATGGAAAAGTGTTAATGAGGCCCTCGCAGGGGGTTGGCAGTACCTGGGGGGGGGGGGGGGGGGGGCAAGGAAGGAGATGGGGGCTGGGGGTGGAACGAGTGTGCTCGTGGCCTCGGCCTCCCCGTGCTGCGTCTCCTGGGGACGGGGCTCCCCACAGCGCACCCCAAGATGTGTGTCTGTCTCCCCACAGGGACCTGAAGAACAACCTGATCAGCACAGTTCAGCCCGGTGCCTTCCTCGGCCTCCCCGAGCTGAAGCGGCTGTAAGTGCCGGTGCAGCCCCTCGGACCACACGGGGCTGGCCCTGGGGACGACAACGGGGACAGTGGGGCAGTGCCAGCCCTGATGGCCCCTTCACTCGCCTTGCAGGGACCTCTCCAACAACCGCATCGGCTGCCTGAGTGCCAGCGTCTTCCAGGGGCTCCCCAACCTCCTCCGACTGTAAGTAGCTCCCTGGGGACATCCTGGCCAGCCCTGTCCCTTGTCTCCTGACAGTGAGGGGGTGTGTGGGCACAACAAGGGGCCTGGGAGGTGTCCCGTCTCCCAGCAGCTCCCTGGCCCCCTCCATGCCATCTTTCTCTCTTGTCCCACAGGAACATGTCCGGAAACATCTTCTCCAGCCTCCCGCCCGGTGTTTTTGACGAGCTCCCCTCCCTGAAAGTTGTGTGAGTTGGTGCCCTGGGATTTCAGCGCTCAGGGAGGCCCCTGCCGGGGGTCTCAGGGCTGGTGGGTGCCCCAGCCCTGCAGGTGCCCCGTGACACCATCCCTTGCAGGGACTTTGCCACCGAGTACCTGACGTGCGACTGCAACCTGCGCTGGGTGCTGCCCTGGGCCCGCGAGCGCCTGGCGCAGATCTCGGAGCGGACGGCGTGCGCGTTCCCCCGGCAGCTGCGCGGCATCGCCCTGCGCGGGGCGCGGGACGGGCAGCTCCGCTGCGGTGAGCCGGGGCCGGGGCGGGGGCGGCGGCGGCGGCGGCGGCGCGGGCTCACCTGTGTCCCCTGCAGCGGGAGCCCCGGAGCTGCACACCCACCACCTCATCCCGTCGCTGCGCCAGGTGGTTTTCCAGGGCGACCGGCTGCCCTTCCAGTGCACGGCCACGTACCTGGACAACAGCACCCAGATCCGGTGGTTCCACAACCGCGAGCCCGTGGAGGAGGATGAGCAGACGGGCATCATCGTGGAGGAGAGCCTCATCCATGACTGCACCTTCATCACCAGGTAAAGGATAGGGATGGGAATGGGAATGGGAATGAGATTGGGATGGAGATGGAATTGGGATAGAGATGGGGACAGAGATTGGGATGGGATGGGGATGAGATGGGGACAGGGATGGAAATGAGATGGGGATGGCAATAGAGACCACATGGGGATGGGGACAGGGACGGACACTCGTGGGCACAGGGCTCACAGGTTTGTCGGTACCAAGTGCCGTGGGTGGGCTGCCGAGTGTGGGTACCTGCGGTGCTTCATGGCGTGTGTCCCCACGCCCCCAAGCTTGGGTGATCGCCGTGGGGTAGCCCCGCCGCGCCAGCCCGTCTCCTCTGCCCGCAGCGAGCTCATCCTCTCCAACATCCACGTCTCCGCCAACGGCGAGTGGGAATGCGCCGTCTCCACCTCCCAGGGTAACGTCAGCAAGAAGGTGGAGATCGTGGTGCTGGAGACCTCCGCATCCTACTGCCCTGCCGAGCGGGTCACCAACAACCGCGGGGACTTCAGGTGGGGACCGCGGTGGCGCAAGTGCTGTGGCGGAGGGGACACCCGTGGCCGGTGCCGCATGGACAGCGAGCGGTGCTTGCGGGGGCCTCTCCTCGCCGCAGGTGACCGCGCGTCTGGTAGCGATTATCGGCCGCGGGGAGCGCGGGCGCTTTTGAAGGGCTTCCCGTGCCGGCAGCGCAGCCTGGCTCCAGCAGCAGAGGTGTTGGAATTTCTCTGGCACGAGACGAAAGGCTCCGGGCGCCCGCCGTAACCCCGGCGGGGCCCTTACGGAATAGAAATTACTGGCACAGTCAATGTGGCTTAAATTAGCGGTACCCCCCCCCCCCGCCCGCCGCTTCCCCCTGCGCTGCCGGAGCCGAGTGGGATTCGGGATTGGAGAGGATGGGGGCTTTGGGGGGAGCATCACACGAGCGTCCCCAGAGCCCGGCGGCGGCGGCGGCTTGCGGAGGGGGTGCGGGTGGCGCTGCGCAGGGGCCGCACGGGGGGAGCAGGCTCGGGGCGGGGCTGCTTGTGGCGGGTGCCCCGCGGTCACTGTGCGCTGGTGCCCGCAGGTGGCCCCGCACCCTGGCAGGGATCACGGCCTATCAGCCCTGCCTGCAGCACCCGTTCGCCGCGGGGCCGGCGGGCGCGGGCTCGGCGGGCGAGAAGCAGGCGTGGCGGCGCTGCGACCGTACCGGGCGCTGGGAGGAGGGCGACTACTCCCACTGCCTCTACACCAACGACATCACCCGAGTGCTCTACACCTTCGTGCTGGTGAGTGGGGGGCCCGGGGGCTCGGCTGGGCCGGAGGGGGCACAGCCGGTGACCGTGGCCCCGCCGTGGCCGTGCCGCCCCGCAGATGCCCATCAACGCCTCCAACGCCCTGACCCTGGCCCACCAGCTCCGCGTCTACACGGCCGAGGCAGCCAACTTCTCAGACATGGTTGATGTTCTCTATGTGGCCCAGATGATAGAGAAGTTTATTGGCTACGTGGACCAGATCAAGCAGGTAATGAGCACTGCGGGTGTCCCCTGCTTGCCCCAGTGCAGCCTGGTGCTTTTGGGGTGGAAAAGCATGAATTGGGGGATTTCCACGGGGGACGGTGGTAGCTCTTTGCAGAGCCGCTTGCTGTCCCCAGCTGACAGACGTGATTGTGGAGATGGCCAGCAACATCATGCTGGTGGACGACCACATCCTGTGGATGTCTCAGAAGGAGGAGAAGGCCTGCTCCAGCATCGTGCGCTCCCTGGAGAGGATCGCAGCCCACACACTGGGCAGCAACTCCCAGCACATGGCAGTGGTGAGGGGGAACATGGGGTGGGGCTGGGTACGGGGAGGATGCAGAGGGAGGAGTGGGTGGGATGTTGGTGTGGGGTCTCTGGCAATGCCAGGGGGGTCTCTGCCCGTGCCAGGGCTGATGACCACCCCACGGTGCTGTGCCTGGCAGAACTCTCGCAACATCGCCTTCGAGGCTTACGTGGTAAAGCCCGAGAGCTACGTGGGGCTGAGCTGCGTGGCATTCCAGCGGCGGGAGGGGGTCCCCCCAGGACGTCCCCCCTCGGCCGAGCCGGGGGCCGAGCCCATGCCCGACCAGCAGCTCAGGCTCCGCTGCACCACGGGGCGGCCCAACGTCTCCCTGACCAGCTTCCACATCAAGGTACAGGAATGCCGGGGGTTGGGGGGCTGGGGGTTGGCCCCTGCTCACCAGTGACCGTGCACCCGCAGAACAGCATCGCCCTGGCCTCCATCCAGCTGCCCCCCAGCCTCTTCGCCAGCCCAGTCCCAGCCATGCCGGGGGCCGACTGCAAGCTCCAGCTGCTGGTCTTCCGCAACGGGAAACTCTTCTGCAGCACCGGGAACTCCTCCCGCCTGGCCGACGATGGCAAACGCCGCAGCGTGGCCACCCCCGTCATCTACGCTGGGACCTGTAAGGGCGGCATGGGGGGTGCCCTCTGGGGCTCCCTGGGGCATTGTGCTGGTGCCCCCGCAGTGCAGCGGCATCCCCGGGGTCCTCATAGGGAGATGGCAGTGTGCCTATGGGATGTGGAGGGTCCCCTGTGTCCAGCCCCTCTGGGGGTGTCACTTGTCCTGCTGACCAGGTTTCTCTGTGGCTGCAGATGGCTGTGGAGTGGGGAACCTGTCAGAGCCAGTGGCTGTGTCCCTGCGACACCCCGGGGAGGGCACGGACCCCGTGGCTGCGTACTGGAACTTCGAGGTGCTGGGAGGCATGGGGGGCTGGAGCGCCGAGGGGTGCCAGCTGGCCGCCCGCGAGCCCAATGTCACCTCCCTGCACTGCCGGCACCTCAGCAACGTGGCCGTGCTCATGGTAGGTGCCTGGCGAGCAGCAGGGTGGGAGTGTTGCTGCGGTGGGGAGTGGGGGAGCTGCAGGAGGGTGGTGGGGTGGGTCAGGGGCACAGGAAGGGTGCTGTGGGGTCTGACGGGTTGTGCTGTGCTGTGCAGGAGCTCAGTGGGTTCCCCAGCGAGGCACAAAGTGCTGCCGAGGTGCTGCACCCGGCCATGTACACCTGCACGGCCGTGCTGCTGCTCTGCCTCTTCACCACCATCATCACCTACATCGTCCACCACGGGTGAGGGAGCGTCTCGGTGCCTGTGGTGGGGGTCTGCGGGCTGTGCTGGGGTGGGTATCTCTTTGGGCAGCGGGAGGAGCTCCCCAGGTGCCAACAGCCAGGAGAAGGTGTGCGGGGATGGCCGTCCAGTGACACGGCCCTTTAGGACATGGTTCTCAGGTGATGACCCTCCAGGAATGTGCTGCCCGGCAAGTGGCACTGCCCCAGGTGCCCTGGGTGCTGGTCCTTCACCCATCGCACCTGTACATCTCCTCCTCCAGCCACGCTCCATGGCCAGGGACAGGCTGTTGGTGCATCCCCCCAGATGCAGGATTTGTGCCAAAGGGAGCCGTGGCTCTCCCGGGGTCAGGCTGGAGCTCATAGGTGCCCACTGTGCCTCTTGCTCTTCCAGCACCATCCTCATCCCGCGGAAGGGCTGGCACATGCTGCTTAACCTCTGCTTCCACATCGCCATGACGGCCGCTGTCTTCGCAGGAGGCATCACCCTCACCGGCTACCGGGCCGTGTGCCAGGCCGTGGGTACCGGGCAGAGCCCAGCACCGCGGGGTCCTGCGGGACAGGGACTGGGGGGCACGGCCATGTCTGCAGCATCCCCTCCCCAACCAAGGCCTCCTCCCGCAGGTCGGCATCATCTTGCACTACTCGTCCCTCTCCACACTGCTCTGGATGGCAGTGAAAGCCCGAGTGCTCTACAAGGAGGTGACCTGGAAGGCGCCGCAGCAGCCGGACGGGGACACGTCCCAGGCAGCCCCCAGACCCATGCTGCGGTATGGATTCCCCTTGCCCTTGCTCCGGCCCCGCGGGGGCATCTCCAGGGGCTGGAGCGGGACTTGCTCTTCTGGACAAGCCCATCCTGCGCTCTCCCACGGGCTCCAGGTGTGCAATGACACTTCACTTCCCCCCCTCCCCCAGGTTCTACCTGATCGCTGGCGGGATCCCCCTCATCATCTGTGGGATCACAGCAGCTGTCAACATCCAAAACTACCATGACAACAACCCCTAGTAAGTGCCGCTGCTTGATCCTTCATTCCTCCCACATGGGTGGCCTCCCTCTGCTGGGGCAGGGGAACTGGTGGCACTGGGAATCTGGAGAAGTTTGGGAAAAGGTCGGTGAGGTCGGTGAGAGTTACCCGTATACTGGGAAAAAAATTGTCCAGACAGCGAGCACGGCTCCACAGAGCCCGTGCCATCAGGGCAGGGGTGCCAAGCAGCTCCACACCACGACCCCTCAGAGCCCCTCTCCTCCCGCACAGCTGCTGGCTGGTGTGGCGGCCCAGCCTGGGCGCTTTCTATGTCCCCGTGGCCTTCATCCTGCTCGTCACCTGGATTTATTTCCTCTGTGCCGGGCTCAGCCTCCAGTGCCGACCCTCACACCGGAAAGACATCCCGGAGCCGCTGGAACCACCGCCACGGCTGGGGGGGACCAGCGACCTCCTGACAGACTCTGGGTCCATCTCGGTGACGCTGCACTCGGGGCCGCCCTGCCCCGAGGGGGACGGTGTCTACTCTCTGCGGGTGCAGTTCTGGGCACTGGTGGCCACCCACGCTCTGTACGTGGCCCTGTGGACGTTCGGCGCCATGGCCGTGTCCCAGCGCTGGTACCTGAACATCGTCTTCAGCTGCCTCTACGGCGTCACCGCCGTGGCGCTGGGGCTCTTCATCTTCGTCCATCACTGCCTGCGGCGCCGGGACGTGCTCAGCTCCTGGTTCTCCTGCTGCCCGTCGTACCGGAACGCGCTGCCCATGCAGGCCTACGTCCACCCCGGGCTGGGGCCAGAGGACGGCTCGCAGGTCTTCATCGGCTGCGACCCAGACGCCGCTCGCTCCGGCGCCTCCTCCTCCTCCTCGCCCAGCAGCGCCGGCTCTGCCGGGGGCCGCTGCAAGCTCACCAACCTGCAGGTAGCCCAGAGCCAGGCGGACGCTCGCCCGGCGCCCTGCCCGGAGCCGGACCCTGCCGACGGGAAGCCCGTCAGGCACACCAGCAACCTCCACGGCCGCAGGAGCCACCGGGGCAGAACTAAGCCGTGCCGGGACGGGAAGCACCACCGCTTGAAAATGCTGCGGGGCCCCTCGGACCACCCGTCCAGCGAGAGCGGGAGCCTCCACAACAGCCACTCCGAGAGCTACCCCAGCGGCAGGACCAGCCCGGCCAGCGGCGGCCGCGCGGGGCCGCGGGCGGCGCAGGATGGGGAGGCGGTGCCCAGCCCCTCGGAGGGCAGCGACGGCGGGCGGCGGGTGCCCGACTTCGCCGAGGCTCGCCGGAGGAGCGGCAGCCGGGACAACCTGCGGCCGGGCGGCAGCGCCGAGAGGGAGGCGAAGCGCCGCTCGTACCCCCTCAACGTGGGCAGCCACAACGGCGGCCTCAAGGGCAGCAAGTACGACATCAACTTGGCCAGCGCCGACAGCGTGGCCGGCATGAAGACAGGCCTGTGGAAGAGCGAAACCACCGTGTGAAGGTGGGGAAGGACCAACGGCCGCAGCGTTTTCCTGCGGGAGCCGCGGCCGGAGCTGCTCGGGCCATGGCGGTGGCAGCGCTGCGGAAATCACCACATGCACTAGCAGGGGTGGGCGGCACGGCCGGCGGCTCCGGCTCCCCCGGGCACAGCGCGATCCATCTCCCCGAGGAGGCTCCGAGCTTCCCGCCGCGGTGCCGGCGACTCCAGGCAATCCTTGCCCGTCAGCAGCCAGAATTGCAGCCGTGCTTTAATCACTCCTGCATGTCACTTGAGATTGATCCTAAATGCTATTTTATATTATACAGAGGAAATGTCTATTTTTCAAAGCTATATTATTGAATGTATATATGTATAGACAGAGCCGTAAGTGACGCGAGGGCCCCGCTCCCGCCCCTGTGCCCTGGGAGCGGGCGCTGGGCCAGGGCCCACTCGTGCCACGACTGCAATATTCCCGCTGAGGGACCACTCCAAGTGCCCTTTACGTCCAGGCACCGCAGCCCCAGCCTGAGCAAACTGCTTCTGGAGAGCAGCTGCTCCCTCTGGAATGTTCCTACCCGCGTGTCAGCCCTGGGGGTTGGGCGGTGCTGAAGCCATATCGAAAAGCCAAGCACAAGGTAAGAGGAGCCTCAGCTCCAAGGTGAGGCGATTGTCTGCACTGCTTTAATGCCAGACACTAAAATAACGGCCAGAAAAGGCTCCAGACACTAAAATCACAGCCAGAAAATGCTCCCAGGCCCTCAGAGGCTCAAGCCATGCAGTGGGGTGGGCTGGCAGAGCTGTGCTGCTGCTGGAGCCAGGACTGACCCTCTGTGCCAAAGCACCAAAGAACCAAGATGTGGGAGAGACCCAGAGCAGCTCTGTGTCCTTAATCCAGGGTCTCAAGCTCAGAAAAGACCTAGGCTTGCTCTTAAGAAGGCAGAGACCATTCTGGGGAGCAGGGACCATTCCTGGGAATGCAGGAGAATGATGCCAAGGAATTGGGGACCTTCCTCGGACAGTTCCCATGGTGCAAAGGGCTGGAACCTGGATAAGCACTTATTGTTCTCACTGAAAAACAAGTCTCTCCTTTTTCCCAGCACACAGGTAAAGCAGCCAGGCCGCAGAGAGGCTGCAGCAAAGCACAGGAGGAAGGTGGGAGCCTGGTGCCTCCCCTGCTTCAGTTTCCCCTACATGCAAATGAGTTTAATTACGTAGCTACCTCCGAGGGGTCGTGGGGCTGGCAGGGCCACGAGGGGGGGAGGAAAAAGCACTTAGTGGGGATCGGTCTCCCCTGGGAACCACTCACCCCACAGGGCTGGGGCACCCCTGGGCTTAACATGCCACTGTCTGCCTGCCTCGGCTTCTCTGCCCAATTAAATGTTTAAATATTTCATTGTCCCTGGTATTTAACACAGTTCAAACCCTTGCTGTGGCTCCTGCAGCCTCCCCAGCCTGGCTGATGCCCCGTGGTTCTATCGCTTGCTGCATTGTGACAGTATTAGAGAAAAAGCTTTGTATTCTTAATTACACTTTGTTTTGTCTGTTTACAAGCGAATGACATATCAACAGAGCTTCCTGCAATATCCGGGGGGAGGGAAGGGAAATATGCCAAAGAAATGCCTTTAAGGGGGTCTTTTTGCATTTTTATATGAATAGAATGTTTCTAGCAGATATGTTTTGTTTAATATATTAAAGATATGCCAATCTGCCAAGATCTGCTGTTATTTCTCTCAGACTTCATGTTCAAATACAGCCTGGCCTGCAGTTTTTTGACCCTCACAAAGTCATTCTGCTGAAGAATGAGAAGTTCGTGCCTGCCCTGGAAAACCTGGCACCTGCACCTTTATTTATTTATAACAGAAATGTAACATGACCTGAAGCAGTCACTCCATAAAAAGCTCCATTTTGGTCCAGCATATTGAGGAGGACCCAGCTTGCTCCCTCCCCACGGCCTCATTCCCTGGGTGACTGTCACTGCAGCACACTCACTCTGTCCCTGGTGGGCTTCACACTTTTGGTCCCAAAACTCTCCCTGGCAGCACCATCCTCTGGGCCATGGCCACCCTCACAGCCAGGCCTTGGCCTTCCCGAAGGCCCGGATCTCCTCGGGGCTCCGCAGGTACTGCTCGATCTCAGTGTCCGAGATGGGCTCGTCGCCCGTGGCAGCCGAGTCCGGAGCGCTCGGAGCTGCCGGACGCAGTCTCTTCCTCGGGTGGATGAGGCAGGGTGGGAGCAGGGGCCTCAGGGTGCCCCCACGCTGGCGTTTCCCTGCCACGGGACAGCCTTTCTGTGCCACCGGAGGAGAGCTGGGAGAGCCCTGGCCTGGGGAGTCCTTATCCGGGGAGTTCTTATCCGGGGAGTTCTTATCCAGGGAGCCCTGGCCCACGGAGTCCTGGCCTGGGGAGCCGTGGCCCGGGGCTGTGTCATGCTGCTCCTCCCCATCCTGCTGGCTGAAGGCGTTTTTCAGCAGGAACACCCGGTGCTGCAGCAGGTCCCCAATGTGCTTCACCACCGTTTTCTTGTCCAAGGTGAAGCCGCGCAGCCAGGAGAGCTGAGAGGCCATTCCCAGCAGGATCTCCAGCAGCTCCTTCAGCCTGAGGTGGGCTGGCGGGGGCAGATCCACCCCTGCCAGGCGGCAGAACCGCGCCAAGGGGCAGGAGAGGCGCGGGCCGGGCCGCAGCGACTGCCACGCCAGGAACACTGCGGCCGTGACGATGGGCACGGGGTGCCGGCCGGTGACCAGCCACGTCTCGCTGGCCAGCTCCACAATGCCCATAGTCCGGGCCAACAGCTTCTCCTTGTCCTCCAGGAACGGCGCAGGGACGTTGGCTGCGGGCTGGAACAGCCGGAAGCTGCGGGAGCAAAGAGGCCACGGTCAGGGGAAACCTGGGACACCAGGGGGACCTTTGGGACAAACACACCCTGCTCCTGCCACGGGCTGCTGCTCATGGACATCAGGAGGAATTTCTTTATGGAAAGGCTTCTCAGGCATTGGAATTGCTGTCAGGGAGGTGTTGGAGTGCCCATCCCTGGAGGTGTCCAAGGAAGGCCTGGACATGGCACTCAGTGCTCTGGGCTGGGTGACAAGGTGGGCATCAGGCACGGGTTGGACTCGATGGCCTCAGAGATCTTTTCCAACCTCAGTGACTCTGGGATTCTGTGATTCATGGTGCCTCCCTGAGCATCTCTCTGCCCTCTCCAAACTGAGGAGAACAGGGAAGGATGAGAATGACAGCCCAGGTGTGACAAGGGAGGGACAAAAGCCAGCCCAGCCTGAGCACACACATCTGTGTCACACCTCAGCCCTGCCCACAGCCACATTTCAGCCTCTCCACCCACCCAAGACAAACAAGGGCTGCGAAATGGTTGGAAGGGGCCCCATCACCTGTTCAGGTGCGTTGTCACCAGGTCTGCCAGGCTCAGGGCAGGCACGGAGAGCCCCAGCTCCTTCTGCAGGCTCAGGTAGACGCTGGCGAACAGGTCCTGCTTCGCGTACAGGAGGGAGCAGATGGTGCCCATGGTCAGGGGCCAGTTGTGCTGGCGGCACGTCACGAACACGCAGCAGCCCCCCAGCAGCTCCTTCTTCTCCAGGCTGACCAGGTGGAAGGCGGGGAGCTGCAGAGCCCTCTGGAAGTAGGACACGGCCGTTTCCTCAAACACTGCTGGGAGCTGCAGGACTTTGCAGAGGTCCTGGACCCGCCGGATCCCTGCGGGAAGACGATGCCCTCAGACATCGGATCAAGCAATTTCTCCTCAGAACTGCAGCAGGCAGCGTTCACCCAGCCCCGGCACGGGCACGAGCAGCCCCACAGATGGCACTAAAACACCTCCCAAGCCCTCAGGGCAGGGGAGGCACCGGCTGGATGCAGCACCGACTGCCCTCCCCCCGCTCTGCCGCCAGCTCCGAAGGGTTTTTAACACTTTTTCACCATTAGAAACAAATTGGAGCAGCAGCCAGGAGGATCGGGGAGTGGAGGAACTGCTCTTACCTCGCTGCAGGCAGCGGCTCAGCTGCTCCTTCTGGCCAGTGCTCTGGGAATAGGCCACCTCTGGAAAACAGGGTTGGATCAGTCAGTCTTGCAGGGAATCCAGGGGACAGAGTCGTTTGGCTCTGCGGCAACCAGATGCCCACAGAACCGGATTCCAACAATCAGAATTGTTTGAGGGCCCTGAGTTAGAGCAGCACAGGCAACACTGAGCTGTGGGATCTCCTCCGAGCCATGCCTTCTCTACAGACAGAGCCAGGCAATGGCCTCGGGGCTGCTCCACTGCACTTAAAGCTCTTCTAAGAGGTTTAAATGAGATGTTAATAATTTCTTTTAATAACAAGCGATTCCACACTTTAAATTAAAACTTCATCACCGGCTCCAAGCCTAAACCCTGGCAGGGAAGTGCTGCGGGTGTGCCCCATGATGGAAAACCCTGATGGTGTTCGGGGGGACGGAGGAAGGGGAAGCGGCCGCTCTGACCCGACAGTGCCCAGCGGGCACCGGGAGAGCCCCGCGCACCGAGACACAGCTCGGGAAAGCGCTTCGCTTCCCGGACCGACTCAGAGAGGCCCAAACGCGCTTCGCACGGTCGGTTCTGCACCACCCCGCGCCCGGACGCTCCCGGTTCCAGTGCCGCACCCCGCAGATGCTCCTCCTCGGTGTAGGTGGTGGTGAGGAGCCCCTCGGCCAGGACGCAGCCGCAGGCGGCGCAGACCAGCTGCTGCTGCGCGTAGTGCGCGTCCTCCACCAGCGCCGCCGACCCGCATTCGGGGCACCGGCCCCGCGCCGCCATCGCCGCCGCCGCGCTGGGGGAGCGCCGGGGCGGGCGTACCACCAACAGCCAATAGCGGCGCCGCCCGGCCCCAGCCCACCAATAGCGGCACAGCCCGCGGTGCCTCCCGTCGCCCGCCCGGCCGAGGCGCCGCCCGCGCTCGCTGCGTTCCGCCCCCGCGAGTTCCGCCGGGCAGGAGGCCCCGGGGCCTGCGGAGGGCGGCGGCACCGAGGGGACAGCGCGTCCTCCTCGGCGGGGAACCGCACATCAGCCCGGCTCGGGGGCCCCCGGGGCCTGTCGCCGCGGAGGATCAGGGCGGTAACCGCGCTCAGGGCTCCTGCAGCCAAGGCAGACTGGAGGCGGAGTGGCCCAGCCAGCGGGAGGCTGATTGCCTCCTCCGCCTCCTCCTCCTCCTTCCATCATCCCCGCAATCTGAGGCCAGTGTTGCCATCAGGGACCAGCGCCGGGGTCACTTCGCTGCGGGCCGAGAATATTTCACACGGTCACTGTTTGTGCTTTACAGAAACTCTCGATTCTGCAGATGCGGACGAGCCCGTCCGTCAGGTTTCCCCACCCTGCGAGGTGTTCACCAGGAAGTTCCTGCATGGATCGCTGCAGGGATGAAACCAACCCCAAAATAGCTGGAGGATGAGCGGAGCTGGTCACAAGGAGGGGACGAGGCCCTTTTGAAACTATTTCAGAACAAAGACACAGTGATCAGAACACTGGATTTAAGGTATTTTTATTTTAGTGTTCCGTAAAACCAAAAGGTGTTTAAAAACAAACAGTACCTGGGCTAAAAGCAGAGAGTACAAACAGGGAACATGCACTCAGATCCTTCAATAATAAAACAATATATTTGATTCTTAAGGCCCTTGAGGATGTAAAATGGCAGTCCCTCCACACTGAAGGAAGGCTTTAACAAGTATTGCCAATAAAAACGAGGTACGAGGGTTGTGCAATGCTTTTGGAGCTGGGGAAGTCAAGGACTGTACCCCCCCGTGGCCCCCCTGTGTCCCCCCCCAGCGCTGGGTCTGCTCGGGAAGAGGCTCCACAGCTGCAGCCACTGGAGAGAACAACCCCAGGACAAGAGCCTTGCACAGCTCGGGGTCCATCCCAACAGACACGGCTGGAGCTGGCAGAAAAAGGCTGCCAGGGGAGGGTGTTCGAGGTTTTAAGGCTTCATCTCTGCTACAAGCACACGTTATTGCTTTGGTTCTGTGCAGTGGCGATGCACACGAGGCCACTTCCGTGAGACCCAGGCTCCAAAAGCGTCGCACACCCCGAGGTGCCGCCAGCAGCCGGCGGCCGTCGGACCCGGACTGTCCTAGAGCGAGCCCAGTCCTGCTCCCCTGTGCCCAGTTACAGTGACCAGTAACACCAGTGTGGGGTTCTCACACGCTGAGTCGCTGTTCCAGGGCACAACGGGGTTTCCTCTCTGACCCAGAACATCGGAAAGCTGCGGAATAAAGTCCAAAATACAAGTTTATCAGTGAGGTACAGGATCCTCTGTCCAGAGATCCCCCGAGGCACAAGGAGGAAACAAATCAATCCTTCATCTTCCTCACTCGGGAAGGCACAAGAAGCAGCAGCAACAGTTTCAGCAAGGCCAAGCAGCACCACTCAGGATTTCACCACCACCACCAGGGCCGCCTGCGTTTCGGACCCTTCGTTCAGAGCAGAGGGGACAGGAGAAAAGAGAGAATGCCTCCACTGCTCAAATAACACTAAAATGAGATAAAAGTACCTGAAGTCTTGGAAGACTCTCAACTCCTAAGGCTTGTTTGAGGTCAGCCTGCCCCTGAGGGACAGCTCTGCCACAAAAGCTCTGGACTTTGGTAGCAGGTCAGTTTACAGGAATAAAAATGTCATTAACAGCATTTTTTTGATTTTTCTAATAAATGTTTACATCTCCATGAAAATATATTAAACTGCTTTTTGCTACAAAAATACAGTATTGAGGTCTCCAGAAGCTTCCAGTGGTTTATGACAATTGTAAGCAGACTGCTCACTGGGTGAGAGTACATCCAGCTGCTCCAGTCCCTCCATAAAGTGCTTTGCTGTAGGAAAACTGAAAACTCACCCGAGCCAGAAGTGACCCAATAAAACTTCCAAAGGTAGGAGTGTTTATTTCCACAGAACTCAGGCTGGAAAGCTTTAAGCTTTGGTCCTCATGAAGCTTTGGTCCTTTGCTTCCACTCTGTTGGTATTCCAACTTCCTTCTAAGCCTTTTATGGACTCTCCCTACCCTGGTAAATCCCAGAGGTGCAAAAAGGCATCTGATTTTTTTTGGATCTTTGACAAGAGCTCACCAAAACAAAGGCCCATGTAGTTTTCAGTGGGGGAAGCCATGGTGGCTGCTCACCAGCAAAGAGCTGTTCCCACTGTCTGACGGGATGGGGAGGAGAAATCCCTGAATCCACTGAGACCCTACCAAAGGTATCGATTCTCCAGCAACACCAGCACCCCTCAGCTACACGAGGTTTTCCTCCCACTGTGAGCAGCCAGCCCCAAGGAGCCAGAGCAGATGGGAGCCCCAGCGCTCCCTCCCCTCTCTGGGCTGTGCAAGGAATGACAGAAAAAAGCACTGCAAGACTGATCACCTTTGGAGGGCATTCAAGGTGAGCCCCAGCTCCAAAATCCAAGGGGTTTATATTTAATGAATTCAATGTAAAAGGGAAATGGTCACAGAACTCCCACACGGCACAAGATGTGAGACCCAGGCCTGCTGCAGAGCACTGAGCAGAGCCAGGGGGCCTTTGCCTCCTCTGAACGACCTCCAAAACAGAAATTTTAAGAGAACAATTTCTGATTTAAAATGTACCTTTGGCCCAAATTCATTGATGCCATTTCTGTGGTAGAAACGTACCATGAACCTCAACATCTCCTACTCCAAAAAACCTGTAAACTTGCCCTTGGAGAACTCTTGGGAATGTCCACTTGATGAGATGAACTGAGATTTGGTCAACTTATGGTTAACATTCAGGGCATTAATTCCTTTTAAATTACAGCCCAGGTCTGAAGCTGGGACATCTTTGGACTTCTCCAGTGTAGTTAATTATTACTTTAGAAGCAATCAAATCCTCAAGCTCTACTGTACAAGGATTTATATTGCACTACAACTTCAGATGTGGAAAGAAAAGTAACTGATCTATCAAAGCTGCTACAAAACAAAACCAGTTAAAAACATCTTCCTAAAGGATCATCAGCGCCTTGCTGGGAAGCAAAACACATCAAAAACCCTCCTCCTTCACATCACAACCAGCCTTTGGATTAATGCCTGATCTTCCCAAATAATGGGAAGAAAACAAAAAATAAATATGATAAGGCAACTTCATTACAACACCTGATGGAACTATTAATCAATCCGAGAGTTGCTCAAGGCAGAAACAGGAAAAAGGTCATTTTCTGTGGGCAGCACAACCGGTACCACCTGCTCCACACCAGCTCCTCACACTCCTCTGGTGGGAATTCAGTCCTTGTTCACCGACATCCCGAGACCCTTCACATCTTCCCAGCCTTTTTGTTCCCAGACATGGAAACACGGAGGATGTTTGGGGTTTCTTCCATGACTCTGACAAGCAGGTTGTCGATGTAGTCCTCGAGCTCCCGCACTTGGAGGTCCTTCCTGGTAATGGTATCCTTCTGTTTCAGCACCAGCTGGATCAGCTCATCGTGTGTCAGCTGAGCATACGCATAGGCAGGGTCTGAGGGATCGTATTTCTTGGGGGGGGGGGGAGGGAAAGCAGGGTCAGTGCAGACACAGGGCATTCCAAAGCAGCAACAGAACACACAGAGCAGCACTGTGACAGCTGCTGCTTCAACAAACCTCCTAAAGCTTAAACCAGCTGCTTAAATACAGACTGGTAAAGCCAAATTAAGGTTAAACAGCAAGAAACACCCACCCAGGCCTTTGGTGTTTCCTCCTATTTCTTTGAAAAGTCTGTTTTTAACCCTTAAGGAACTTGAGAGGTACTGGGCAACTTCTGCTGATTCCTGCAGCTCCCAGAACACTGCCCAGGCAGGGAGTGTGAGCACAAGAGGCTCCTGTGGTGCATCACACAGTTTAGGTGGAACCAGAGCACCACGACACCCACTGCAAGTTTTCAACTCCCCTGAAACAGCAGCGTGTCAGTTTGAATCCCTTAACTCACATCCTCTCCCCTCACACCAGAAGGAGGCACTGCCATTATTTCAGTTCTAACTTCTCTATTTCCCCAAAAAAACCCCGAGGGACAAGGGGACCTGGGATTTTCCCTGCTGACCAGGGGATGCTCCCAGCCATTCAGATCAACGTGGCAGGTAAGCTATGCCTCAAGCCTGGAGGTCTCCTTTGAGGCCAGGATTATGCTGAAAGCTCCTCTCAGTCCCAGTGCTGGTCCCAACTGCACGACTACACTCCTAGGAAGTGGCTGTGCCTGAGAACCTCCTCCACAAAACACCAGCACCAACTCTATTAGAGACCAGTCTGCAAGAAAATGAGCATTTAAGGACTGTCCCCACACTTGGGAGCTGACTAAAAGAAAGTTCATGTCCCAACTATCCGGAATACACAAACTCTTCAATTAAATCAAAGCTTAGGCAGTGGAAGTGCCACTTCCCTCCATACCTTCACACTCATTTCCAGCAGCTTTTCATTCATGGTGCTGATGACATTCAGGTTCTTACTCTGAGGCTTGTTTGCCATGGCATTCATTGGCTTCACGGGATGGAGTCTGCAACAGGAAAAGAAATGTTTCTGTTGTTTATGCAGGACATGTAACACCAGCATGACACAGATCTTTACACTAAAACAAATACAGCAAGAAATTGGGGGAGATTCCCTCCCTGCTCTATCTCCTGAGAGAAAAGAGATTCAGCTTCAGGAAGACAAGGTATTTCTAAGCCACAGGGGTTTTGTAAGTATTTTCCAGTTCTCTACTATCTTTATTGACTTAAGGCATTGGAGATAAAGCAGCAGCAGGAAGGGAAATACATCCTCTGTGTGTCATGGAAGAAAAGCCACGTTGGGGTACACGAGCAGACAGAGCATAGGGCAGCTACTCTGATCCCTCAGGCACTGGTATTTCAGCCCGACTTTCCTAATCAGAACATATTTGTGGTCTTACAACAGATCAAATACTTCTGCTATCCCAAGACAAGCATTAGGCCTTTTCCAGTCTGAACTGACGCCACGAGCTGCGAAGAAGTGCTGTCGTTACTTGCCTGAGCAGGACTTACAACACCAATTTTAACACAGGAAGAAAATTTTACTTCTGTTTCAGCAAACACTGGCCCAGAGGTGTCCTAGACCCCAGGCAGAGCTGTGCAGGTGAAGTCTCAAGGGCTGAAAGGTCAGTGGCAGCACTCCCACACAGCAGGAGCTGCATCTTCAGGAGCAGCCTGAGCTGCATCACTTGTGGTGATCATGCTGAGGAGCCCAACTCAGCCAGGAAATGAAGCAGCCCCATTTATCAGGGTGACCATTCTTCCGTGTCTGACAAACAGCTCAATCCCAGTCCATTTTCCCAACTGGTATTCATGACTCTATTCCACCTGCCCTTTCCCTAATGGCTCCCCTAAGAGCTCTGATGAGCACCCACTCCGCTCAGCACCCTGAGGAGCTGCACAGATCCTCCTGGAGCCAGCAGCAACCCCGCACTGGGGGACAGGAGCCAGGCCCTGACAAATCCAGGCCCTGAAGGAAGTCAGGGCTGTCTGATCCCGGTCAGATCCAGCAGCTGCAGAGACAGATCTGCACCCAGAAAGCAAAGCAAAGCTCACCCCTGCACAGAGGTACCTGCTGGGATCCCCACATGGTCTCACCTGTGCTTGGGAGACACGGTTTCACCACCCCATGGGGTTTGGTTAGGGAACGTTTCAGAGGGTGAAACCCGTGCCTGGAGAAGTTTCTTCTTGCCCGAATTTCCCGCTTTATCTGCGAAGCCCTCGGCTGCTGGCTTTTTCGGAGACTCTGCTCTATGATTTGGGGTGTCAGAGAGAAGGGAATGAGAGGAAGAGTAGGGCTGGCAAGGACTTGACAGGGAGGAAGAGGAAGCAGAAGGCTCAGAGAAGTCACACTCTGCACGCTCCTCAACACCTGCACTCCTTTCCAGCTCTTGTTTCTCAAAATGACCACTGCACTCCCTGGAATGAGACGTCACACCTAAGCCTGAGTCAGCTCCCTGGACACAGACCCTGGGAGCACCCACTCCAGCAGGCAGCATGGCCGAACTCCCTGGCTTAGAGGCACCAGGAACAGCTCCTCCTCCTCCCAGAGCAGCTGGGATCACCAGGGCTGCAGCAGAGCTATCAGAGAGCTCTCTTTGTTCTCCGTGCAAAGGCGTCAGACCTCGGGGCTGCTCTCCAGTCTGTAAAGCACCTTTACCACCTGCAGTGACCCCACAGCCCTCCTGACAGTCCCCCAGCAGCTCGTCATCAGAGCCTCCCTCTGGGATCGCTGGAAGATTGGCCAGTCTCGAGCCCCGGTCTCCGGGAACAGGAATGGCAAACTTGAGATTTGTGAGACTGACAGATAAATTGTCATCACCTTCCTGTTTCAAAGGCCTGTCACTGCTCTTACCTCTGGGTGTCACTGGACGGGTGACAGTCTCCAAGGAGCCGCTTTGAGGGAGGCACCCACGAGCAGCTGAGGCTTCATCACCCAGTAACGGGAGCCCTGGTGTGGATTTCACACCATCACCTGAAGCAGGGACATCACCCCTTAGCTCAGCCTGGGAAATGGGTGGGCATTTCCTCAGCAGTGCAGCGAGCCGTGGGGCTGGCCTTGGTGGGACAAGGAT
This sequence comes from Coloeus monedula, assembly GCF_965178545.1. Classification (NCBI taxonomy): domain Eukaryota; kingdom Metazoa; phylum Chordata; class Aves; order Passeriformes; family Corvidae; genus Coloeus; species Coloeus monedula. The sequence continues at coordinate 679,575 of NC_138808.1, read as the reverse complement.
CTCGCTGCCAGCCCCTCCTGTACCCGTGTCCCGAGGGGACACCGGGCAGGCTCTCTGGGTTGGTTTGACTGGAGAAAGTGACTCATTTCCAGCAAGTGGAGTTGCCTGGGGCTCTACCATGGGCACACATTCCACCCATCGCTCTCCACCACAGCTCTCCTGCTTCTCCCTGAGCTCGCTCTCAGGGGACAGTGCCTGGTCAGCCTCTGGCACAAGGCTGTCACTGGACTTGGAGAGAGACACAAAACCTTTGTCACCCCTCGTGCAGGGCTCCGTGTTTACACCAGTGACCTCCACAGCTGTTCCATCCCTGCTCCAGGTGGGACGTGTGCTGTCACCAGAGAGCTCTGTCGATGGGTAACCCCCTGCTCCCAGCTCACCCCCAAACCCTGCTCCCTCTCCTGCTGCCCCTGAACCCGTCTGTAACCTTCCACTGGAACCCGAGTGCTGCTCTCCCCCTTCCTGCCCACCCAAACCCGCATCACCTGATGTAACACCCTGCCATCCACCAAGGACAAAGGACTTAGATTTCGCATTGCCTGGCTCACTGCTTTCCAAAGAATCCTCAGGCTGAAGCTGGGGAGAATCACAGTGCAGCTCTGGAGCCAGCCCAGGGGGGCCAGCAGGGGGGTCAGACAAGGTGCCAAGAGGGCCTGGCACAGCTGTGACATCCCTGGTTAAAGCCACATCCGAAGAGCCCCCTGAAGCACCAGGACCAGGGTGTCCTGCAGAGGAACAGTCCTCACCACCAGGAAGGCAGGAAGGGGAAGAACCAGCGACAGCCTGGGAACCTGGCACTGGCTGTCCCCCACGCTGGGACACGAAGGGATTATTATCATTGAAATGACAGCCAGAGGGGACAGAAGGTGTGGGTGAGCCAGAGAGACCCCGGGAAGCCTCTGTGTCAGAGCCCTCGGGACCTTGCCCCCAGTCAGCAGCAAAAGGATTATTGCCCCTAGCAGAGACTGGCCCAGGACGAGGAGCTTTGGGAACAGAGGCTGCAGGATGATGGGATGAAGGGAAACGGGTGATGCTGTCAGGATCCAGGGCTCTGGATGCCCTGTCCCACTCAGGAGTAAAGGGGTTCTTGTCATTCCAAAGCTCTGCAGCAAAAGCAGGAGCAGCGAGAGAGGCAGGAGAACTGGTGATGTTTTCAGAATCTGGCACTTGGACTGTCTGCCCCACTTTAGAAATAAAAGGATTATTTGCACTGCTGATACGGTGCACAGAGAGAAAAGCAGGGAGAGGGTCAGGTGCAAGAGTAGGAAGTGTGGCTTTGGGTTCCTCCTCTGGAGACAGGCCCAGTCTGCAAAAAGGGACAAAAAACTCGCATGTCACTTGCAGATGCAACACGAGGCAGGAACAGACAAGCTTCAGCACCAGCCTCCATCAGCTCTGCCACTGGAGATGAACCATACTTTAAAGAGACCTCAGAGAGAGGTCCCCCTGTCTGCGAGACTTTATATCCTGAACTGCGTCTTTACCAAGCACTGGACTTATGTCAGAACTCTTCTGCTGCAGAGCTTGGTTTTGCTGCTTTAAGCACCGTCTCTTTGCACCCCAAGCAGGTTTGTTAGTACGGAAAACACTGCACAGGCAAGAAATTTAAACTTGAGAAGCACTGAAAATGAGGAGTTAGGGACATACACAAAACACAGCCTTATTAGTAGGGCACACCTATATATATATATATATATATGTATATATATAAAACTCCAAACACAATTTATATATATGGGTGTATGAAGGAAAAAGGAGCAGAATTTCCGAAAAAGCCTTGTGTACAAATCCACACAAAATCCCTTTGTGCTGCTGTGAACGATGCCAAAAGCAGAAGGGCTCCAAGAGCTCCAAGGCTAGCCTCTGGAAGACCACAGCCAAGTAGAGAAGAGGAAAGCAGAGATGTTAGAACAGGCATTTCAGACCCTGGGGAGGCTGCAGTCACACAGCTCAGACAGAGTTAGTTTGTGCAAGAGATCCAGCAAGAAAAATCACCCTGCAGTACCTGCACAGGTGCCTGCACTAGAGAACCACTATTTCAGCATCACTTACAAGGAGCTCCCCATATCCATCTTTTTTTCACATTGAGAAAGAACCTGGGAGTTGTTATTTGCTATCAAAGCGCCCAACGCCAGCGTAAAACCCGCAGGTACGCGCAGAGCAGCACCTGAGCTCAGGTGTGGCAGGACACAGCCCGCTGCCACCTGCCACCACCACTGCCCCTCCTGCCCCCTGGCAGCAGCTGGGACTCACCTGGGTTTCACAGCTTTGGTCTTGGCTGGCGCAGCTTTCTCAGGTTTCCGTTCCTCCTCACGAGGGCTGAGCAGCTGCTTGGTTGTGACAGCGTCCTCCCCATGGTGAGCGTCTCCTGACGGGCTCCCTCCTCCCCCATCTGCTGGGGGTTCGGGGCATTTGGCCTCCTCTTCACTCTTCTCCTCTGGAATTGTGTTTTCCTCACTCTGCAGGGTCCTGTCGGGAATAATCTCAGCATCGCTGGTCTTCAGCGTTTCCTTCTTCCCAGTGACCAGGGAGAGCAAGGCAGACTTCTTGTGGTCTGGTTTTTTGGTCTCTCTAACAGCCTCGACGCTCGGTGGAACGCTGGTGTCCAGGTGCTCCTCGCTGCTGAGCAGTTTGTATGATGGCAAAGTCATGGATTTGAAGGTCTCCAAGGATGTGGACCCAGAGAAAGCCTGACCAGGAGAGGTTCTTCCCATCTCTTCAGGTGATTTAGTGGACCTGGAGGACAGGTTCTCCTCTGAGGCAAAGAGCTGCTTCCTCCTGAGGTTGTGAGGAGAGGGGGAGGAGGTTGGAGTCTTGTCCTTTGTCGTGGTCTCTTCCATATAAACGTGACTGCCATTGATGCACAGACTGGACTTGGAGACGGGATCGCTTTTGGATTTAAGGCCACTGAACAAAGAGAGCCCATCCTTTTTGGTGTGGTTAGTGGTTCCTTGGGTGAGCTGCCTACTGTCCAAAAACGCTGGTTTACGAGATTTGAACAGAGGAGAAGGAGCTGGCTTCTCTTCCAGGGCATTTTCAAAGGATCCTGGAAAAAAAAAACCAGGCAGAAATTCAAGATGCAAGAACAACCTTTTCCCTGACACTACTGACAGCCTCAGTACCAGGAGGGACTTCCTACGAATTTGTTCAGAAAGAAGAATTTAACGAGTGCTGTGGAAAGTGTGAACGACCCTTTGGAGGAAGGCTCTGTGCCCAGCGAGTGCCAATACTCACGTTCTGAGGTCGGAGAGGTCTCGGACTCCTCCTCGTCCCACTGTGGCTGGAAGTCGCTGGGCCGCAGCCGAACCCTCGGGGTGACGGGCTGCTGCGTGGGCAGCACCGACAGCGACTGCGACAGGGACGTCTTCTGCAGGCCGGGCTTGGAGAACAGCGCTTTGAACTTGGATTTCTTCTTCTCCTTCTCGACGGCCTCATCCTCGCTGTCAGCGGGGGAGTGGGTTGTGCTGGGGACAATCGCCGACGCCGTGTCCGAGAGGCCGCTGCTCCTCTTGCCCTTGAGCTTGTCTTTGAGCTTCCCAAAGGGAGAGCGGGGCTTGTCCTTCATGGACAGATCAAACATGCTGGCTGTCATGTTGCTCCTCATAAACTGGATATCCACCTCGATCTCCCCTCTCTCTTTTTCCTTCTTCCCCGGTTTGGAGCGAAGCTTGTACCACCTGCAGCAACAAGGAGGTTTCTTTTACCACCAGTAATTGAGAGCACAGAGGGTGCTTATGGCTGAAAAATCAAATCAGCCCAGAGTGTAGGAAAAGAACACCTCTAATCTTATGACGACGTCATGGTCACAGCCCCAGGTGCCAAGGAAAACATTCCTTATCGTAAACAGAAAGTTATTCGTAAGATTTGGTTTAAAACCCAGACCAGGAAGGGTTAAAAAAAAGGAGAAAAAACAGAAACACGACATGGAATTCCTGTATTTCAGCTCAGCCACTCTCCTCTGCCCTTTCATCTCTCCTCCTGACACTCGCAGAGGCCACGGCTTTGAAGTGGGAGCGAGAGCAGCAGCCTCGGAGCTGCACACGGTCCCACGCCCTCATACCTTTCATTCCAGCTCCTTAATGCCTCTTAAGCCAAGGAACCCCTAATCAGCACCAGAGAGCCAACCCAAGCCTTACAGACTGCGGGGGATTTCCACTCACCCCTCCAGGCTCGTGACTGGCACGCACCAGGAAGGGCATTGCTCAGACAGAGCCCTCTCCCTCCCCAAACACGGCTCCAGAACGTCAAGCTCTGTGTGAGGAGTGCCCAGGCCATCCCAAACCACAATCCCACCACCCAATGCCCTCAACCACCACTCAGTGACACTCAAACCACATTTGAGCCAGCAAAGAGAATTATCAGCACTGCACACCAGTATGGTTTTGTTTGTTGATGGAACTGCAGAATTCCCGACTCCACAGAACCCATAGGAAAGGCTGCCTGGAGACTGCTGGTTTCTTCCTCCTCACCAGCTGCAACGGGATAATAAAGGAAGCAAACAGAGCATGCAAATGCGCCCTTGCCATCAAATTTGTGCTTCAACCTCCAAGGATGTACTGAGAGCAACAAATGAGAACAGGAAAAGGTAATTTGCTCCAGAGGAAATTCAAAACTAATGGGGATAACTGAAGGAGATGGATTCAGGAATCTGCTACAGACACTTCACATGGAAATGTGGAAGAAATTCTTCCCTGTGAGGGTGCTGAGGCCCTGATCCTGGAGAAGCTGTGCCTGTCCTGTCCCTCAAAATGTTCAAGGGCAAGTTTGGAGCAATGGGTCTGGTGGAAGTTGTCCCTGCCCGGGGCAGGGGGTGGAACAAGATGAGCTTAAAGGTCCATTCTGGGATTGTAAATGAACGCTTGAGCTACAGTCAGACGCTCTGACGTGGAGTTAGAAGACACCCAGGGAAGGGGTGTTATCAGGAGACTGAGGCTTTGCCCGGTCCCTGAAGCTGCAGCAGCCTGGCAGTCGCAACCCCTTTGCCTTTAACACGAGCCAGCACTGGGCACTTTTGTTCCCAACCCGTGATTTCCAGGAGCATCCTGTGCTCGCAGGGCTTCGGTGCCACAATTGATCCCGTGTGCCCTGGGAGCCACGGGTAAACAACGTGTTCAGCAAAGGCAGCTCAGTCCCGGCTGAACACGGCACCCCTGGGAGTGGCTGGAAGGCAATCATGGACTGACAACCCCCCAGTCCACAAAAAATCTCATTAATGGCATTTATTGTGTTAGCGAGCACCTGTCAATCAACGTGCATCTATCTGCCAAATAAAACTAATCCTTTATGGCTACACATCACCATGGCAGCAAGAACAAAACAGGCTTCAAACCGGAAATCAAGGGCTGGAAACAACTGAAAATATGAGAAATTTCCCCAGGAGTACCAAAGCTGTGTTTTCATTTTTTCTCCCCCTCAATTTTCCTTTGCCCAGACACAAAGGAACGCGCTCGGGAGCCTGAGGCACCGGCCCTGAGCTCTGCTGACCAAGGGGCTCCGCAGTGTAAACACAGCAGTGTCTGACACAGCCTTAATGAACCCACGGCCTAATTAAGCCTTGACAAGCGGCTCCATCCCGGTGCTCAGGTGAGCCAGAGGAGGAAGGTGAGTCACCAGGACATTACAAGGCTGCTGACTCCCAGTAAAACCCCCGGGAACCACCCCCGGGTTTCACCGCCCCAGTGTTTATGTTCAAAGCAGCGAGTGTGACACAGAGCTGGTGCTGGGCAGGAACGTCCCGGCTCCGAGTCCTGCTGACAGCAGCGGGGTCAGTCCATGGAACACGGAATTATCCCCCTGACACGTGCTAAGCATTTATTAAGGAAAATAAATAAACGGCTGGCGGAGCCCAGGCTCATTCCCTGCTGGAAGGAGGCGGCATTCCGAGGACAGCAGGTTTCGGGGGTCAGGCTGGCTGTTTCCTCTGTACGGTGTCAGCACTCACACGGAAACATTTAAAAGTCAAACCCAAGGACCAGGCAGGACTGGCTGGAAAAGCTTTCTGTGGGCTCCCAGCTATGGGGGCTCACCCACACCAGGAGGGACCCTGCCCCGAGGGGTCACCCCGTGGGCACTTATGGGGCTTCAGGGGTCCCTGTGGGGAACAAGAGTCCCCACCACAACCCCCCCACTCCTCTGGGGCATAGGGTGATCCCCAGTCTGAGGGACACACAGATTCCCATGGGGGCACAGGGGTCTCCCACCAGATCCACACATGCCTGTGGCACACAGAGGTTTCCATGAGGAATAGGGACAGCCCATGGGGAACTGGGGCTCCTCACACAACTTCACACCCTTGAAGAGCACAGAGCCCCCTCTCAGCTTCCTCCCCAGCCCCCGTGGGGCACAGAAGCCCCCTCATCACTCTCCCTTGACCTCCGAGGGGTACACAGGTCCCCTCCAAACCTCTTCCTGGCCCTCGTGGGGCTGAGAGACCCCCCCCCCCCCCAAAAAAAAACCTCCTCTCCAGCCTCCGTAGGACCCACTCCATCCTTCTCCCCAGCTCCCGTGGGACACAGAAGCCCTCGCATCCCTCTCCCTGGTGCCGGTGGGGCGCTCAGGTTTCCCCCCAAACCTCTCCCCAGTCCCCACCGCACACTGAGGGTCCCCCCCGGTCGCACCTCGTGTGCCGCCGGTCGCCGTCGTCCCGCAGCGCCGCCAGATCCACCTCGGCGCGGCCCAGGAACTTGTCGGCGCCGGCCAGGGCGCGGTGCAGCACCGTGAGGCGCAGCGCGGCGGGGCGCGCCGGCAGCTCGAACGTGGCCTCCTCCCGCCACAGCGGCTCCCCCCGGCACCGCTCGGCCACCGACGTGCGGAACTTGTCGCGGCCCAGCGCCATCACCGCGTACGCGTCGCTGCCGCCCGCCGCCGCCTTGGCGCGGAGCCCCCGCGCCCGCAGCACCGTCACCCGCGCGTGGGTGGGCGCCCAGCCCGCGGCCGCCATGGCAGCGAGGGCAGCGGCGGCGCCGGGAGCGCGCCGGGAACGGCGGCGGCACCGGGGAGGCACCGGGCAGGCACCGGCCCGCCCCTCTCGCGAGAGCGCGGGGAGGGCGCGGCCTGCGGCGGGCGGGGCCCGGGCGCACAGGTGTGTGCAGGTGTGCATGAGGGTGTATACATGTGTGCACAGGTAAGTACAGGTGTGTGCGAGAGTATATACATGTGTGCACAGGTGTGTGCGAGGGTGTATACATGTGTGCACAGGTAAGTACAGGTGTGTGCAAGGGTGTATACATGTGTGCACAGGTGTGTGAGGGTGTATACATGTGTGCACAGGTGTACAGGTGTGTGAGGGTGTATACATGTATGCACAGGTGTGTGTGAGGGTGTATACACGTGTGCACAGGTGTACAGGTAAGTACAGGTGTGTGTGAGGGTGTATACATGTGTGCACAGGTGTGCAGGTGTGTGCAGGTGTGCATGAGGGTGTATACATGTGTGCACGGGTAAGTACAGGTGTGTGCAGGTGTGCATGAGGGTGTATACATGTGTGCACAGGTGTGTGCAAGGGTGTATACATGTGTGCACAGGTAAGTACAGCTGTGTGCGAGGGTGTATACATGTGTGCACAGGTGTACAGGTGTGTGCAAGGGTGTATACGTGTGTGCACAGGTGTGTGCAAGGGTGTATACATGTGTGCACAGGTCTGTACAGGTGTGCATGAGGGTGTATACATGTGTGCATAGGTAAGTACAGGTGTGTGCAAGGGTGTATACATGTGTGCACAGGTGTGTACAGGTGTTTGAGGGTGTATACATGTGTGCACAGGTGTGTGAGGGTGTATACATGTATGCACAGGTGTGTGTGAGGGTGTATACACGTGTGCACAGGTGTACAGGTAAGTACAGGTGTGTGTGAGGGTGTATACATGTGTGCACAGGTGTGCAGGTGTGTGCAGGTGTGCATGAGGGTGTATACATGCATGCACAGGTGTGTGTGAGGGTGTATACATGTGTGCACAGGTGTACATGTGCATGCAGGTCAGTACAGATGTGCACATACAGGTATGCACAGGTGTACATGCACATGCAGGTGAGTACAGATGTGCACGGGTGTGTACAGGTGTAGGTACAGCTGAGTACAGCTGTGTGTGGTTTGGTGCAGGGCTGTATGCAGGCATTCCAGGCTGCACAGGTGCCTGTGAGAGCAGACAGGTGCACGTGCAGATGTGGGGGTACAGTCTGTGGGGTGTACAGAGGCTGTGGGGCCGAGGGGGTAGACGTGTGCTGGAAGCCCCTAGGTGAGCTGATGCAGCCACGCTTTCACCACACGTCCCAACAGCTCGCTAAAAGCTCCACGATCCAAATTTGCATTAATTGGGTTTTTAGACCAACTTCCACACCCTGTCTGCTTCACCCCGGTGTCTACAAGGGGTGTGCACACCCACCTCGGAGGCAGCACTCGGAGACAGACTTGGAATAAAAGCCTTTTGGTCAAACGTTTGCTGCTGAATGCAAACCACACAACCAGCCAGACCCGCTCTTTTTTCTGCTCCGGGAGGGACTTCAGCAGCCCAGCATCAGCAGAGAAACAACTCCCCACACCCAATAAATAAATTCCCATTTGCCGGAACCTCCTCCCAAGATACATCCTCAGATCCCACCTCAACTGGGGGAAGTTTTACTTATTTTAAGCTGTTGCCATTAACACAGTTGTTATGTTATTTATCATGGTATAGGTGCAGAGACAGCAGAAGACGTAAATAATTAAAAGGTAGTTAAGGAAATGCTTCCTCCTGCCCTTTCTTCGCCCCTCAGATAACGGGGCCTCAACCAGGCACCCGAGGACCTTACTGGGGCCCTCACACCTGTGCTCACTGACTGAGTGCTCAAGTCTGTGCTGTTTAACCCTCACGGGATGAATTGGGTGCTTGTGGGGGAGCTGATGGGGTGCTCATGCATCAAATAATTGGTCACTTATGCACAAAAGGGCATTCCTGCATTTATTAATTGGAATTTGCCTGTGCAAAAAGGCAGGAGAGGCTGAGCTGTGCCTGGGGGAGCTGAGGGGACCAGCCCAAGCAGGGGGAGGCACAAGCAGAGAGGAGACAAGGGGTGACACCCAAACCCGGGCAGTTTGTGTCCCTTTGCAAGGATCCACCGCCCTTGGCACGGGGCATTGGCAGCTCCCACCACCACACCGGCTCCACTCCAGAGCCAAAGTCTTCTCCAGGCTGCCCCTGTCCTATGAAGCTCCATCATCGTCCTCATCACCCACATCTTCCTCCAAGAGCTCTTCCTCGTGGGTTTCAGACATGGCATCATCTTCCACTGGGGAGAGGAGAGGCAGGGCTGCAGCAGGGGTGGCCCTGGCCCGCCAAGAGGGGGTGAAGCCCCCCGGCTGCAAATCCCACCCCACACCTGGAGTGGGAACACTGCCACCCTCCCACTCCATGGCAGCAGACCAGGAGCCGGCACTGACCTGTCCAGCCTGCAACTGCAAACAGGCGCTGATCCCCCCCGAGCAGCCCTCCCTCCATCCCCGGGGCAAAGCAGCGAGCACGAGCTACCAGCAGAGATGCTGGGGGACCCCGGAGCACCCCCGAGTGATCCCAGAGCCCACAGCTTGATGACACTCACGGGTGACGAGCTGCCCGCTGAGATAGACTGGCCCAGCTCCACACTGGAGCACGAAGGTGACGGGAGGGACGAGCTCCAGGCCTTTGAGGCTGATCTGCAAAGAGCCGGAGCTCAGAGACCCGCGGCCCCAGCCTGAGATGACGCCGTCACCCCTGGGCAGGGGCTGTGAGTGGGGCTGCCCTTACCATGGGGAGCAGCGAGCTCCGCAGCGCCGCGATGGGCACCGGCTTGTGCTCCCCGGAGGCGTTTTTGGAATCCACAGCCACCACGTGCAGCTCGTCCCTGGCGTCAGCTCCCAGGCAGATCTGCAGGGCCGAGCAGAGAGCCCATGGCAGGGAGCCGCCGGCCCGAGCGCCAGCAGGTCCCCGGGCGGGGCTCGGCTCTCACCGTCCTCAGCAGCACCAGGTGATCCAAGAAGTCGTCGTCCTCCTTCACCACGCAGCTCCGGGAGCCCGTGCCCAGCTGGCAGCCTGGGAAACACGGCGGGGTCTGTGCACGCACAAGCTGCCCCCTCCCAAAAGCAAAGAAAGGTCCTCCCCCCACCCCAAAACACAAGGGCGGCTTTCCCGGGTGCGCAGTCAGTGCGAAAGGGGCAGGCGCACCCAGCCTGGCTGCCCACAGAGCGGAACCACCATGCCCAGCTCACTCCTACCACCAGGTCTCCTCCTGGGGCTCACAGCTCCGTACCCCACAGCGCAGCCACGGGCCGATCCTCTGACAGTGACCGGTAGAAATCAAACGAGCTGTTCATCCTCCACAGCAAATCCAACACCAGAGACAGCAGCACCCACCGAGCAACGAGCCCCTGCCCTCTCACCGACTGCTAATAAAGGAAAGAGGGGTCCCGGGAGGTGCAGGTTGGGAATGCACTGCAGGTGTGGGGGGGTGGAGGTGGCATCAAAGCACCCACCACCCCCTCACACCCCCAGCAGCACCTACAGCCCACCTGAGCACACTTTAGCTTGATTAGAGACGAGGCCACCAGCCCTGGCAGTGAGACCACCGGTTCCTGGGACCCCTGTTCCCTGGGCCAGCTCCACCCTACCCTCCACTGCTTGGGAAGTTACTCATTAGCTGCTGGGATCGGGGACGAGCCCCCCGACTGTCACTGGACAGGGATCTGAGGCTCTGAATTGGGAACACTCCCCGAGCTGCATTTTCTCTCTTTATTTAGTTATTTCATCACTGCCGGGTGTTAAAAGCAAAACACCAAGGAAGGATCCCAGCAGGGCAGACCCTGCAGCATCCCAGGTCCCGTTCCTGTGCAGCAGCTGGGATTCCCCTGCACCAGAAGGTGGCACTTGGCACCTCTGACAGTTGTGCCTGCCCTTTTGGGGTGTGGGAACATGTGGCAGGGCTTAGGGGCTAGCACCAAGGCACACCCAGCGCCCGGCTTTTCTCCAGTAGCCACAGCCCCGGGAGGGGGGATGGACCCCCCGAACCTCAGGCAGGCACCCAGGAACAGCACATGGAGCAGCACCCTCTGCTCGGGACAGATTTGGAGGCACCACAGAGATTCGGAGGTTTATTTCACACGGCAGGAGGGACAAAAACCAGGACAAAAACTGTACAGTCACTGCACATACTGACACCAACTTAGGCCCAAAGGTGCTGCGTGGCAGCGCAGTGTGGGCAGAGCACGTCTGCACACGTGTGAGATGAGAATCCACCTCCCGTCCCCGAGTGGCACGGACACAGACATCTGTCCCAAACGAGAAGGAGAAACTGCCAGAGATCTGACAAGACCGTAATTCCCTGGTTTTGGAAGTCCTCCGGGCTCGGAGCTCCCCTCATTCCTCTGAGCTTTTCCTTTGCTGAAGGCATCGCTGCAGCTCCTGGAATTGCACCCACCCCTGGAATGCAGCAGCTGGGGCAGGGATGGAAATCCTGGGAAGGGCTTGAGCGTGCAGGAGGCTCTTCTCTCCTTCTCAACAGACGGTCCAAAACTGGCCAAGCCTGGGACGACAGGGTCCTTCGTCCTTCAAGAAAACAGAGCTGGCGGTCTCCACATCCCACTGCCAGCCAGGAACACCCCAGATGGGAGTTTGTTCCCTGTCTGCACATCCCTGAGGCTGTGCTGCCCCTTGGCAAGCAGCTCCAGAGCTTTTCCCCAGCTCCAGGTCTCCAGCACCAACGGCACGAAGGAGCTGGTGCTGTCCCAAAACCACCAGCGTTCCCAAGGGAGATCCTCCTCCTCTCTGGGTCAGTGCATGCACTGGAGGGTCCTGCCAGCACCAGCACCCCTGGTGCTGCTTCTCCAACCCTGGCCCTGCAAGAAGAGGGTGGGAGGTGACACAGTGTCACCCAGCAGGCTCAGCTGGGGACAGGGACCCGCAGCCACCGCCCCGGCAGGCACAGAAGGGATCCAGGAGCACCATGCACAAGGTGTGGAGCTCCAGTGAGCCACCGAGGCAGCAGCCCAAGGAGGGTTAAAGCTCTCGGGGCAGCGGGGAGGTGTCGGCAGCTGTAGCCGGGCTGACACCGGACTCACGTGCCCGAACCCGGGCAGCAGCCTGGGGCTGGCCACGGGCTGTGGTCCCCGGGGAAGGCGGCGGCCAGCGCGGGCAGAGGAGAGGCCGGAGGGATGATGACCCGGCCGGGAAACACTCTCCTCCCAGCTCTCGGCTGCTCCCAGTCAGTCGGACGGACCCGCGGGCGTCTCTCCGCCAGCAAACCTGAAAGAGGGGAGCACAGGGGGTGAGAGGCCAGATCCTCCCACCATTCACCGCCCCGTGTTCCCAGCACGGGTGAATCCTTCACAGGGAATACCTCTGGCACCTCTATCTGGCTGCCTGCGCTGTCTGGCAGGAAACCTCTCCTGCCCTCAGCCGTCAGGAGGGAAACACGGTTAAAATCCACAGTAACCAGAATAACTCCAATTTTGTCATACTAATAAAAAAAACTCAGTGTGGAAAAAGCCCACCCTACAATTTGGGGGTGTAAATCGGTGTCAGGGTGCCGGCAGGGCAGAGCCACAGCATGGGCGTCCCCTGCCACCCCTGCCAGCCCCCTGCACCCTGTGGGCTGCCAGCTCCGGGAGCGCATTTCCCATCAAGGGACGGAGCAGGATGAAATTAATTCCATTCCCAGATTTACACCGCTGGAGGGCAAAGCAACCTACTGAGCCCGGACTGGTGACGGCAGCCGCAGTGCCTCGCTCCGGAGGGGGTCCCCGCGTTTTCCTTCTTTAGCAGCACAAAGTGGGACCGGCAGGAGAAGGGGGAATCCCAGGCTTTGGGACACATTCCTGCTCAGCTGGTTTGCTTCACCACCCGTGTTTCCTTTACCCAGGAACAGCAGACCCGGTCCTGGCGGGCTGGAGTGGGACTGGTAGCGACCCCAATTTTGCAGCCCAGTGGAGGGGCCAGAGTTTTAGGGGAACATAAAGGAAGAGGGCGGTGGTGTCCAGTCCCACACCCCAGAGCCTCTGCCATGCACCTCGGAGTCTGCCTGCTCCCCCAGCTCTGAACTGCGCTGTCAGAGCACCGTCCCACCACTGACAGCCCCCCTCCCCAGGCACACCCCAAAGGGCTGGACCCCCATAGCCCCTCCCGAGCAAATGCCTACAGGTACCTACTCATCAGGCTGTGAGCACAGCGCGGGCTGCGCGCCCTGCAGCCGGGACTCGCCCAGGGGCCGCTGCCGGTGGCCACTGCCCTGGGGCAGAGGAGTCTCCTCTGTTCTGCTGCCGCTGCCCCGAGCCTCGCCGTCCTCCCCGGGGCGCCCGGGGGCCGCCTTGCTGTCCTCTGCAGGGCCCCCCTGAGGGCTGAAGGCACAGGGACAGCGCTGCAGGTCCTGTGAGACGGCGTGGAGCCGGCGGTCGGCACGGCGTGGGCAGCAGAGCAGCTTGCGGAAGGCGCTCCTGAAGTCGGGGCTGCGGCAGTAGATGATGGGGTTGAAGGCTGAGTTGATGTAGCCCAGCCAGTTAAGGAAGAGAAAGAGCTGGTCTGGCACCAGTGACCGGCAGAAGACCTTGATGATGTTGGCCACAAAGAAGGGCAGCCAGCAGAGGGTGAAGATGCCCATGATGATGCCCAGGGTCTTGAGCGCCTTGTGCTCCTTGATGGCCAGCAGACGGGAGGGCCGCCTGCGCCGGCTGCTCCTGGGCGTGGGGCTGGGGGGCTCCTGCAGGAACCTCACCTTGTCCTTGCCGATGAGCTGGACGTGCCGCGTAGCCACGGCAAAGACTCGGACATAGACGAAGATCATGACGAGCAGGGGCACGTAGAAGGAGATGGTGGAGGAGATGATGGCGTAGGTCATGTTGGTGACAAAGTCGCAGCAGCGCGGGTCGTCGTAGCAGCGCGCCGCCTGCTCGTCTGCCCCGTCCCGCCACCAGTGGTTCATGATGGGCAAGAAGGAGATGAAGGCAGAGATGGCCCACACCAGGCACACCACAGCCCGTGCCCGGCCCTTGGTCACCAGCGCCTCGTACTGCAGCGGGAAGGTGATGGCGAGGTAGCGATCCACGGCGATGGCACACAGCGTCTCGATGCTGGCCGTGACACACAGCACGTCCAGCGAGGTCCATAGCTCGCACACCATCGTGCCGTAGGGCCAGTGGCCGCTCAGCAGGATGGTGGCCCCTGGTGGCACCACCAGCAAGCCCATGATGAGGTCGGCGCACGCCAGCGAGGTGATGAAGACGTTGGTCATGGTCTGCAGCCGTGGCGTCTTGGCGATGGCCACGATCACCAGCAAGTTACCGGCCACGATGACCAGGACAGTGAGGCTGATGGCGGTCCCCAGCAGCCACTGCCGGCCCAGGCTGCCGGCCCCGCTGCAGTTCCCGGAGCCCCCCCAGGCGCTGCCGTTGCCCGCGGGGAGGGGGCTCATCTCGGCCGGGCTGGGGGCGCCGGCCCCGCGCCCGCCGTGCGCTCCCCGCCGCGCTCCCGGCGCAGCCCTCGGGGCGGACCGGCGGGGCCGGGTCCCCTCCGCGCTGGAGGAGGAGCCTTTAAAGGCGCGGGGCGGCCCCGGGCTGCCCGCTCCGGAGGGCGAGGGAAGGGGAGCGGGCAGCGGCACCTCCTCCCCCGGACGCGCTGCTCCGGCCCGCCCCGCTCCCCTCGGCATCCCCGCCGGACGCCTCAGCCCCTCGCCGTGCGCCCCTCGCCGTGCGCCCCTCGCCGTGCCCTCCCGCCCTTCTCCGTGCTCTCCATCCCCTCACTGTGCCCTCCAGCCCCTCTCCGTGTCCCCAGTCCCACACACCTGTCCCTGTTCTCCACGCACCCTGCACCCTGCCGTGCACACCATTCCTGCACTGTCCCCTGCTCCTTCCCTGTGGACCCTCACCCCTTTGTGCCACCCTCACCGTGCCCGTCCCCATGTGCCCCTCTCCGTGCACCCCTCGCTGTGCTCAGACTCTCCCTGGGCAGGACAGACTGTCCCTGGTGGGGACAGTGACACCCCTGTCATCTCCCTGCCCCAACATCAGCACAGGGCTGGCAAGGTGACACCCCGCTTCCAAAGATGACACCCAGGGCCACAGTCACCATTTCACTTCTATATTTATTGCCTGAACCTCCTTCCCAGTGGATGGGGGAGACCTTTCTTGCTCCCCCTCCTGAATTTGGGTGGGTGCTGGTGTTTGGAGACCCCCACCCGCACTTCCTGCCCCTCTCCCTTGGCACTGGGGAACCACCCAATCTCTGGAGGGCTCCACAGCCCATCACTGTTCCCAGGGCCCCTGGGCAGACTCCAGAGTGGATCATCTTTCCCTATCAGTTATTTATACAAATACTGGAACTTCTAAGACAGACAGTCTCCAAATGTGGCAGTTTGAAGCTTCAGCCAAATGGGGGAATGTTGACAAAGACGGAAAAAATATGTGTAAAAATGATCTGGTTGGCATTTCTTCCCATTCATGAGCTATGAAAGCAGAGTCCTGGTTTTATGAGCTTGATCTTTACAAGGCTGTTTTGGATTTTGTAAGCCCTCAGCCAAGGGCTTGATCCAATCTCACTCAGCTCCCCGCCCCGGCATTTGCTGCTGGCTGGGTCCGAGCAGGGAATTGGTGTTCACAGGGCAGTTTGTCCTGGCCCTGGAATGGCACATGGCACAGGCACGGCGTGTGCAGGGAGGCTGTCGTCTGTCCAGTGTGGCTGCACGCCCAGCTCCGGAGGGCACATGGAGCTGGATTTGTGTCTGAAAGTAAAGATCTGAGGGGAGGTCCCTGGATAATGAGGGCTTTGGGCTTGGCTGTGTGGAGTCGCCAAAGGCCGGGCATGGGGCAGGATGCCCAGCTCTGCCCCCACCCTCCTGAGTGACCAAGGGCTGCTGGCTTCCCGTCCTTCCCTCCACTTTCCATCCTCACCTCTGCTTCCCATCGTTGCCTCCACTTCCCATCCTTGCCTCCACTTCCCATCCTTGCCTCCACTTCCCTTGCAGCCCCAGCTGCCCTGCAGAGCTGGGCTCTGTGCTGGCTCTCAGACACCAGAGGGGCTGCAAGACCCTACCTAGGCATTTTACAGCCTGTTTTCCTGCAGACAGTCCCTCATGGCGTTTTTGGGCCCTGGAGGGAGCTCCCCCTGCATTCCGAGCCACGGACAGGCACACTGCCCACGGCAGGACAGACAGCCAGGCACTCCCGAGGGGCCAAGCAGGCATCCAACCCCATCCTGGTGTCTTCTCTCTGGAACTCAAATCAGCACCACTCCTGGACAGGAGGGCTCAAAGCCCTGCCCCATTCCCAGGGAGCAGACAGGACTGGGGAGAGGAAGGGAGAGTCCCAGGCCTTTCATCACCGCAGGGGAAGTAACGTGGCTCCGTATCTTTGTCCCAGTTTTACAGCTGGAAAAGCTGAAGCAGAGATGCTGGGTCTCACCCAGCCCTGACCCCCATTCCTGCTGCTCCAGAGCCTTGATCCAAGCCCCCACAGGGATGGACACCATCCAGCCCAGGGCTGCCACCAGGGGAATCATCCTCTTCCCTTTCCCACCACAGCCACGGGCCAGGACTGCTGGCCCAGCTCTACCTGCACAGCCACTGGCAGTGGGGGAGGCAGAGCCAGCCCTGGCAAAACGCCACAGGAAGCCAATGGGTCAAGTGTTGCTTAGAAAACTCTGGGAAAATATGTTTATGCCATGGATCAGAGCAGCTCCTCTGGCTGTTGCTACAGAATAAACAATGGGTATTTAAAACTACTTCTTTACACATAGAGAATTGGGATGAATTAGGGGAGATCCCTACTTGGGGAGAGCTGGGATGCAGATGGGAACTGGCACCTCCTTGCTGGGCAGCACATGAAGTTCCTGATGCCCACAGATGTGTTCGGAGAGAGGAAACAGATGCCTGAGCTGATCCCAGACACATCTGAGGGCACACGGGCTCTGCTTGGTCCCAGAGAGTGAGGGGTGAGAGCTCAAGTAGCAGCTGTGGATAAAACAAAAGCTTTTTATAGCTGAGAGTTCGCTCCCTCCCTGGCACGTGGCCACATACTCGCCGGTACAGGACATGAGATAAACCCATCACACGGTGGAGTCACAGTGCTGTCACTGCCCGTGGCCACACCAGCGTCTCCCTCTCCCCTCTGCTTCAGCTTCGAGCAGAGGGTCCAAAACCAGCCCCAGTGCAGCAGGTGATGGTACCAAAACTGCCCACGAGCCCTCAAGGGGTT
The DNA here is from genome assembly GCF_965178545.1 of Coloeus monedula. NCBI lineage: Eukaryota > Metazoa > Chordata > Aves > Passeriformes > Corvidae > Coloeus > Coloeus monedula. The sequence goes on along the minus strand of NC_138808.1, from coordinate 662,391 downwards.
TCACCTGTCCATCGCAAGGGAGGACACCTGGGGACAGCACAGGACATGGATGAGGACCATGGGATGCTCTTCCCTCTGCCTAAGAAGGAGATGCCCAAGGAGAACCATTTTACCCCAAATTCCCTCCCCAGGGAGGGAGCTCTGGACTCGCTGGGATGGGCACAGGGCCAGGCTGGTCTTTGGGAATGGGTCCTGCTCTGGCTGTGTGTCCACAGAAGCGATAGACTCCCCTGGACTTTCAGAATAGTTTCCATATCAGATCCACAAATCTTGCTTTGAAGTTGTTTGGGATTCTCTGTCACCACATTTCCTTGTCAGCACATAAACAGGCTGTGATGAAGCTTTAACCCCTGGGTACTGCCTGTCCCAGGAAGCCTGCAGGAAGCTCCATATAAACTCTGGTCTCCATATAAACCCTCCTCCCCCGGCACAGGCGGGCACGGCTCTGGGAGCTGCAGCACTGTCAGCCAGGGCTTGGGCAGGAAGTGAAAAATCTGTGTGTCAGAATAATAAAAGGCACTAAAAACGTGCTGTTTCACGGACTCTAATACAAGCTGCTGGTTTTAGCGTGTGGGTTACCCAAGGCGTGCTCAATATCCCATGGCAAATATCCCACGGGCAGCGTGTATCCACATTCACGGGGTTCAGGCAGGGTCTGTGCTGTGCGTCGGGGGTGCTTTACCCCCTGTTGCACGTCCAGTAGCTCCCCTGAGCCGGCTGCTGTCCCAGCACAGCTTCCCCATCACCCAGGGGAAGATCCCTGTGCCACCCCGGCGCTGCCATCCCAGCCCGGGGTGAGCCCTGGATCCTGAGGAGCTCCAAGCTCCCACGTCTCAAGCACTCACATCCTGTTTTCCAGGCGAAGCTCCTGGGAGCTCCTGCCTCGGTGGTGATGAAAGAGGCAGCGCGGGCACCCGGGAGGTCGGAGCCGGCCCAGACGGGGCTGAGGTCACTCTGCTCCCTGTTTATCAGCCCGTTCCCACAGGGTTTTGCCCCACGGACACACAGCTCGGCAGAAGGAGCCGTGGTGTCCTTCAGAGGCCGGGCAGGGCTGGTGGGACCCCTGTCCTCGCCTGGGGCACCCTGGGGTGAACAGATGGGGGCTGGAGGGGTGGGAAACCCGCCACGGAGAATGCAGCTTATGGCCACCGGCATCGCTTCCGAGGAGAAGAGATGGAGGCACGGATCTGGCTCCAGGGCCATCCTGCCGTGCCCAGAGCAGGCAGTCCGAGACCAGGCACAGCCACTCGTCACCCCGGGGCTGCAACTCTTCCCGAGGCCACGGCAGCAGTGAGAGAATGAGGGAAAGGGGCATCGCGATCCTGAAACCCAGCCAGTGACAAAGGCTGCGCTAAGGCAACCCCAGGTCCTGCTCCTGCCCCCCAGATCCCTGCGCAATTATGTTTTCAAAATAAAAAATAAATCATAGTAAAGCTGTTTTCTTTCCGGTGTTGTTGAGAAGAAAGCCTCCTACAGCAGCAGCAGCAGCAGGGCGGTGCCTGCAGGCAGTTATTCCCAATTTCTGACATTTTTATCACGCCTTGCACCATGGTTTCATTTCTGACAGGTCCCATCTCCCTCCAGCTGCAAGTACCCAGAGAAAGGAGAGTCCTCATGCTGCCATCACGGCCTACAAAGGTTTTACAGATGTTTTCACAGCTCCTTTCCCATTGTTTCTGTTTTTCCTTCAGCTGTTGCTAAAGCAAACTGGGGTGGGGGAAGGAGGGAGAAGTTTGCAATAACACGTGTCCAGATTTCACAAAAAGTGTGGGAAGTGTCGAGAAAAAACGTCAACAACAGAAATGACCTCAGGGAGAGCCGAGCTTTCAGGCAGGGCTTTCGGAGGGAGAGAGGAGCACCCTGCCTGTGGGATTCCCAGCTCTGCCCCAAAGCGAGGTGGGAGGGAGAGGGTCCAGCCCCGCTTTGGGGAGAGAACCTGCTTTGGGGAAGCTGGCAGGGATGAGGGAGCGAGTGCCAGCAGCCCTGCGTGGAGCCCCCTGCCAGCCCCCCACCACGGACACCGGGCCGCCCGCTGCCTCCCCCTGCCCCTCCTCTGCCCCCTGCATGCCCGGGCACCCTCTGCCAAAGCTCCCGGCTGTGCCTCCACTGCCCAACAGCACCCACCCCTGGGCCCCTCCTGGGGCTGACACCAAGCTGTGTTTGCTTCCAGCCCAATGCTTGCAGGCAGGAAAACCAACAACAACGAGGAGGAGGAGAAAGAGGAGGAGGAAGTCAAACACTCCCCCTCCGGCTCTGGGTATGGGTGCCACGGTGAATCCCATGCCACAGAGGCTGTTGCTAGCAGGTGTCAAGAGCAGGACCCAAAGAGCACATCCCAGGGTTGCGTTTTGGGGTGCTGAGCACCCCCGGCAATGCCAGGGGCGTCCCAGTCAGGGTTTCCTGCCGAGGGCTGGGGCCAGCGGAGATGGCCTTCCCAAAGGCAGGATGGGCTTGTTTATGGGGCAACTTTTATCTGCACAAACAGCCCTTGGGCGGGCAGCGGGGATGTGGCTTTGTCCGAGTTTGTCCTTATCGCCCGCCGCGATCGGAGGGAATGTAAACACAGACGGATGGGGTGGAAATGCCGCGGCACCGGGACATCCTCACTGGGATGGGGTCCATCATCATCCCGTCCTTCATGGGGCTGGAGTGGGGTCCCCAGGCCTCCATGGGAGGGGTGGGGTGCAGAGAGGGCTGGGGATGAGCCTTCCCACGCGGGAGCCACACGGACAGGAGGTGATGGATGGGGCAAGATGAAAGCTGCCAGCCCCCCACTGCCCAGCAGGCAGGAGTTTATCCTTCCCTCGGGGTTACCTTTTTCCTGTCTCAGCAAACCCTCCTGTAATCACAGCCCAGTCGGGATTGGTGGGGCCGGTGATGGCAGGGCCAGGCAGGAGCTGCCCCTGCTGCCATCTCCCGGGGCTGCTCTCACACCAGGGACAGGGGCATTTCATGACTTATAAAACACGTTTTCTTCCCCAGGACCCTGCCAGGGGAGTGAGTCCTTCACCAAAAGCCACCCTGGCTCAGCTACCAGTGATTCAAAGCAGGTCAGAAGCAAAGACAGTGCTGGTGGAGAGACGGACACCTCGGAGAGGCACTTCTGCTCCCGATTTAGAAGGCAATAATGTGATAACCTCGTGTCACATGAAGATGACGAAGGGCTATCCAGCCCGGGGAGCTGCCCATGGAATGGGCAGATAAAATGCCCTGGAGAGGAACATGCTGTAATCGGAGGGTGCTGGTAGCAGGAGAACACCCAACGCCTCTTCCCTGCCTGCAGCAGCTCCCGGGCAGTTGGAGCTAGGCAGGAGAATCCTGTTCCCTGTGTGCTGCCGGGAGCACCGAACTCCAGCAGGCACTGCGATGGTGACACCGTGGTAGGGCCGGCCCTGCTCTGCCCCAGCCAGGATGTGCCCTTAAACCCTGACCTTCCCCCAGTCCTTGACCCCATAACGGTCCATTCTCCAGCAGAAGGAGGAGGAGGAAATGGCAGCGGCTGCCTCGCTGGGTTGGGGGTCACTGCTGATGTCATTTCATGCCGGAAATGTTGTTTTCCTGCCCCAGTGCCCAGTAATCGATTCAGCAGCTGGCACAGGGCGAGGGCTGCCTGCCAGGCACCGCAGCCTGCCTGGGCTCCCGAGGGGTACCACAGCCTGCCTGGAGTCCCACAGGACCCTTGGGGGCAGAAACACCCCTGTCCATACCCCAACCTGGCAGGAGACCACTGCCCGGGACACCGAAATGCTGCCCCATCGGAAATGCTCAGAGATGCCCTGAGGACCCCCAGCACCCCGGAGCGGGACCGTGGCTCCGCAGGGATGAGGCTGGCCCTGGCCACGGTTCGGAGCAGTGCGTGGCTGCCGAGCTCCATCTGTCGGAGCCGGGCTGTTGGTTTGGGCAGGACGGGGCTGGCTGTGTCCCACCACCGCCCGGAGCAGGAGAGCAGCCTCAGGCCCCGGCCCAGGGACAGGCACTGCCGCAGCCTCGGTGACCCCGCCGTGCTGCAACACAGGCGGAGCGCTGCCGAAATGCTGCTGGCATCTGCTGGTGTCTGTGCCGTCATCTGTGCTGGAATCCAGCCTGGCTCCCGGCATCCCGGCCGTCAGCAGATGTCAGCACCGGACCGGTGTCCGGTGAGGGTCAGCAGAGCCCTGTGGCCACGGCTGGGGGACCAGGGAAGGGATGAAGGGCTTCTTCTAGAGGGTACTCGTGAGCAGGGTGGTCCCAAGGATGCTCTGAGGGGTTTCATGCCCGGGTTTCATCCCTGGGTTCCCCAGCCTCCCCCGTGCCCAGCCCAGGGGTCCCGCCCAGCCGACCCTGCGCCCCTCCCACCACAATTCAGCCTCTCTTTAAAACTTTTCTTTTATAAAGTATTAAGACAAACCCTATTTTTCCACAGCTCCAGGCCCGGCAGCCCCACCGGAGCATCCCCGGGCACACGGCGTGGGGGATGCCGGACCCGTGTGTGGCCCCGCGGCTCCTCCCGCATTTGTTCCCGGCTCCTCGGGGGAGGCAAAGCCATTTGGGATGGGGGTCTGCCACCCAGCCGGGCGGACATCTGTCCCCGCAGCGTTCCCACGGGGACCACCCGGACCTCCCAGGGCGGCCACCCCGCGTGGGCAGGGGAGGGCACGAAGGGGCAGCGCTGCCAGCACCCCCGAGGGCTCTGTGGGCTCCCCGCGTGCCGAAGGGCCCGCGGCACGGGAAGCGCGACCCTGGAATGGGGGGCACGGCCCGAGGGTGCCCCGGGGGCAACGGAGCACAAAAAGGGGACCCGGGGTCCCTCCGGGGGTCCCGCCCAGGCCCCGCCCATTTACCGTGAAGCCCCGCCCCGCCTGCTTTGCATAGCCCCGCCCCTCCCGCCAAGCCCCGCCCCCGGCCGGGGTGGACCCGCCCCGCCCCCGTTGCTGCGTGGCCCCGCCCACTCCCGCGCCCGCCCCGCCCGCCGGAAGGGGCGTGGCGCTGCCCGGAAGCGGCGGGCGGGCGGCGGCAGCGCCGGTCCCGCTCCCGGTCCCGCTCCCGGTCCCGCTCCCGTCATGTCGGGCCGCTGCTGCCAGGGGCAGACGCCCAGTCGCGACATCCCGGGCCCCGGCAAATGCCTCGCCCTGCCCGACGGGGCCCCGCTGCCGCCCGGCGACTACAGCACCACGCCGGGGGGCACCGTGTTCGGGACCACGCCGGGCGGTGAGCGCCGGGCCGGGCGGGGTCCCTGCGAGGGGGGACTGGGCGGGCCCTTGTGGGGGAGAGCGGGGAGGTCTCACCTGGGGAAGGGGCTCGGTTGGAGCGGAGGGGGGAGCGCTCCCCTTCTGTCCCAGCAGGATGAACGGGGAGTCCCCGCTTTGTCCCGGGACGCAGCGGAGGTTTGGGGGGGCTGGGGCAGCAGGACAGCACCTGCCCAGGTGTCCGTGCTGGGGAAACACGGCAGCGCCTCGGGAGCCTCGCAGGGAACAGCCTCGGCCTCCCCGTGGTTACTGATTAATTCTGATCTCTAATATTTGCTGTTTTCTTTGGCAGTCAGCAAACCCTGGGGCCTTTTTCTTTATTTCTAATCCCAAATTGCTCCAAATTCTGGAGGCACAGCGCTCCGCTGCTGCAAACAGGCCGTGGGCTTGTTCCCTCTTTGTCTGCTGCGACGTCCTGTGCAGCCTCAGGAAGCTGCCGGGAGAGGAATCTGTGGGGATTTCATCCTCAAGTAAGAGTAACAAACCGATTATGCTAAGGGCTCCTCCATCAGAGAGGTTTTGTGTCCCCGTCTCCTCCTTGGGTGTTTAATTTTGGCAGTTTGGCCCCTAGAGAAGTGGCCGCGGTTCCAGGTGATGGCACCTGGCACAGGGTCAGTGTGGGGAATTCCAGCTGCCTCTGGTGCCCCTGAGCCGGGGCTTGGGGTGATTTTTTTTCCACACCCTGTAGAATGCAGGTCACTGCCTCCCTGCCCAGGTGGATGTGAGCAGCAGGAATGATGAAGCCGTGCCTGAAGTTCAGCTAAAAGAACAAACTGTGGGAGGGGATGGAGGTTTTGTTGGTCCCTCGGATCTACCACAGGATTCCAGGGGTTAAAATTCGGAGAGAAGGGGAAGTGACACTGCTGACTGACTCACCGGGGTTTGTGTGTGCAGAAAAGCTGAGGTTTGGGGTTGTTTTGGCCATGTGTTCCCTCTGAAAGCAGGAGATCGCTGCAGGGATTGTGTTGGGGTGTGGGAGACTTCCCCAGCGTGGGTAACACAGCAGAAATGAGCAATTAGCGGCGCGCAGTAATGAGCCCTCCGGGGCTGTCAGCTCTTGTTCCCCGGGGAGTTGCCGAGTGTCGGCAGCGAGAGGAGAGGCTGGACCGTGTTTGTGGCCGGGGTGTGCCCACCTGGCAGCGCTCGGGGCTGTCCCGGCCCGTTTGGGGACAGCGTGTGCTGCCCGGCCCTGCTGCGGGATCACCCCGCTGCTGGAGGGAGGGAGGGAGGATTCGGAGCTGCTGGAGGACAGACACACAGGGCTGCATGTCTGCCTTGTGGTGCTCTCAGGGAGCCGAGCATCCCGTTGTGGGTGGGTTTTCCTGCTAAATACACCCTGGCCTCCCTGACAGCACCGGGGAGCTGCTGGGAACGTGGCTTTGGGCGTGTGAAGGAGCCTCTTTGTGCCTGGAGCAGCCCAGGCTGGGTGTCCTGCCCAGGGTGTCCTGCTCCAGCTGTCCACAGGCCCTTTGCTTTCGGGAGCTCTGGGCATGAGGCTGTTGGAGGAACGTGGAAGCTCCATGCTCCCGGTGCTGGTACATGAGCCGCAGTTCCAGGAATCCCTGTCCTAGTCCTGCTCCCTGAGCTTCCCAGGAATTTAACACCCCTCTCCCAGCCAGCTGACTGTTGGGTTGGATCCTCCTCCTGAAACAACTCAAGTTCAGAATCATCAGTGAAAAGTTTTTCAGTGTTTTGAGAACTCCCTGGCAGAACTTGGTTGGAACACAACACCCGGACATGTTGTTTTATGTATTTATTTTATATTTATAGTGTTCAAACCAAAGGGAGTTGATTGTTCCAGGACAGATGGTGATGGGAGCTGTTTGCCCACATGTGTGTACTTTAGTTAACGCTTTTGGGGAGGGCACAAGGACAAGTTCCTTTCCCTCTGGCTGGAACAGGAGCAGAGCAGGACCTACCTGATCCAGAGGGGTGTGCAAACACTGTTTTGGAAAGCAAACACTGTTTTCCAGCACTTCCTGGGTTAAGGCTGTGGGCTGTTTGGAGGGATCCCTTTTCTGCCTGTGGTTTTTGAGCTTTTTCCATGAAATTCTTTTATAAGGAACAGGGTGTTCCGTGATGTTCCTAGAAATCCATGCCCAGAGGCTCGATGTGGTAGGCTGGAGCTGGGTGGTTCCTGGTTAACCCTTGGAGCATTAGCAATCTGTGTAAGCCTTGAGCAAGGTGTGTGTAACTGCTGCTCTGCCAAGGGACATGTCCGTGCAGGAATTCCCGCTGGGCAGCGCTCAGAGGGACACGGCCCTGCCACGTCCTGTCCCCTGGTGTGTATTCACCTGCAGGTTCAGGTGGGATGTGGGTTCTGGTTGTGAGTGGAAAATAAATTCAGTTTTCTGTTTGCTTTGTGGGCTGGTGTGACCTTGAGCAAGGTGGAAGGGGCTGGATCTGCTGCTTCCAGCTCCTGCCTGGGGTTTGGAGTCCTGTGTTGCTCTGGGCAGCAGCTGGCAGCGTTTGGGTACCTGATGCCTCACCTTTAGTGGCAGAAATGGTGACAATGTACCTGGCTTTGGGGTGAGGTGACGCAGACTGAGCAGTGAAGCACTACATCACAGCTATCGCTTAGATACCCGAGAATCCCTGAGTGTTTTGGATTGCAAGGGACCTTAAAGATCATCCAGTTCCCCACCCTGCCCTGGGCAGGGACACCTGACCATGTTCCTGTCCCCCCCCCAGGTACCAGGATTATTTATGACCGTAAGTTCTTGATGGAATGCCGCAATTCTCCCGTTGCCAAAACACCCCCCTCCGACCTTCCGGACATTCCAGGCGTTACCAGCCCGAACGTGGAGGAGTTGAAGCTTGAAAACCACCATGTCCAAAACTGTGAGGAGAAAGTGAGCGCAGGTAAGCGCAGGCAGCAAAACCCCAACAACCCATGAGGTGCGCTGCTGGTTCCTAGAAATTCCAGAGCTGGAGTGGAGCCAGGAGATTCCCATGAACTGTGGTCAATTCTCCAATGACTTCTTGGAAAGTCAGAGTGGGCTCGGTGTCACAGGGTAACAAGGTTCTCGTAGTTGTTTGATCCTGCTGTGGGCCCCAGCAATGTGACTTTTGCAGTTATTAGGTGTAATTTGATATAATTCCCATTAATTCAGCATTTGGGAAGCTGCTGTTGGATTAGGAGCCCTGTGGAGAGCAGAGGGGCAGCTGCTGCTGCCTCTCCCTGTGCTGGGCAGTGCTGCAGCTGCTTGGAGTTTCAGGTTACAATTCAAAGCAGGATTTACTTGGGTTTTTAATATCAGCCTGAGTTGTAAATTCCTCCTGCCTGTTTCTGACCCCATTTTGTGACAGGGACACTTCACTGAGGCCCTGCTGCAGCAACACAAGCCAATGTTGCCCTTGAAGAATTGTTTTAAAGTTATTTGAGGTTATTTCTTGAAGCAACCAGAACCCACCAAGTGCAAGTATTTATCTTCTCTCTAAAAATAAAGATCTGAAGGCTCTTGTTCTGTGCTCACTCCAAGTAACATCTTTCTAGAGTCAGGATTGCCTTGTGCCTGACACACTGTTGTGACCTGAAGTGGCTCACTGGGCTCCCTGGCACCCTGACATGCAGGCTGGGTGCTGGGTTGTGACTCCCAGAGAATCCCTGTCCTCGGGAACAGCTCCTGGCTGCCGTCGCTGGTTCCTGTCCGGCTGTGGGAGCAGCTCTTGGGATGATGAGTGTGAAATGTGCCTGTCTCGGTTGTCCCAGCGATTGTCCTCATGGTGGTTCTCTACATTCCTTGTTATGAGGAAATGCAGGCTAAGAATAAATTATTTAAAGGGCATTTTCTTTCCCTCTGCTCTGGTGGATCCCCCAGAGCTGACACCTTTACCAGAGCTTCACAAGATGATTTTCACACCAACCCTGATGCCTGAATGCATTTTAAGCCCAAACGACCCCATTTCTGAAGCACAGCCAGCTGCCAGTCGCTCCTTCACTAAAATCTTTGGTATTTAATGTGGAACTCTGAGGACTCACCTGTGCTTTTGTCCCTCCCAGCAGGTGAGGAAGAGCAGTTCGACATGGACATCTAACGCACCTGCCCGAGAGTGCTGATCCAGTGAAGCACCAGGAGTTGTCTTGAGGATTCCCACCAGCCAGGCTTACAGCAGCCCATGCCTTGAGTGCCTTCCTGCTCCTGGGAAAGGCAGATGATTCCCTCGGGAGAGCAGAGCGTGTCCTGTTCCAGGGGCCGGGTCTCGGAATGCTGGAGGAGACACTCTCCCCCCTTGGTTTTGGTTCCAGTTTTATGCTTTTGTTAATCATTTTAATACTGTAACAGTTACAGAAATGCAATATAAGGGAGAAATAAAAATCATGTGGAGTCTCCTCGTGTGGAGATGAATGCAATAAATGTGGCTTCTGTCCCTTATTCCATCAAGAAGCTGCTGACCTGAGGCATTAAAATTGGTCAGGTGCTTCTGTGCATCACCCGCAGGTACCCCCTGTGCTGCTGGGGCTGGGCTGAACACCCCTGTGTCCCACCTGGTCCCTGGGGCAAGTTTTGGTCTGCCAGATCTGTGACAGAAACTGTCCCCTGAGTGTTTCCAGAAGGCTCTGTCACAAGGTGCGTTCTCTTGCCTGCCTGGCAGGGGGCCGGGCTCAGGCTGCAGGTGGGAATATTTGGGATCAGTTCAGCTGGAAGCACTTGGAGGGTCCCTGACTCTGAGCTGCGGAAAGGAAGGAGCCTCCAGCTTCTCTGCTGCAGTTCCTTCTTCCTGGCATGTGTTTGTCTGGGTTTGTGATCCTTGCTGAAATTTCCATGCTGCTTTACCCTCACTTCTCTTTTCCATCATGTGGTGGGCAGGGAGAAGAGCTTTGGGGAAGAGGGTTTCACAGGGAGGTTAGAAACAAAGTCTGTCAGGGTTCGAGAGAGGCGTTTTCAACCAATAAAGTTAATTTTGCTGTGGGAATGTTCAGATTGGGTCCCCAGAGCAAATATCTTCATTTTTAGCCTCAGTGAGGTTTGATAAATGCGGTCTGGACAGTCTGTAAGATACATTGCTGTGCTACTGCTGGGGGGCGGGGGCAACCTCAAAGGAAGAGAATCCGGGCCACAGCCTGAACTTCAGACTTCCTAAACCACAAGGAGCTTCTGTGCAAATCAGGTTTGGTAGATAGCATTTAAATACCTGCTAATGAAGCTCAGTGGTGACATTATGATATGCAAACCCTCAATAATGAGTAACAGAACAAAGCAATTGCTGCAGATAAACATGCATTTCTTTAGGATAAGATTTAAGGGTTTCTCTGAAACCTTAATGGGAGCAAATCCAAATTTATTGCCCTCAGGTGTGACTTTATCAGTCTCAGCTGCACCAGTTACGTTCTGATGAGGGTTTAAAGAGGAGCTGCTGTAGCTGGGACAGACCTTTTTCTGTGTTAAATTGGTGGTTTTGATTAAAAATGGCACTGCTGGGCTGTGGTGCAGCTGCAGTCCAGCTCCTCATGTCCTCAGAGCCCTCCTGCTCCCGTCACTGCTGGCACAGCAACCCCCAGCTGCAATTTCCACAGGGGCAGCATCAGTTTTTGGTTTAGGAAAACTTCCCATGTTGATGGCAATTTCCCCAAAGCTCCCCTCCTTCGGGGGAGACTGAAATAGCCGTGACAGGCTGGGGAGGGTGTGCAGGGACTGAATCCGGGCGCTTGTGCTGGGGCTCGTTCTCCTGCTCTGTCCGGAATTCTCGCTCCAGCGTGGGTTTACAGTGGGAAGGGTTGGATCGATGGAACCCCTTGGTGAGCCGGTTTCCTGGACAGGGACCTCTCTCGGCAGGGAAGGGTTGGATCGATGGAACCCTCGGTGAGCAGGTTTCCTGGACAGGGACCTCTCTCGGCAGCGTTGGGTGTCGCCGTCCCCTGAGCTGTGTGCCTGGGCAGTGTCCCACTCTGTCACCCGGGACTGTGGTTTCCGTGGGAGACACGGTGCTGGTGGCCCTGGGACCGCCCAGAGGTGCCATCCCAAGCTGAGGGCTGCGCATTCAGGCAGTTTGGGGTAGAAAAGAGCCGATTTCAGCCTCGACCTGCCATGGCTGTTGCAGGAGCAGGAGTCTTGTGGCGTTGAGATTTGGTGCCGGTACGAAAGTGGCTGCCTGGTTTTTGGGGGTGTCAGGTATTGCAGGTAATGCTCCTAAGCGCCATTCCCTCCCACCTGTAGGAGAGGTAACACGTGCTGGAGGTGTTAAGTGCTTTGTCTATGCCCCGGCAGCTTTGGCAGCTTTGCATCGGTATCTGCTGCTTATGCAGATCTGGGGAACATCAAAGCACCAGGTGCCTCCGACAGCGATTCGTGGCTGATAATTCGGAGGGAGGACACCCGGTGAAACACCTGGCCAGGTGTGACCAAGGGTCCGGCCGAAATGGTCAGAGCTCCTGCTGGGTTCTCGGTGCAGGGCCCTGGGGCCATGGGCACATCAGGGCAGTTGTGGGGGGCAGAGAGAACCGTGACCAAAGCAGTGGATGTGATGAGGCGATGTGACACCCGTGGACATCTGCTCTGATGCAATTTGTCCTAAGCCCATTCCTTAAACCTTTCGTGGTGTGGGACCAAGTGGTCTCAGCATCCCATTGCTCTGGTCCTTCACTCCCTCCCTCCCTCCCTCACACCCCCAGCTGCTGCATCCTTCAGCCAGACAGTTTTAGATCCATCTCCTGCCTGCATTCATATTTGCAGCTCTCCAAGCTTGCCTGAGCCTTGTGAGGAGCAGCTCAGCATTCCAGGGCAGATCCCTGCTTCACCAGGGTCCTGTTCCTCACCCCACACTTGCGCTCCCAGACCGAGGAGCTGCTTTTTCCACGGGCTGAGCCCAGTTGTGCACAGTGGGAGGGAGGAAGGGAGGGAAGGAGGCAGTCGTGGGTGGCTGAGGCACAGCTGGGATGCTCCGGGGAGGTCCAGGGACAAGTTGGCTTTGTCGTTGCATTTCCCATCCCAGCCCCTTTTTGTCTCAAGCAGGCACAGCAGCACAGCCGGTGTCCCTGTGTCCTGCCCCACATCCCTGTGTCCTACTCCGTGTCCCTGTGTCCTGCTCTGTGTCCCAGTCACGGGACGAACATCACCTGCCCGACCCAGTTCGTGCTTTAATGCACCATTTGTACAAACATCACCCTGGGCCTGTGATAAGACCCCTCGGTCTGTTTGTTCTCGCTCTTTCCTTTTTGTGTGTCCAAAGTAATCTGTGGCTGCTGTCCCCCCTGGCCAAGCCAGCCCTTCCCCTTCCCTGCCAACTCTCCCCCAGCCCTGGGGTGCTGAGGGGTCGCGGGCAGGACCCCGTGGCAGGACTGGGGCTGTCCCTCCACTTTATCGTCCTGCGTGTCTGGGCTCCCTCTGTCCCCCAGCCGATGTGGATTGGGGCAGGAGCAGGGCCAGAGCTCTCCCTGCTCAGCTCAGGTTCCCCCTCACAGCCCGCGCCTGGCAGAGCCCGGCTCACCAGCAGATCCTTGCCTAAACCCGACTTTATTGTCATTGTCCACACTTTGATGTTTTCCTTACAGCCCTGGAATCTCAGCCTTTATTTTTCCACCCTGCTCTTCCCAGGGAATGGCTGTTGCCTCCCCCTGCCCCGCCACAACTTTTGAACCCGCTGCTGGATTCCAGGCAGGCGTGACGGAGGGGCAGAGATGGCAGAGATACAGCATCCTGCCGGGGCTGGGGGGCAGGGGGTCCAGCGTGGGCGCTGGGGGAGTGAATCCTCCTGCTTTGGAACCGTTTTTGAGCGGGAGTAGCAAAACTGTGGAGAAAGAGGCAAAATAATGTAATTTTACATCACGCAGAGCACAAATGTGCAGGTTCCTGCTTGCCTTTGCCTCCTGCCGGGGGTCAGCCCCGCGCCCCCGGCCCACCCTTGACAGCTCCTGCAAATGACCCTCTAATGACGGGATGGTCCCAGTGTGAAAGCTGTTGGAATATGTAAGCGGCCCCGGGGAGGGGCTGCTGGGGCGGGGGAACACCAGACACGCTTTGTTTACCCGCCGGCCGGGATGTGGATTGGGGATAATCAGGCTGGCCTGGGATGTGGAGTCGGGGCCGCTGGTCCCAGGAGGGGCGGGGTGGAGGTGGCCCCTGTCCCATCCTGCGCAGCCACCGGGGCCACCCGCCGCCAGTCCCGACGCTTGAGGTTCAGCCCGTCCCCTCTGCTGCGTGGGGGCCACCAGTGGGTCCCCACGCGTGTGTCGTGTCCCCATCCGTGGGGGCAGCTGTGAACCTGGGGGATCCCAGACCCACGGGGCTGCAGCGGGGACAGCTCGGTCAAACGCGGGGACTGATGCAGGAGGAGCAGCCCCTCCCCAGCGCTGCCGTGAGGGAGGACACGGTCACCCCGGGGCACTCAAGACCCCGGGCATCGCCCCCATCACTCCTCCGGATGGGTGACCCAGAGGAGTTGGCTTGGAATTCACTGTTCTGACAGGGCACAGCCCTTCCCTTATCTCCGAGGGGTAAAAAAGGAGGAAAATCCCTTTAGCCTCCCCTTCCACGCCTGCAGGTGCCTCCCTTGCTCTTGAGCAACCCCTCATCAGGGTGGGAACAGCTTCGTCCTTATCTCACGTGAGCTTTGGAGCTTTCGAGCATCTTTTGCACTGTCGGAGGGAGCCCGTTGCTCTGGTAGTTTCAGGAGCAGCCAGAGCCCACCTGCTCTCGGAGCAGGCTGCAGCCAGAGCAGGGAGAAGCTCTGGATGCAACAGATGGAACACAGAGAAGGGGAGACACCCTGGCAGACCATTAGCAGCAAAAATCAGCAGAACCCAACGGGCAATTTTATCATATATATAATTTATTGATGAATTGTACAGCTGTGACCTTTTCGCTACCACCTCATCCAGCAAGGGGAGGAAAAGGCTTGAGTAGAGCTGTGGTTACTTGTTTGTAACAGCTGCCCACCTAGATCTGCCAGCTGGGGCTCTGGACATTGGGTAATACACTCACTTGTCTGAGTTGTAATAGAAATCTGATCGTTTTAATAGAAATATAATAGAATTCTTAAGAGAAATGCCTAACCCCCCGGGGAGATTGAAAATCCCAGTGGTGTGGATGCTCAGCATGGCCGGACACTGCAGCTGCAGGGTCCTGAGAACCTGTGGCCACTGGTGATTCCCGTGGCTGGGAAAAGCGGCATTGCCTGGGCCGTGTCGTGGCAGGGAGCGATGCTGCTGCGCTCCAGTCCTGCTCCTGCTCCTGTCCCAGACACAGCGGCCGCCAGCACCACAGCTCCCTGGTGAACACAGCGCGGGGCACCCACCACACCAGAGCTGCCCCTGGGGCCACAGGGAAGTGGCTGGTGGCCTTTTCCACATGGAGCCTGGATCCAGCCAGGCACTGTGGCCACGCAGTGCTGCAGAACTGCTGGGCACCTCACTCCTCCCCAGGTCTAGCTAGGGGTTTGCCAACCCACAGGTGTGTGGGCTTCAGAGATGCTCTGGTCTGTGCAGCAGTCGTGGTCCTTTGGGCACTTTTGGGCAGAGATGTGCACCTTCGTACAGGCTACGAGGTGGCCTCAGTTGCAGCCACACTCCTCGATGATCATGTCCTCGTGGTGACGGACAACGATCTCGCCCTTCTCGTAGTAGAGCATGGAGAGGGGACTCATCTTGACCGGGGAACAGGCGGGACACGGAACCTGGTTGGGCTTGTAGAGCTGCAGCAAACTCTGTGGGAGACACGGGAAGGGCAGAACATCCCCCTGCTGCGGGCAGGGCCTGGGGCTGTGGGGGGCACGGGGGATGCAGGGGCAGCCACCCCCTCTTACCTGTATATACGCATGGTTGGTGGGCTTGAAGGTCTCATCCACAGGTGAGGGGCACAGCCCTTCGCAGCGGTAGGCGTTGTACTTCTTGGGGTAGACAATCCAGCTGCCCCAGCCTGTCTGCTCGAAGTCCACCACCATGTCCACCCGCCTGCACAGGGCCCTGCCCTGCTCCCGCGCGGTGGCCGTGGCAGCGTCGCTCACTTTGATCCTCTGCTTCTCCATCCTGTTCCTGCGGTGTCGGCGCGTCCCCGCGCCCTGCGAGCTGTCACGCATGATGTACTTGGAGGTCTCCGCGGTCCTGATGAGGCTGTGGTCTCCTGGAGACTTGTCTTTGGAGAAGACGAGCAGCAGGACTCTATCTGCCACATCCTGGGGCAGGACTGGGTCCCCGTGGCCGGTGTCCCTCGGGGCAGTGGTGGCCGGGGCAGCCGACCCTCTCACCTCCCACTGCCCCCTTCCCGTGGGACTGTGGTGCCCAGCAACCACAGCTTGGTGGAGCCAGGACCGGAGCAGGTTGGTGACCTCAAAGACTTTCCAGGAGGCCTGGGTGGCAGAGGGGCTGCCAGCCACGGTGCCCAGGAAGAGCTGGTGGGCACAGGTCCCATCTCCCTGGCACCTGTGCCGCTGGCTGTGGTAGATGTCCAGGGAGACGTTGTGGGCACGGGAGGGGCCAGGCAGGCGGACGCGGAGCTGAGCCAGACTCACTTCCTGGCTTCTGGAGAGGGAGGACATGTCGAAGGAGAGCGCCCAGCGGGAGCCGTTCTGCAGGGAACCTGAAAGCCAAGGGCAAGGTGAGGGGACATGGTGCCAGGGGTGCCAGAGCTGGGGGGGACGGTGCCCTCGCATACTGCCAGGGAACCAGCCTTGCGGTGGGAACCCGAGGGGCGGGAGAAAGCTGCTGGATCCACCTGAGAGCCAGCGAGAGCCTCAGGCAGGGCTGGTCCTGGGAACGGGGATGCTCGGGACAGCGGGGATCCCTGGACAGGCATGCATGGGGACGGTGCAGGTCCCGGGGATGGTGCTGGTCCCAGGACAGGGAGGCGCGGGGACAGTGGCAGTCCCGGGAAGAGGGACGGTGCTGATCCCGGGGACAGGGTTGCCCGGGGACCGTAAGGGACCCAGGGACAGTGCCGGTCCCAAGACAGAGATGACCGGGAGCGGCGCCGGTCCTGGAAACAGTGCGGGAAACAGTGTGGGTCCCAGGACAGGGATGATCGGGGACACTGCGAGTCCCGGGGACGGTGCCGGTCCCAGGATAGGGATGCCCGGGACCGCGGCCCCACTCACCGTGTGGGGAGAGGCTGAGAGCGGCGGCGGCGGCGGCGCGGAGCGGGGCGGGAGGGGCGCGGAGCAGCTGCAGCATCAGCGGGGGGCAGCGCGGCGGGGCGCGGGCCGGGGCGCGGGTCGGTGCCCAGGTGAGCGCCCGGGTGGATGCTCCGGTCGGTGCCCAGGTGAGCGCCCGTGTGGATGCGGTCGGTGCCCAGGTGAGCGCCCGGGTCGGCGCGCAGCCCAGGCGGAGCAGGGCGAGGGCGCAGAGCGCGAGCGCGGAGCGGAGCGGGACCCGCATGTCTGCCCGGGCCACCCGCGGCCGCCCTATTTGTACAGCGGCCCCGAGCGCCGCCCCGGGCGGCCCGGCACCCCCCTCCCCGACAGCCCCCTCCCCTCTTCTCCCCGTCCCTATCTCTATCCTCCCTCCCCTCCACCCCATCTACCTCCCGGCCATCCCTCCCCGTTTCCTTCTCCCTCGTCCCTCGCCGTACTCTTTCTCCCTCTCTCCTTCTCCCCATCCTTCCCCCGCTGCCTCCAGCCTCATCCATCCTTCCATCCATCCCTGCCTCATCCCTGCATTCCTCCAGTTCTTCTCTTTCTCCCCGTCCCTCTCTCCTTCCGTCCCTCCTGGGCTCATCTCGACTACCGTCCCCCTCTCCCTCCGTCCCTGTGGCTGGGGGTGGGGGGCGGTCACCCCCGCGCTGTACGAGGACACGGCCCGGGACCCCTGGGGACGAGTGACGCAGGCACATCCCCACCCCAGTCCATCCTGCCCTGCTCCTTGGAGAAGGGAGCAGCACCTGGGGCACCCGTAAGCCCCAATCTCTCCGGGGTGGGGGTGCCAGCGGGGGTCCTACCCCTCGCCACCCTCCCGGAGAGGCGACACTCGTCCTTTCCGGGGGGAAACGTGCTCAGTTCTCCCGCGGGGCACCGGGAACCTGGGGGCTGCTCCCGGTTTATTCCCCCGCTCTCAGCCCCGCACCTCGCGCCCAGACGGTGGCTGGGTGACGTCACGGCCGTGCACGGTGACGTCACGGCTCCCGGCGGCCGTCGGCAGGGGGCGCCGCTCGGCCGCGCTGGGGCGCGCCGGGCCCGCCGCCCTTTCAAGCGCTGAGTCTCGCGAGAGCCGCGCGCGCCTCTCGCGGGAGCGGGGTGGCGGGGAACATGGCGGCGGCAGCGGCGGCCGAGGGCGCCGAGCCCCCCCCGGAGCCTCCCCCGGCCCCGGAGCCTCCGGCCCCGCCAGAGCCGCCCGCCACCGACGCCGAGACCGGGTATGTCTCTCCCTGGGCGGGCCCGAGGGACCCCCGTACTCCCCCGTACCGTAAGGGCTCCGCGGGACCTGGCCTCGTTGCCATGGGAACGGGGATGGGGGTCCCGGCCCTCCCCGGGGGTGTCGGGGGGGGTCCTGCGGCCCGAGCGACACCGGGGGCCAGGCCCCGGGTCCGGGCTGTGCCCCGCGGTGCGGGGTCGGGGGTGGGCGCTCCGCTCTGACCGCTCTGCCCCGGCAGGGGGGACGCCGCCATGGTCGATGTCAGCGCGGCCCTGGAGACCGAGTCGGCCAACGGGAAGGAGCCCCTGGTAGGTGCTGTGGGCACGGCGGGGGCTGGCTCGGCCCGAAGGGCAGCATCCCCTAGCGCCAGCATTGGTTCCTTAAAGGGTTGTTTTGGAAGTTAAATCTTCACCCGCGTGGCTCATCCTCACGAACTGAGTGCACAAAACAGCTCCAGCCTGCTCGCAGTGCGGCCGTGGATTAGGGGAATGGATTTATTCCCTCTAAACTCCTGTCGTGGCAGATTCCTGCCCAAAGCCCCTGTGCTGTCTGCCCCGGGCGCTGTTTGATTCCTGGCTCTGGTTCCAGGATGCTGCTGGGGACGGCGCCGAAGCCATGGATGTCCAGGGGGGCTCGGGGGACGAGGAGAACGTGCGGCAGCTTGGCGAGATCGAGCTGCAGTGTGGGATCTGCACCAAGTGGTTCACAGCTGACACCTTCGGCATCGACACCACGTATGTGAGCTGGGCCAGCACAGGGCTTTGGTGGCAAAAGTGGAGTGTTTGGAGTCTGAGTTCCCAAGGACCAAGGCCCTGTCTATGTCCTTGAACACTTGGGAACTGGTGTGTTGTGTAAATAAAGCTTTGTCTGTGATAAAAGCACTCCCATGAAACACCACTG
The DNA here is from genome assembly GCF_965178545.1 of Coloeus monedula. Classification (NCBI taxonomy): domain Eukaryota; kingdom Metazoa; phylum Chordata; class Aves; order Passeriformes; family Corvidae; genus Coloeus; species Coloeus monedula. Next base: position 643,986 of record NC_138808.1, on the reverse strand, counting down.
AGCCTCTAAGATGTTTGTGGTTTTAGGAGGGGAAGGAATAATTGGGTTTTAACTTGGAATAATTAGTTTCTTAACGAAGCTGCTTTTTCGCAGGTCTTGTCTGCCCTTCATGACCAACTACAGCTTCCACTGCAACGTGTGCCACCACAGTGGGAACACCTACTTCCTGAGGAAACAAGCGAGTGAGTTTGGGAAAAGGACATTGGGAGATGTTTTGTGCAAGGTCAACGTGGAGGTTTGGTTTTGTCTGAAGTCGGTGGGTGGGCTCTGCTGAGGCTTTTGGAATATGACCCGAAATCCCGTATTAATAACCATGTGTGACTTCTTCTAAAAATGTTTTGCTACTGATTTATGAAAGTAGTGTAAATGGTTCAGCGAGGCCTGGGTCAGCACAGAGTTTGGGAGGTTTTGCAGTTACTTGGGGTGATCACTGTGTACATGGGTGTCTGATCTTCCCACCAAGTGTAATTGTAGCCCTGGGGTGTTTTGTTTCTCAGATCTTAAGGAAATGTGCCTTAGTGCTCTGGCCAACCTCACGTGGCAGTCGAGGACGCAAGATGAGCACCCCAAAACGATGTTCTCCAAGGATAAGGTTTGGTTGTTGCGGAACTGCCACGGGCTCACGTCAGGGCTGGTGTCAGTGAGGAGCAGCTCACACAAATGTTTTCTGTTCTTACAGGATATTATCCCTTTTATTGATAAATACTGGGAGTGTATGACAACACGGCAGAGGCCTGGAAAAATGACTTGGCCCAATAATATTGTCAAAACCATGGTAAGAATTGAGGGTAAATCTGTGAAAGAATTCCTGCAAATTTTGGTTTTCTGATGTTGGTGTGTGCTGAGGGCTGGGCTTGGAGCTACAGGGTGAAGATGCTGGTGCTTCTTAGGCAGCTGATGTACCTAACACATATTAGTAGGAACTACTGGGGTTTAAACACTTGTTAATGAATTTGTTACAATATTGCCCTGTGTAACTAAAACTGCTTTGCTTTAGTGTAAAGAGAGAGACGTGTTCCTGGTGAAAGAGCATCCAGACCCAGGCAGTAAAGACCCAGAGGAAGATTACCCCAAGTTTGGGCTTCTAGACCAGGTATGTAATGAGAGACAGGAGGAAGGCGGGGAGCTGAGAGGAGGGGTGGGGGGTCCTGGTACCTTTCTGCTCAGTCAATGGGCAGATCTCTGCCACGAGCCTGCGTTGTGCCAGCAGTGGGTGGGAGCTCCAGCACCTGGAGTGCCCTGCCCAGGCTCGGAGTGGTCCCTTTGACCAAGTCTGTACAGCAGATTATTTAATCTCTTGCAGGATCTTGCCAATATTGGTCCAGCCTATGACAACCAGAAACAGAACAACGCCGTGTCCACAAGTGGAAGCTTAAATGGCAAGTTCTTTACTCGGGAGGGCTTTGGGTATTTAGGACTAAGATGCATTTCCCAGTCCTCTGGGCATCTGTGCAGTTAAACTGTCGTGTGAACTGAGCCTGTGCTTGTGCTCAGAACAGTCTCACTGTGCATTTTTATGGAAAGATTAACTTTACTTCTTGGGAAGGTTCAGCCGTTTCTTTGTGGTGACCAGATAAATCAAGATGTTCACTGAAAGCTGAGCTTGTTACTTTTCTCCTAGAGTGGTTTTAATTTGTCTCCTTGAGTTATTCAGATTTCCTGTTGCTCTCCCTCTAAGAGTTGAAAGTAGCTGGAGGAAGTATAAATATATATGTGTATGTTTAATTCCCTGTGTTCACTGCTTGTGTTTTGCTGTTCCTTTCTGTGGATGACTTCTGTGCTGTCAGCTTTCCCATCTTGATGAGAGTACTCAGGGCAGCCTTGCTGCAGTAAATGAACTGCTAATGGGTTTATATATTAATAATCTTTATTAAGCACATCCCAGTAGTACAGACAGGAGTTATTTGGGGCTTTTTAAAGCAGGTTATAGATATCTGAGGTGTGTTGTTTCCATGTAATGCACTGGTTTTTTTCTATTTAATTTCTGGGAGACTGACAAACATGTGGTGCCACTTCTGTTCTTGCAGGTGGAGCCTCTCTGGGAGGTGAATATTTACCTTTCAGCTTCTAAAACTTAAGTATTGCTGTTTGCAAAGCTTTTTTTGCTCGATTCTCTTAGAAGCCGAAGTCAATCAAAAATGAAAGTGTGCCCTGATGTGATTGCAGTTGGACTTCAATACAAACCAGCAATTCAATTCTTTAATCTTTGGTAGTTAGAAGCTTTTAATTGCCATATTCTGCCCTACTTGACTGGTTTACAGGTTTTTATTTATTTATTTTACACTTACGTTTATTTTTTATTTTGCATCAGTTGACCTGATGTAGTTTTAATGCTTGAATAATTGATCTGAAATTTACAGTGCAATGGTTTGGGCAAGTAACTGTTGACAAACCGGAGAGCCTGAATGTTTGTCTGCACTGAAATCAGTGAGTGCAGCTGGATCAGGTCATGTTTGTGCAGAATATGGTATTCCCTGGATGGTTTGGATCCCTTACACTGTAAGGGAATGCTGGTAATGGAAGAGCTGACTGGATTTTTAGTTACCACACGAATGCGGTTCATGAAGGTGTTTATCTACAGTACATGAAATTTCCATCATTTTCCTAAATCAGCAGCAATACCTTTGGAAGTAGCAGAATGATAAACTGCATATATGATTTAATTTATTAAAACATGCCGATACTAGTTTGATTAAATTTGACATGTAGCTTTTCCTGTACTACAGTTTTATAACTGATTGCTGAGTTCAGACTGATTTGCTGTTCAATCATGGAGCTGGCTTTAGTAGTACTGAAGAGAAACACCTCTTGCTTTTCATTTTTCCTCAACTTAGGTGTATTTTATTTTGTAGATGGAAATTGAACATTAAGTGCTTATCGCTGGTTGGTGTCAGTGTCCCTCCAGCACAGGGTCACTGGGTTGGTGGCTGTGCTGTAGGGTGGGTTTCTGCTGCTTCTTCAGAAATAGATTTGAGCTGTAACTGGAATCTCCATGAATAATAATAATAATAATAATAATAATGCCCCTGAAATGGATCCCATTGCTGTTGCCTGTAAATCTTCTGATGACAGAAAAGATTCTTAATTCTCACCTGAAAAGCTCAGGTTGAGCTTGTTTTGCTGCTCAATCTCCTTTAGCTTCTGCTCCAAATTTAGACACCTCAAAAGCTGACCAGAAGCCAGTTGGCAAATGAAAGTTGTGGATTTTGCTGTGCTCATTGGCAGTGAAGCCTGGTTCACATTAACTGTGGACAAAGGCACCTGAGCCCACGAGCTGATTTTGGTTTGGCTGCTCTGCCCCTTTCTCCCTGGAGATTCCGTGCGTGCGGGTGCTGCCGAGCAGCTCCTTACTGTGCCTGGTTTGTGTGTCCAGGGGGAATGGCTGCTGGGGGCAGCGGGAAGGGCCGAGGAGCCAAGCGCAAGCAGCAGGACGGAGGGACCACAGGAACAGCCAAGAAAACACGGAGGTGAGAGCAGAGGCGCCATGAGGGTGCAGGGATGGGCACAGGGGTGGACGCAGGGATGGCCAGCAGTCAGGGACAGTGGCACTTGTGGTACTTTAAGCTGCCTCCCAGCTGCCTCTGCCCTGGGTGGGTGTCTGGGGTCACTCCAGAGCCCTGTGATGTCACTGATGAGCCACAGGCTGTAAATGATTTGCAGTGGATAAGTGTGTGCTCGTTTCACACAGGCACGGGTGTGCTGAGCACAGGGACAGCTCTGCAGGGGTGTCCTGGGGTGACCTGTGACAGCACCTGGGAGATGCCAGCGTGGAATTTCTGTGTTTCAGTGACCCGTTGTTTTCGGCTCAGCGCCTGCCCCCCCATGGGTACCCTCTGGAGCACCCCTTCAACAAGGATGGGTATCGCTACATCCTGGCTGAGCCCGACCCCCACGCACCCGACCCAGAAAAGCTGGAGCTGGACTGTTGGGCAGGAAAACCCATTCCTGGGGATCTGTACAGAGCCTGCCTGTATGAACGAGTGCTCCTGGCCCTGCATGACCGAGGTACAGAGCTCGTGAATCTGTCCAGGTGGTGTTTCCTTGCAGAGGTATCTGGGCAAGCTCTTGTTGCCAGTCAGTGATGTTCCAGGTGCCGCTGCTCTCAGAGGTGCAGAGGTTAAATCCACCTCTGCGTGGTCACTTGCCTTTTGACATCACCACGTTAGAAACCACAAATAAGTGCTCGTGTGCTCCCCTGCAGCTCCCCAGCTGAAGATCTCTGACGACAGACTGACTGTTATTGGCGAGAAGGGCTATTCCATGGTGAGAGCCTCACACGGCGTGCGGAAAGGAGCCTGGTACTTTGAAATCTCCATGGATGAGATGCCTCCAGACACAGCTGCCAGATTAGGCTGGTCACAGCCCTTGGGTAAATAATTTTACAAAATATTTCTTAGCAGGTGTTCCTGCTACACTCCGTGTGTTCATGACGAAGCGTTTGTCTCTGCAGGGAATCTCCAGGCCCCTCTGGGATACGACAAGTTCAGTTACTCCTGGCGCAGCAAAAAGGGAACCAAGTTTCACCAGTCCATAGGGAAACACTATTCCTCTGGCTACGGACAAGGCGATGTCCTGGGATTTTACATCAGCCTTCCAGAGGATACTGAGACAGCCAAATCCCTGCCTGACACCTACAAAGACAAGGTGAGGTGCGAGTTCACTGTTGGATTAAGCATTGGCAGGTGGAGAACTGGAAAACGAGTTGCTGTGGCCTCACTCGCACCCCTGTCCGTGCATCCTTCCCACCCTGCCTCTGGGTACCTCCGTGGTTCATAGGGGAGAGGTCCAAAGTGTTGGTCTCAAGAAAGCAAAATCCTCCTGGATGAGATTGCCCACATCTCCTTTCACCTTCCCCTCCTGGCTCTCTAGCCTTTGAGCTGTAGGAATCGCTCCTCACAGGTACTCTGACACCAGGCACACCTGTCCCTGAGCAGGGCAGGTGACAGGTAACAGCTTTTCAGGCTTGTTTCTGACATCATTTGCTGCTATTTCAGGCTTTGATCAAATTCAAAAGCTACTTGTACTTTGAAGAGAAGGATTTTGTGGACAAAGCAGAGAAGAGCCTAAAGCAAGCCCCTGGAAGCCAGGTGAGTTGTTGCTGTCACTTCAGCATGTGCCTGGCTCGAGTGAAAGGGAGCAGAGATTAATCTTGTCAGGGCTGCTGTATCCTGACAGTCACCATCAGTGGGAAAACCCTTCGTTTTTCAGATCATATTCTTCAAGAATGGTGTCAGCCAAGGAGTTGCCTTTAAGGACATCTTTGAGGGGGTTTATTTTCCTGCTATTTCTTTGTACAAAGGCTGCACGGTAAGTGAGGAGTCTTTGAAAGAGAATTCCTAGATACATCAATTTCAGTAATGCACAAAGCGTGGGCACTCTGGGAGTGTGCCAAGTGAAAAGGAAAGATGGGAATTATTTTAGTGGCTCTGGAACAACGTTGCTGTTCATATGTGTAATAGGATTATCAAATTGCTGAAGGAACATCAGCAGTGTTTGTTCCTGTGGGCTTGCACAAGGTGTGGGTAGGCTCAGGAGTAGGAAGGGACAAGGACGGAGGACTAAAGAAATTTTCCTGGCTTTTTAGATGTAATGAAAATGCATGTTCCACAGGTTTCTATAAACTTTGGGCCGTATTTCAAGTATCCACCGAGAGACATCACTTACCATCCTGTAAGTAAAACTGAAGCTTCCCCTCCCCATTTGAGAGCCTCGTTGTTTAAATCAAAGATGTTTTGGTGTGATTCATACCACACCTGTACCTGTCCTTCAGTCTCAGTACCTGGATAGTGTAGCCAAAAGGATTGTGTTTAAAAATATATAAGGACAGATATCTCAATAAATCATTAAATTTTAATTAAATAATAGGTGCTGTTATCTCGTTCCTTTTGACAGACTGTTGCCTGTGTTGGCCTCATTTGTCAGTAAGGGGGCTGGATTGTTGTTTAAGGAAACACTTGGAATTTCCCCCCCATACTACTGCTGTGAGGAGGGAAACAGCCCTGGGATGTGTGGTCACTCTTTGTCCAGGAGTGGAGCTAACTGTGCTTCCCTCTGCAGATGAGTGACATGGGCTGGGGGGCCGTGGTGGAGCACACGCTGGCCGATGTCCTGTACCACGTGGAGACAGAGGTGGATGGCAGGAGGAGCCCGCCCTGGGAGCCATAAACCCCCAACACCGTGGGAGTTACTGCAGAGGAACATCCATCTCTCTCTCAATGATCAGCCAAGGACCCAACAGGCTGAGGCGGATGCAGCCCTGGCTGGCAGGTGTTGTGTGTGTGTTCACACCCCTCTCCCCTGCCACTGTGAGGCAGTTCTGGGGTGTTTTGTGCTAGTTTGGGGCCTCTCTTGGAGCCCCCAGGACCGTTAGACTGTCACTTGCTGGAGAAGGGGGTGTTGAAGAACCTTCTCCTGGGCTGTGACAGGTCAGGGTGCAGCTGGACCTGCCAGGTGTAGGTACAGTGACCCCTGAGCTCAGGTGTGTTTGGCTGATGGTGACCAACAGCTCCCAGCCAGGACGGCTCTGTCAGAACAAGACGGCTGCATGTAAGACTGAAATTTGGGCTTCTGTCCAAACTGTATTTTTTTTCCCCACAGACTGGAAACCAGTTTAAAAATAAAGGCTTTAACTCTTCTTTTTATTCTTGTCTTGTAAATTGTTACAAGTGACATTTAAACTCAAAGCTGCACTTGGAGATCTTTTGAGCTGAAGATCTGTGCACAGGAGTTACATAGGGCCTCCTGCTAATAATCATCATTGCAGAGCTTTGGGTGAATAAATAATTTGACACTTCTTATGTGTTCGTACAGGAAAAAATAAATTAGAACTACTTTGAGGGAGAGAGGAAACAAAATTGTTGGTTAAGTAAGTGCTGTGTTTGAATTTTGGGAGAGTAAAATTTGACATTCAGTCAGGCCTATGTTTGCCTCACTGAGGATGTAACTTCCCAGTCATCTGTCTCCTTAATAACTAATTAGCCGAGACCTTTAACTGTAGACAGCACTAATTAAAGCTTTATTTATTCACTGAAAGTAATTAGGGAGGGTGGAGTTGGCTGACTGGGCCAGCATGTGCTCAGTTAAGCAACTGCAGGAATTAAATTTTTGTTCCTGCACTTACACAATGAGCTTCAACAAATAAACCATTATATTTATTGATTGTAACTATGTATTAATTAGTGGAGTCTGCTATTAAAGGCCTTGGCTAATTGAAATGAAAAGATTCCCTACTTTGCTCCTGAACAAAGCCCTGCACTGGGTGGTCAGCAGGTCGTGGTCAGCAGGTCACAGGCACTGGCCGGGCCAGGCGCTGCCGGAGGTGTTTGGCGAAGTCCACCTGTGTCTGGGACAGGACCTGGTTGATGATGGTCTTGGGCAGCCACCCCTGGAGAGGAGCAGACAGGGCCTGTGAGCAAAATCTGCCTCCCCCACAGCCCCTGGCTCCCCCCAGACCCCTCCCAGCCCCTGGTACCTTGAGGTCGATGCTGAGCAGCCAGGTGAGCCGGGTCTGGGAGGGGCTGCCGGGCAGCGGGCGCAGGACCATGCAGGTGGGACCGTTCTCAGCCCTGGGATGGGAGAGAGGCCCAGGTCAGACCCAGCCTTGGACTTTCAGCCTCAAAAACACACTTTGGGATTTGGGGTTCCCACAGCAGCTCCTGCTGCCCACACAAACCCAGCGACTCTGAGCCCACATTAAAACCCTTCTGCCCTGTGGGGATCTCCCTCCCTGCACACCTGTGAACAGACTGAGCAGGAGTTACCTGATGAACCCCTCCTGCTCGGGCATCGCCCCGTAGGTCGTGGACATTCCGGCCAGGACACAGGTGGAGCCGCGTCTCTTGGAGCACCGGACGCTCACGAAGTCCCGGGGCCCAACAATGTTCCCGGGGGTCGCGGCCGCCTTCTCATGGGTGATCACCGTGTCCTTCCCAATCTTCTCCAGAATCTGCCGTTTAGAATTAAAACTTCCGTTTGAAGTGTTTACTGCAAGCACAGCTGAAAGCTGCCTTTGGTTACCAGGTGTTCAGATACGGGGTCTGACAAAATCTGGGTGTTTACAGTGACAATAATTCCAAATACTTGCTCACCCCCAGGTGCAGAACTGTTTTCAGTTCCTGGGTGAAAATCTATTCCCTTACTGCTTCTCTGATTCCTTGTACCTTGGGGCTATTTCTTCTCCAGATCAGCCCCAATTTACAGCAGAACTGGCTGCTCCTTGCAGGAAAGTGCCTTTCCTGCAGAATTAGTCACACAGAAGCTGCTCCAGACTCGCCTCTGCTGCAGCAGCAACACAGATACTGCAAAACCCCTCTACATCTGCAGCAGGAAAATGGACAAAACACAGGCTGTGACAGGTCTGACACACATTTCCTACCCTGACTTCTTTGACGTTGGGGTTCCAGTCTCCCATCTGCTCCATGTTGTCCACCAGCTCTCTGTACACCGTGTCCAGAGGCTGGTCCACCACCACCTCCAGCCGGAACACCTTCCCCACGTCCGGCAGCACCTTGCTCAGCACTTTATCTCCATTACCCTGGAGAGGGGATGGCAGAATTACCACCAGAGCTGCTCACAGGAGGGCTGCAGGGCAGCACCACAGGGCAGAGCACCCACCGCCACCGTCTCTGTCTTCCAGTCGTCCTGGTCCTCGAGGATTCTGAGGGATTTCTGCAGGGCTTCCTCTCCTTGCTTGATGTAAGACATTTCCATCTCGCTGAAGGGTTTCTCCTCCAGCCTTGAGCCTGCCAGCACCAGACAAAGGCAGGGTTGAGTGCAAGAACAGCGTTGTGCCAGATGAGCTTTATCTACACCAAATGCCCTTCTCTGTGCCCAGGGAATGGAGATTAAACCCAGTTCCCACTCTGCCTTTGGTTCAGCAGAAGCACAGCCCACCCTCAAGCAGATCTTTCCCCAGCTGCTCTCTGAAGCCCCAGCCCGTGACGGTCTCCCCACAGCAGGAAGGAACAGCCCCCCTTAGGTGTCACTTACTGAGCAAGGAGCTTCTCCTGCGCACCTGATGGATCCAGGTGCTGGGTCCTGGGCTGCGGCAGGCGAGTCTGCTCAGCTCCTGGCTGATGGCCACGGCAGCTTGTCTCCTCAGACCTGAGGGAGAGAAGAGAGTGTGTCACCCGCTGGCACCGCATTGCTGGGGCCTTGCCGTGGGCTTGTCCCCAGTTTAAAAACACAACATGGAAAAGTCCCTTCTTGTCACCATCTCGGAGCCCCTACAGGGACAAGGAGCAGCTGGTTGCTGTTGCATTGCCCTGGCAGAGATTGTCCTAAACAATCCTGAGCTTGGCTCCAGCTCCAAGCCACGCAGCAGTAAAAATACTGAGGAGCATCGTGCAGTTGCCCAGGAAAGAGCATGGAAATGGATCACAGAGGAACAAAACCCTCACAGCCAGAGGGAGCATCACCCAGAGCTGGTCACAGGGACATGAGCCAGCCCCTCAGGCCCCAGTGACAGGTCTGGTGGCAAAAAAGGGTTACAGGGACAGTAAATCACAAACCCCAACATGGTACAGAGCAGGGAGAGAATCCCCGAGGCCCAGCTGGGCAGGGGCTGCCCCGGCCTGGAGCCAGACTCACCGGTCATGTTGCGCAGGTGGCGGTAGGAGATGGCGGCGCAGAGCTTGGACGTGGCTGGCAGCATCTCCACGCAGGGTCGGAGCCGTGGGCTGGGCGCTGGCTGCGGTGGTGGCCGCGGTGTGGCTGCGGTGGTGGCCGCGGTGTCTGTCCGTCTCTGCCGAGTGCTGCTCTGCCCGGCCCCGCCGTGCACGGCCTTAAGTACGTGGGGCTGAAGGATTCTGCCCCGTCAGCCGGGAGATAAGAGCCGTCACGCCAGGCTGGGCCCCGCGGGCCAAGGCCAGACCCGGCTCCCCACGCATCTGCCGGGGCTGCGGGTCAGCGCCGTGCGCACGGGGCTGGGAGTGTGCTGGGACAGGGCAGCGGCGACAGCCCGGCCACGGTCCGGCCACCTGCAGCCCCGAGGGGCAGGAGGGAGGCAGAGCTCCCCTGACCAGTTCCTGCTGTGCCTTGCCATGGACAGGCCCCGCAGCACACGGACCTGGGGCCCATGGCATGGATCATCAGCTGTGACAGAAAACAGATAATCACAGATCACACAACCATTGAGGATGGAAAAGACCTCCAAGGTCATCGAGTTCAATCTTTGATGGGTAAAAATGGATAATAATGGATAATAAGGAATAATGATGGATGAGACCATCTCACAGCACAAACATTGTGGAGTAACGAGTCAGGCTGAGCCTCTGCAAACACTGCATAAGAACCAGGACAGCCCATAGAATGCTGAATATTAAATACATTGAGCTGCTGAGCCTGGGACTGGAAGTGCCTATTCCCCAGGCCCTGTTATCCTCCCCAGGGCTGGGAGCAGTGGGACACGGCGGAGCAGCGATAACGCTCAAGGCTGAAATGACATTTCTGGGATGAATTACGGCCCGGAGCCCAGCGCTCCCAGGAACCCGTGAATTACAGCTGCTTCCTTTGACGTCAGCCCCTGCACCCTCCTGCAGGCAGCCTGACCTTCCTCCCCCCTATTTCAACAGCTTGGCCCAGGGGGAGGTCACCCCCTCACTGCGCCGGCAGCCGGCCCAGGGAGCCCTATGTCTTCCCCTGCCTGTCCCCAGCTTTCCCGAGATGATTTGGGTCCCACCTGCCATCCAGAATGGTGCTGCTGCTCCCCAGGAAGTTCTTCTCCATCGTCAGGGCTGCCATTCTCCATTGTGTGCCAGAAAACACCTCCTGCTCAGGTCAGCGATGTGGGATTAGTTGGAGGTGCTGCAGGGACCGGGAGGAAGCCAGGAGCTGCACTGTCCCTTTCCAAAACTGGGAAACTTTACTGGGAAATCCTTTTTGCAGCTGAGCTCCCTCAAGTGTGTTTCCCAGGTCATGCCACAGCTCTCCCCATCTCCAGGCTTCACCCACCTGCTCCCACCTCCTCTCAGGGGCGGAGGGAAACCCAGGAGGATTTGAAATCCCCAAGTCACAGCCAGGAGCATCCAGCCCAGAGCTCCAGCCAAGCACACACGGAGCACTGACAACTCTGGGTGCTCAGGGACACCAGAGACACCCCAATACTGTGCACTGCCCCCAGCCCCCACAGCCCCCCTGCCCTGCCAGCGAGGGGGACACAGCTCCAGGGACCGGAGAGCCCCGGCTGCGAGGCATCCAGGACTGTTATCCCAGACGGAGCAGCCGCTCCCAGCACAAGGCCTCAGCACAAGGACACACAGTTGTTTGTGAGAAGAACCAAAACACCCCACGCAGAGCTGCCCCTCTGGCTCCAGGCTGGGGGGGCTGGAGGGGCACGACCCCCCCCCATCAGTGCCCCTCAGGAGGGAGCACAGGCACAGTCACACTGCGCCACAGCACATGAGGAAATGTTCCAGGTGACCAGTCCCCAGAGCAGGACACAGACCCCAAAAAGGCACCCAGAACCCTCATGGGGATCTGGTTAACTGGGACACCCCAGCCCCCACAGCCCCCTGAGACACCCCCCAGGCCCCTGCACAAAGTCACCACACAGCTCCATTTGCAGCTTTTCACCTAAAAAACAACAGGGCTTGAAGTACCAACATGCACAAATGTGCAAAATGTACAAAATGCACAAAACCAGAACGATGCTAAGCAAAGGCACTGGAAATTCACCAGGACCTGAAGGCTGAGGGACCCAAGAATCCCGAGGCTGCCCTGAGCCCCCCACCCTGCCCAGCCGAGACACCTTCGAGAACATTCCCATCTTCCAGCCCGCTTCCCACTGCAGTGACGGGAGGAGGGGAGGCTCTGTCGGGGTGACCCTGTCCCTCCTGGCTGCAGCACGGCCGGGGGTGTCCCCCCCATCCCAAGGCTGCCTGTGTTGCTATTTGGAGAGCGCAGACGAACCACAGCCCCCGGTGCCCACAGAGGTCACACACGGACGCCGTGAGATTGGGCTCAAGTGCAGCAAGAATAGGTCCCTGCCTTGACCCTCACCAGCTCCTTACACCCCCCAAAGCCCCGGGCTGGAGGGCTGGGACCCCACCACTGGGGCTGGGCAGCCCCTTGCCTCCCCCCAGCCACCACAGGCATTGCTGCCCTGCTTGCCCTTCACCCCAAAACACCCCCAAACAAACAGGGACAGCAAAAATACCCCCGAAGAGCCATCCCCTCCTGCCACAGATTTTCTAGCCACAGGAGCCAGCTCCATAAATGCTTTTTATTAAATTTTGTTAGAACAAGAAAATGTGTTTTCTTATTTAAACCTTTGCTACTCCCAAACCCACAACACCCACAACCCCAATGGGGCAGAAATATTTCCCCCCAAAGCAAGTGGTCCCTGGGCCAGTGAGAGGGGGCCGGTGCTGGCCACAGCAGCTGTCAGCTCTCCAGGACAGTTGTGCTCAGCCCCAGCAAGCAGAGCTGGGCTTGTCCTCTGTCCCCCCAGCACGGACTCTTCCCCCGGAGAACTCCCCCACTGCCCAGGAGAGTGGCCTGAGGTTCCGCAGGGATTGTCCCTGCCAAGCTTTGCCCTTCCCTGCCCACACCCAGGAGGCTCCTGGAGCCTGGCATCTGCCCAAAGCCAGCCCTGATGCCAAGGACTCTCCTCCCTACAGAAGTGCCAGGACACACAGGGGGCACAGAACTCTCCAACCTGACACACAGGGCTGCACCAGCTCCCCCTGAACCGAGGTGAGGAGGTGCAGGCTCCGTGGAGCCCCAGCTGCAGCAGCTCTTTATCAGCAGGTAAAGAGTGGGTTCAGCTGCAGGGGAGTGGCACAGCCTGGCTGGGGGGTACAGGTAGTCTTTGTTGGGGTACAGGGGGTACCCAGGTTCTGCTCCCCGGCCCAGAGAGGATCTTGCCACAGGCTCCAGCATTCCCTCAGAGTGAGCCCAGCCTGTGGCAGGACCAAGGGTCCCAGCTCTCCCTGCACAGCACACGGAGGGCACAAGAGGTGGCCTGAGGGGTGCTCATCCTGAGAGAGGGGAACTGTCAGGACCAGAATACTGGAAAACCATCGATGTCAGGATCAAGGATTTATTTACACGTCAAGGAAAACTCTCACCCAGAGTCATGTGAGGAGGAAAAAGCAAACAAACCCAAGGAGCAGTGATTTCCCTCCCAAACACTAACGCTTGCACTCCCAGTGCACCGGGCCCTCCTCGTCTCCTTCTCCACAAGGAGACTAAAGGCATGATTTGTGTACAGTTACCAGCACCATGGAAATACAATCTGAAAATAAAACCCGCCTTTCCAGGGAAATCTGTCCCTGCCCAGGCGGATCATGGAGCAGCCCTCACTCCTTGCAGGAAAGGGGCAGCAGCTTCAGTACTCATCCAGCGTGTCCGCCCGCGGGACAGAGAGGCCCCGCTCCTTCAGCGCCTGCACCTTCAGCTTCTCCGACTCCTGCTTGGCCTGCTGCTCCACCCGCTGCTCCTCCAGGATCTCCTCGATGGACACCTGCTGCAGAGGTGTGTCACTCTCCTTCTCCAGGTCCTGCAGGAGAAACGACTGGTTCAGCTCTGCACAGCATCCCTGGACCGCAGGGCAGCTGTCACAGCAGACAGGCAGACAAACCACAAACACCCCGGCGCAGGCCCAGACTGCAGCGGGAGCTGTGCACTTACGATTTCCCCCAGCAGCACCACATTCTCGCCCCTCACCACAAAGATGCCCCGAGGAATGTCCCCATACTTCTTGCCCACGTGGATGCGCTCCACAGTCTGGTGCAACACCAAGTTCGCTGCAGCAAAGAGAGAGACGGAAAACCAGCGATGTTCCAGTGTGAATTCCGGCTGAACAGTGTCCTGTCCCACCAGGCAGAGCCCCAGAGCAGGGACAGCGCTGGTCCCATCACTCGGTGGGTGCTCCGAGCCGGGTCACTGAAGGCGCCGACGCTGTCCCCAGCTCTCTGCACCTCAGCAGCTCCTGCCCTCAGCTCCCCCCGGGCAGGGCAGGCAGTGAGCTCAGACCCCCGCGCTGAGCCCACCCGAGCCCCCCGTGCCGACGCGAGGAGAGGAGAGGATGGCGATGTTGGTGCTGCAAGTTCTGGGCAAGTAGGATGAACATCACGGGGCTGTTTCTGCTCAAAAAGCGACGCCAGAGCATCAGCGCTGGATGCAATCGCGGGAGGGGAAGGTCCCAGGTGCGGGAGAAACCTCCGTGAAGCACCAAGTCCAGTGGGATGCGACACACGGACAGATGTTTAACCCACAGCACGAACCCACTCGAAAAACACACCGCGGGTCCCTCCTCCCCCCCTACCCAGCTGCCCGCAGGCCCCGGCGCGGCCGTACCGAACTGGTCGATGCTGCGCAGGTACCCGATGAGCGTCCGGCCGTCCCGCAGCAGCACCAGGTGCTTCTCTGCGGGGAGAGGAGAGCGGGGGGTCGGCCACGGCCCGCGGGGGCTCCGGGACCCCCGCCCGGGGCAGCAGCACGCGGGGCCGGAGCCCACGGGGGGGCAGCTCCCTACGGAAGAGGGGTCCGGGCGTCCCACGGGGAACCGCGGGGCAGGACCCAGGGGGAGCGGGAGCCCAGACCCCGCGGCGGGGCGGCACCGACACGGCACGGAGGGGACGGGCCGCTGCTGGAGCGGCGGCCCGGCCGCACTCACTGTCGATGTCCTGGATGAGGCTGGCCGTGCCGGGCATGTAGTTCATGGTGCCGCCGCGCCCGCAGCGGAAGCGCCGCCATGCGCCGGTGCCGCCGCCGCCCCGGAACCTCCCGCACCGGGCGGGGCCCACCCGCCGCTGCCCTTTTAAGCCGCGCCAGCCGTGCGCGCGGGGCCACCGCCGATTGGCCGGCGCCGGCAGGGAGCGGCCGCCGATTGGGCGCCGAGCGGGCGGGGGCGGGGCGCTGGCGGCGGCCATGGAGCCCCGCGCGGCCGGGCCGGGCCCGCCTCGCCCCGCAGGGTCCCCGCGCCCGCCCGCGGCGGCCGCGCAGGTAACGGGGCCGCGCAGGGAACGGGGCCGCGCAGGGAACGGGGGCGGGCGGGCACGGCCCCGCGGGACGGGCGGGGACTGCTCAGCCTGGCCCTGCTCCGGTAACGGGTGCGCCAGCCCCGACCCCTGTCCGGAGCCTCCCACGCCCCGCCGGGTTCTCGTGGCTCCGCTCGCGGACCGCCGCCCGTGGGGAAGCGCTGCCTGCGGAGCCGGCTCACGGGGACGTTTCTGGGGCACGTGTGTTAGTGCAGAGATCCCGGGAATGCAGCGGTCCCGGAGCGGTTTGGTGAGCGGGAGGGCCCCGGTCCCGCGGCTGGGCATTGCCGGATCCCTCACCGGTGGTGTTTGTCGCACCTGCGTCTCGGGCTACTGTTCAAATTCGGTGTGACGGGAGAGGCTTTGCCCTGCCAAAGCAGGGTCTGCTCTCCGGCCACGGCTGTGGTTGGGTTTATCCTCCGGGATGTCGGGGCTGATCCGGCTCTTCCATGGATCCCGGCACACAGGTTGTACAGCCTGTGCTTCGTGAAGCAGCTCGGGGCAAAATACTGCTTTGCCCGAAGCTACAGGGAGTCATTCCCTGAGCTCCTGAAATCCTGTGCTTCATTATCCCCCCTGCAGTTAGGTGGAAACTCGCGTTCCGTACACGTTAATTATGGGATGGATCCAGGTAAATCCTCAGGCGGATCCTGGATGTGCAGACTTTCCATACACAGACGCACAGGATCTGCAGCTCAAGGAGCTGAACACTGGCGGGCAGAGCTGGTCTGTTTGCGTCGTGTCTGTGTGAGAATGAGTGGGGAAATGAACTTTCTGGAGTGTTTCCCTTCCTCCGGTCGGTGATGCAGTGCTGGCATTGAATCCTGCAGGAGCTGCTCACTGTGAAGAGCTGCACAGCTCTCCCTGAGCCCAGCTCGGCTGAGCGAGACCTGGTTAAGCTCGGTGTTAGACCTGGTACAGCCAGGTTAGACCGGGAAGGCCTAAAACTGGGGCAGATCAGCTGAGAGCAAAGGAACCCCCTGGTTAAATGCTGCAGGAAGGGCCAGTCCTCATTCCCGGAGCAGCTCTGCCTGTGCCCATGTCCCATCACCTTCCCTGTGCTCTTCCCTTGTCCCCAGGCAATGGATTCTCCCTATGCCAACGGAGCCTACAGCCCCCCATACCCGCATTACGCCAGCCTGCCGCAGGCACGGGGCTTCTACTGCTCGGGGCCCCCACGGAGCCCCTACCCCACGGAGCCCACGGGCCTCTACCGGCCCCCGTCGCCCGCTCCCGCCTGGAGCTACGTCCCCCCGGAGTGTCCCAGCGAGGGCTCCGCGCTCCGCAGGCAGCAGGTCCCCGGCTACTCCCCGCCACAGGTAAGGGACACTTTCAGCCCCGGGTCGGAGCGTGCGGTTCCTGGGATGTTGGGTCTTGGGGCTGTGGCAGGGGCAAGCGGCAGGGCCTGCTCTGGTGGAGCTGGGGATCCCTGTGGCTCTTGAGCATCTTGTCCTGCCTGGTCTTACTCTTACAAAAACTGGTGGTCACCCTGTTCTCTGGACACCCTGAGCTTTTGGGTGAGGAAAGCAGAAATTGGGCAGCCAGCCTGAGCTGCAGCCGCTTCACAGAATCCCAGAATTGCTGAGGTTGGAAAAGATCTCCAAGATCATAGTGTCCAACCTGTGACTGATCCCCACCTTGTCACCCATACCAGAGCACTGAGTGCCATATCTGGTTGTTCCTTGGACACCTCCAGGGATGGGGACTCCATCACCTCCCTGGGTGTTACGTACCAATGCTTTACAACCCTTTCCATGGAGAAGTTCCTCCTGATGTCCAGCCTGACCCTCCCCTGGCACAGCTTGAGGCCGTTTCCTCTTGTCCTGTCCCTGTTCCCTGGAAGCAGAGCCCGACCCTGCTGGCTGCCCCCTCCAGTTCCCAGGGCTGTCTGAGGGAGCAGTGCTGGGAGTGACCCCAGTTGTAATGCCTGTTCCCCCTGTCCTTGCAGACCCCAGGAATGCCGATCCCGCAGTATCCATACGGAGACAGCAGTGCAGGGGTCACGGGGCAGGGCCCTGTGCCACAGCCCAGAGCCCCAGAGGACGCCTGGGGCCCCCCCTCTGTCTATGGGGTGCAGCCACGTTACGCCTGGCCCGCGGCCTCGGGGCACGGCAGCTTCTACGCCTCCGATTCACACCCGTCCTGGACTGGCAGCGGGGCTCCTTCCCACCCTCCCACCTGGGAGTCACACGGACAGGTGAGGTCCTGTTTGCATACAGAAGACTAAAATCCATGGCTGTGATTCCATAAAGTACTGGAAGGACAAGATGCCCTGGGGCAGGTCTTGAAATGGGTCAGACAGGCTTTCTCTGGGTTGGATCAGGAATTAAGTGACTCTCCACATTTTTGGTTCCCGGGCAGTAGCAGCCCTGATGGGGGCACTTGGGGATGGGGCCCGCTGATCCTTGGGAGCAGCTCTGGAATGTGCTGCCTGTGGAGAAGGATCCTCTGGTTTATCCAAACAGGACCGTGCTGAAATCTGTTCAGCATCTCCCCTGTTCTTGGGTAAAGAATGCTCAGGGGCTCACACTCCTCCTCTGGCTAGGTGCCCCTTGCTGGGGTGTTGCCTTCTAACAGCTGGGGACCAGAGCACAGGTCCCTGTCCCCAGCCCTGTCCCCTGTTGGTGCAGGATGAGAGTGCAAACCTCTGGGTTTAAGAGAAATGCACTTAGAGATGTTTTCTCCCTCTGACTGCAGGACTCTGTCTACGACAGATCTGAGCAAAGCCCAAACCAACACAGTTACTATTCTGATGTCAACCACCGGCACTCGGGGACAGTGAATGAGCACAGGATGGCCAAGCCCGCGCCGTCCCAGCCCCGGGTGCAGTACAGTGCCCAGCCCCAGCTCTATGACCTCGCTCCACGGAAGCCTGTGGCCGGGAGCCGGGAGCTGGGCTTCAAACCTGCTGAGCAGCCTTCCACAAATCCTGCAGCCATCCAGCCGGAGATTCAGAGGATCCTCCACGTGATGGGGGAGGCTGAACAGCTAGAGGAAGAGGTGGATGAATTTGTAGGGAAAAAGACAGATAAATCCTACCGGCTCCTGGAGGAGATGTTGACCAAGCTGCTGCTGGAGCTGGATTCCATTGAGACTGGGGGCCAGGACAGTGTCCGGCAGGCCAGGAAAGAGTCCGTCCACAGAATTCAGGCCATACTGGAAAAACTGGAAAGAAAGGGATTGTGAAAGCACATGAGCCACAACACACAGCCTGTTGTTGAGGTTCCAAAGAGTTTCAGTTCTCTTAAATCTCAGCTCTTTCTGCTACGCACTATTGACAATGGAATAGCAATAAGCCCTGAGTTAAATCAAATCAAACCCACCAAAAAGCCACCCCAGAAGCCCAGCCCTGACAAACAACTCAGCAAAGGACAAATTGAGAGAGGTTTGAAGCAGGAACAGTATTTAATGAAGATGTTGAAGAGAACTGGGCCAAGGATGGAGCCCTGTGGGGTTATGTACAGAGTTCCCCAGACTAGGCCCAATCTCTGGGTGCCTCCTACAGCCACAGTCTGTTTTTAAACACTTGTCAGATGTGCTGCAATGTGCAGCCATCAACCAAGACTCTGGGCTTGTCCTCACTGCCTGTATTTTCAGCTTCAGCTCCCTTGCCATAAACCCCGTGTGTCCTCATGGGGGTTGTTTGGGTTTAGTGCACTCAAGGAGCAACACTGAAGTGCTGGAGGTAGGGACTGTGCTGGCACATCTCACGTCATGCTGTTCCTCTTCTGTGGTGCAGAGCCAGTGTGGGGTGTCCCTGTGGGCATGGGAACAGACTGGAAATCCCAGTTCTGCCACTGGAAAGGAGAAGTGCAAGTCGAGGAAAGAACAGATGCAGAATGCTTGGAAGTGATTTCCAGGTCACTTGGGTCAAAATCCCCTGTTCAACTCACTGCTATGTGTGACACTTAATAAACTCTGACAAGTTTTAAATGTTATTTTGTAATTGAGAAGTCTCAAAGCCTCTTTTTTCTTTAAAGAGAAGTGGTGGGGAAGGTTTTGTGACTCAGACCAAAGCTCCAATACAGCTGTGCCAGTGCTGAGGTCAGGGGTGAATGGAACATCCAAGAAGGCTGGTTTGGGGTGCCAGGGTGCCCCGTTGCCTCCCAGGCAGTGCAGATGCTCCAGGAGCCTCTAGCTGTGGCTCTAGGGCCAGTGGCTGAGTTGTGGAAGGGGTCTGGAAGGGATTTAAGATGCTTGAGGCTGGGAGTGCCCTGACCATGCGCTCTGTTCACTGACAGCCAGTCGAGGCCCTGGAGGCACCCAGCAGATCCCACATTCCCAGACAGGGCTGTGGGCACAGGACTGACCTTTGGAGCTTGCTGGGTGTGTCCATGATCACATGTGGTCGGCCTGCACAGCTGGCCACGTCCGGGGTGAGGCGGGAGGGAGCTGGATGTCCTGGGACGGGGAAAGGCTCAGCTGGCTGTACTGGGAGATCGAAGCAATTCACAGTATCCAGAGTGCTGCCCTGTCACTGTGCTGGTGAAGCAGTGGCCCAGCCCCTGAGTGCCACCTCTTCCCCGATCAGCTGAGCCCATCCAGGTAACACATTCCTGAACAATATTTCCTGTCCCTGCCTCCTTGGCAGAGGGTTATGTAAATCCCTAGAGAAAAGCACACGAGAGAACATGGAGAAGTGGGCTGAAATGTCAGGTTATCATTGCAGGGCGTGGGGATCTGAGCAGTTCTGTGGGACGGCATGGCTGCGTGTGATGTTCTGGAATCACTGGGTGGGTTTTGTGTGTTTCCCCCAAAGCTGAGCTGAGCTGGGATCAGGGAGCAGGGCACACGTCCCACACCTCAGCCTGCAGGAAACTGCTGTAACCGCATCCCTACCTGCTGCCTCTGCCTCCTTCACACAGGACCAAAGTGGGTCATGGCTCAGCCGGATGATCCGAATGGAGACATTCTGACATGGGCAGGAGCTGTGTCAGCACCGACTGGTGCGGGCTCTGCACAGACAAGGTTCGCAGGCATTTGCTCTCCAGCCGCAGAACTGGGGATTTTAGCACTCCTGACCCTTCAGTTTTCCTCATCAGCCCCTGCTGTGGCAGCAGTGAGCACTGGCAGAGCAGCTCCTGGCAACTGGTTTATCTTGCAGCATCCACCCACATCACAAACCCCAAATTAGAAAGTCTCTCTCTGTTTATCGCTGGACTCATCTGTACAGAAACCAAACGCTTACTCTGGGGTGGCCCATTGCTTCTCCAGCAGCGCTCGCCCTCAGCAGAGGGTTTCTCAATCGCCACAGAGGCTAAAGGGACTGAAAAACAAACATTAAATCAGCACCTCGTGGTTTCTGCTGCAATCACCCCATGCTTGAGTGTTTGTTCCTGCAGCAGGCAGGAGGCAGCTGGGTGGTGTTTCCCTGCACCCCAGTGCCCTGCATCCAGCTCGGGGCCACAATGACCCACCCGGGCTGCTGCCAGCGGCCGGGGGCAGGGAACACGGGCAGGGGTCACAGACAGGGAACAGGGGCAGGGAACACGGGCAGGGGTCACAGGCAGGGATCATGGGCAGGGAACACGGGCAGGGATCATAGGCAAAGGTCATGGGCAAGGATCGCGGGCAGGAGCTGCAGGCAGGGGCAGCGATTGCGGGGCTGCAGGGCAGGGCTGAGGGCAAAGGTAGCGGGCAGGGATCA
This sequence comes from Coloeus monedula, assembly GCF_965178545.1. Taxonomy (NCBI): domain Eukaryota; kingdom Metazoa; phylum Chordata; class Aves; order Passeriformes; family Corvidae; genus Coloeus; species Coloeus monedula. Next base: position 623,358 of record NC_138808.1, on the reverse strand, counting down.
CGGGCAGGGGCCGCAGGCAAGAGCTACAGGCAGGGACTGCGGGCAGGGACTGGGAGCAAGGATTGCGGTCAGGGATTGCGGGCAGTCCCCGCTCCTCCCCGCGCTGACGGCAGGGGCGGGCCGCGGGCAGCACCGCCCCGGGCTGGGCGGGCGCCGGGGCCGGGGCCGGAGCGGGGCCTGCGCTGCAGCAGCCGCCGGGGCGGCGGGGCCGGAGCCGCTCGGGGCCGGAGCCGCTCGGGGCCGGGGCTGGGTCCCCGCGGCGCAGGGCGCGACCCGCGGAGCCCCCGGTGGCGGCGGAACCGGCGCTCCCGGGGTGGCCGCGCTCCCCCCGCAGCGGCCCCATGGCGGCGCAGGAGCCGCCGCGGCCGCCCCCGGCCCCCGCCGAGCCCCCGGAGCCGGAGCCCGGCGGGCGGTACGAGGCCGTGGTGCCGCACTGGTTCTACTGCAAGGTCACGGACACGCGGGAGCGCTGGGTCCCGTTCAGCGCGCAGGACTCGGAGCGGCTGGAGGAGGCGCACGGCGCAGGTGGGGCGGGATGCGCCGGGGGGAGCGCGGGCAGAGCGCGGCCGCCGCGGGCGGGGGTCCCACGGCACCGCCGGCCCCCAGCTCCCACCGCCGCTGTTCGTCCGTCGCCCTTTGCTTTTACATCCCGCGTCCTTGCTCTTAAATCACCGTAAGGGATGGGCCTGGTGAGGGTGACGGGTGAGCATCAGGTGTGTGCTTGGGGGAAGCGCTGTCTGGGTACCAGGGAAAAATTCCCCAGACACATCCATGGCTTCCACCTGGCATGCTAGATTCTCCCTCAAGGAATTTTAAATTGAGACTTTTTTTGGCCATGCGCCTGCTCCCAATAACTGAGCTGTTTGGATGCATCAAATGGTCTGACCCCATTCAACTGATACTGCTCTAAATTATATATAATCATACTGCGAAGCATCCTCTGGTGAGGCGGGGAGAATGCCAGCAGGATGGCAGGAATTCCAGTGGGACATTCACCATGGCATGGGGCTGTGCCTCCTATGGTAGCAAGGTTTGGGGGTCAGCTCCGAGCCCTGTGCTGAAGCCCTGGTGTGCCAAATGTCACCATCTGTGCCACCTGCTGCTGCCACAGGCAGAGCTCCGATTGCCCAAGGGTTGGCTCCCATCCTCCCTCGCCCAGGAAGTTTCGGATTAGAGGCTGCACTGCCCATCCCCAGTGCTGCTGCCTGGCCCAGCCTGGCACGGGGTGCTGTGCCACCAGCCCAGCCCGCAGGCAGACCCAAAAGGCAGTGAAATTCACAGAATTTGAGGTCTGTGTTGGGGTCTGTAGAGAGTTCTCTGTTTCGAAGAGGAATGGCTTAGAGACAGGGACCCTGGTGCACCCCCACTGTTACACAACACACTTCCCAGGGCCACAGATTCTCTTTTACCCTGCAGGCGAGGCAGGAAAAGGACATGTAAGCATGTGCCTGAACTAGAGAGAAGGACAGTGTCGTGTAATGTTTTCATCTTACCTTCTGCCTCTGGGGGAAGTCTGACTTGGGGCATCTCGCCCAGGATACCCCGACACCGCTCCCTGAACTTGGGAGCAGAGGACGTTGGCATCTGCTGCCGTAGCTCTGACCTGCTCCGCTGTGCTGCCCAAGGGAATGATCCAGCCTCATGCCTCTGGGAAGTTGCCATTCCAGGCCTCTCAGGATTAATTCCTGGCCTTGGTTCCCACAGGGAAAGACCGGGATGACGTGGTTGTCCCGACGTCAGGAGGCAGGTACGACGTGCACCTGCGGACGCGGCAGCGCGTTGCCGTGTACTGGGAGGAGGAGGCGTCTGAAGTGCGTCGCTGCACCTGGTTTTACAAAGGAGACAAGGACAATAAGTTTATTCCCTACTCAGAGTCCTTCAGCGAGGAACTGGAGGTAAACACACCTTTCCCATTGGTTTCCATCCCAGCTTCTCCTTGTCACACACTGTCTCTGATGTCCCAAACCCCATACAAGGCCACTGGCACCGCAGTCAGGCCTGAGGACATGAACTCCAAAGAGGCTTTGGCACGGCATTCCTGCGGCTGATTGATGTAGCTGTGAGCACTGCCACGGCCTCCCCTTCCCCTGCCCTCGTCCGGCCTCGGTGCATCCTTCCACGGCACCTTAAAGTGCCAGGCTTTCCTTTGGGAAGATGCAAATGTAGAGATATGTAGACAGATGTATAAAAATACACATCCTTGCAATAATTCTATTCTGATGTACCAAAACCACAGTTCGAAGTTGATGGGGAAGTCTGATGCTGCTGCTGTCAAAGCGGCGAGTTCTTAAACACTCTCAGCAGGTGATCCTGGGATGACCCTGCTGCTCCTCCAGCTGATTTCTCTGCTTCTTTTACAAAGTGTTGATAAAAGATTCTGAAAACTGGGTGGGGAATGTCCCAGAAGGTTGAACATTCATGGGCATACTTCCAGCTGACTCACAGAGGGTGTTCTCTTCTGTAGGAAGCTTACATGATTGCCGTGACCCTGGATGAGTGGAAGAAGAAGCTGGAGTCCCCCAACAGAGAAGTCATTATCCTGCACAACCCAAAGGTGAGCAGGCCTGGTGATTTCTGTGGTGACCAGTGAGGACATCCCCTTGGGTCTCTTTGTGCTGTTCCCTTCAAATGGGTTTGTCCCAATGGCATTGCACTCACTTGCCTGTACCAGAGGCGAGGGCAATGGCTCTCTGTCTGCCACCAGCTTCACATTTCTTTTCAACACCCCTTTGGGCAAAGGGCAGCACAGTCTGGTACCACCCCGTGTCACCCGGCAGCTGCTGTAGCCAGAGCTGTCTCTGCTCTCGGGTCACTGACAGGCTCTCCTTGTTCCCAAGCTGATGGTTCACTACCATCCCGTCGCCAGCTCCGACGACTGGGTCTCCACCCCCACGGAACAAGGTCGGCCCCGCACTGTGAAGAGAGGAGTGGAGAACATCGCTGTCGAGATCCCCAGTGGTGAGCTTGCTTCTCCCTTCCACCCGTCCAAAACCCTGTGGAGTGTTTTCCAACCTGTTCGCTCAGAAAGACTGGCAGAAGCTCCCCTGATCCTTTAAGTGAAGTGCACATCAAAACATTTTGTGCCAAAAGGATCCAAATGGTTTCAGAGACCTCCCCAGCCCCAGCGAGCTGCAGATCCAGGGGAGGGTGGTGAGCTTCCAGCTCCTGTACAGAGACAGAGCTGTTGGGAGCTCTGCAGTGCCTGAAACTACCCCTGAGGTCTCGATGTCTGTTTGCACAGGAGGAGAGTTTCTTTCCCTGGTAGGGACACAGCGGTTTATCACTTACCTGTGTGCTGGTGGCTCTCTGGAGCACGTGCTCTCCCCATCGATGCAGCCAAGTGTCAGCTCTGTCCCCTCCCAGCTGCCCTGAGCCCCCAGTCAGGCCTCAGGACTTGTCCCCGTGGGGAGGTCAGGCAGTTACTCCATTTTCCATGTGTGCCTGCCCTCAGGAAGGCACGTATGCAAACTAAGGTGTGTGGGAAGTAGAGAACAGCCCTGACTCCAGCCCTGACTCCACCTGGGGCCTACATGGGAGGTGCAGCTCTGTGGGGCTGGGGTGGCTCGTCAGGGTGGGCTGGGCAGCTGGACTGAGACCTCCTGGCCCTGTGCTTCCCTGTGCTGAACGCTCCCCATGGCTGGGCAGGGGTGAACTGCCCAGAGCAGTGAGTGAGGGTGGTGGCAGAATGGGGACGAGCCACTGCGCCTTCCTCTACTGTCCCATTGGTCCAGATCCATTCCAGGGCAGGTGGCTGAATTTAGCAGGACCAAGAAACCCCACCACCCCTGAGGTGCAAATCCAGGCACCAGTAAGGGTTTTCATGGGCTGAGGTGAGGGTGGGAGGCTCCAGTCCCGCACAGCGGTGCTTCCAGCAGGTCGATTCCCTGCTAGGCGCCGTCTCCGCAGCCCTGAGCCCCTCTCCCCTCCTCAGGAGAGCCGCTGCAGATCGACCACCTGGTGTTCGTGGTGCACGGGATCGGCCCCGCCTGCGACATCCGCTTCCGCAGCATTGTGCAGTGCGGTAGGTGCGAGAGCTGGGAGCCCAGGGGCGCTCCCGCCGGGAGAAACCTCATCCTGGGCGACGGGAAACGCTGTCACGGAGCATCAAACCATCCCCACGCACTCGCCGGCTGCACGGCCAAACCTGCTGACTGTGGGGAGTGTGAATGGAATGCTCACTAATCCACCAAATCCCCCCTTCTGAAAAGGTTTAGGCAGCCGCTGTTCATCCCTTTTGCTTCACAACAGAGTTATTTTTTATAAATTTCTAAATGTGCCTTATCCTGACTGCCAGACTAAAGCCCTGCCCATGTGAAGGAGGCACAGATGGGGCAGTGAAATCCAGTAAACACACGTGGCAGGACTTGGAGCCTCCCCTGATCTCTAGTTAAAGATTCAGGGACTTAGGGGAGCAGCAGCAGCAGATTAAAGACCCCAGTGGGATTTCCCTCTAATGATCTTTCGTGGTATTAAGTGTTGTTGGTGCCACGAGCTGGTCCCAGAGCCCGGTGGATCTCCATAAGAGCTCTTCTCTTTTCCAGTGAACGATTTCAGGAATGTCTCGCTAAGCATGCTGCAAGCACACTTCAAGAAGGCCCAGGAGCAGCAGCAGGTTGGCCGGGTGGAGTTCCTGCCCGTGAACTGGCACAGCTCCCTCCACTCCACTGGCGTGGATGTGTAAGTGTCTGCAGGGATGGCAAGGTGCACAGGCAGCCTCCTCCCCTGGAAACTCCACTTTTTCTGTCCGAAAAGCAAAGGGAAAGCTGTGAGTTTTTAGGGTAGGGGTGAGCAGGTGAGACAGGGACCCCCAGAGCACTTCCCACTGCCATTCTGCAGCACACAGCAGGTGCCTGCTCCGATCAGCATCCAGAGAGCAGAGGCTTCTGCCTTTCCATGGCTGATCTGGGGAGGGGCCATGGACGCCCAAACCTTGCTAAAGGCCTCTGAGAACTGAGTACCCAATTCCTGCACTGCAGCACTGCTCTGCAGTGCCCCAGGAAGGGCAGAAAGCAGGCCAGGCTCCTGGGGAAGAAAGGACAGGCTCTTCATTCTTGGAATGTAAGAGCACAGGCTGTGCTTTGCCTTTGGTCTGGGCATAAGCCGAGGGTCTGGATTACAATGTACACCCTTGGGGACAGCGTCAGTCCTGCTCTAAACTTCTATTTTGCTTTAGAAACATGGTGGGGTTCCGTGGCTTCCTCAGCTGCAGCCCCCTCTCCCCTTTCCCCCGCAGTGACCTGGAGCGGATCACGCTGCCCAGCATCAACCGCCTGCGTCACTTCATCAATGACACCATCCTGGACGTGTTCTTCTACAACAGCTCCACCTATTGCCAGACCATCGTGGACACGGTGGCCTCGGAGATGAACCGCCTGCACCAGCTCTTCCTGCAGAGGAACCCGCAGTTCAAGGGCGGGGTGTCCATCGCGGGGCACAGCCTGGGTAAGGGCTCACCCGCGGCTCCTGCGAGCGCCAGGGGAGCAGGGAGGGAACAGCCATAGAATGCTTTGGGTTGGAAGGGACACCTTCCACTAAGACCAGGTTGCTCCAAGCCCCATCCCAGCTTCCAGGGGTGTGGCAGCCACAGCTTTGCTGGGCAGCCTGTGCTACTGCTTCACCACTGAGTAAAATAATTTCTTCCTGACATCTAATGTAGCCTGTCCTCTGTCAGTTTAAAGCCATTGTCCCTTGTCCTGTCACTGTCTGCCTGTGAAAAAGTTCAGGGTGCAGCTCTTCCATCCCAAAAAGGAGGTGGCTCGGGCTCTTCCCCTCTGGCTGCTGATGCTCTGCCCATGCCTGGTTTCTAGGGTCACTCATTTTGTTTGATCTCCTGACGAACCAGAAGGCTGATCCTGAGGAGGACAAGCACTGTGCACAGGTAATGGAGGCCACTGACCTCACTCCTGCAGCTGCGTGGGGATGGGGGAGAGAACCCAATATGCACAGGAGCAAACTGGTGAGCAGAAAGCACAATCCCTTCTGGATCTGTTCACAGGGGTCCAGGACAACCTCAAGCACAGGGGGTACTGAGGAAGTAAAAGAAATCCTGAGGAAGCTGGAGCTGTCTGAGTATTGTGATGTTTTTGAGAAGGAGAAAATGGACAGGCAAGCACTGGTGAGAAGTTCCCGTTTTACTGGCTCTTGTGGCTCTTCTTTGCTTTTCTTCCCCACCATCCCACCAGTGCACATCTTCTGGTACTGAGTCACACGTGAAACATCTCTGAGGAGGAACAGTCCCATAGAACAGACACCTCACCACGTCTTTGCTCCTGAACTAACACCAGCCTTGCTTATTTTCCAGTTCTTGTGCACAGAGACAAACCTTAAAGAAATGGGAATTCCCTTAGGGCCAAGAATGAAAATACTCCATTACCTCAGCTCCAAGACAGAGATGAAGGTTTGTTTTCTGCATGGCTTGTGCTCATCCCATCACATCTCATCCCATTCCATCCCTCTGACACAAGGACCCCTTTGTGCTGCTGCAGGATCAGAGCTCAGCAGCTCCCGGGCACAGCAAACGTGGAGCCGAGGCAGGGGTGTCCCAGCACGGGGACAGCACAGAGGATGGCAGGAATTGCCAATACCGGGACATTGGCTTAGGACAGGTAACAGCTGAGCTCTGGCTGCACCCACGAAGCCCTCGTAACACCAGCACAGAGATTGTCTCATGAACAAATCTGAACATCCCCCTCTCCCAGGTCTCGGCAAACTACCCCCAGCTGAACTACAAGCCCACCATCTTCTTTGCCTTTGGCTCTCCCATTGGGATGTTTCTCACAGTGCGAGGAGTGAAGCGCATCGACCCAAACTACAGCCTGCCCACCTGCAAAGGCTTCTTCAACATCTTCCACCCCGTAGGTATAAGAACCAGAGCTGTCCTGCGTGAGACACGTGGAGCATGAGCCCTGCCACTGTCCCCCTCTTCTGTGCAGTTTGACCCCGTGGCGTACCGGATCGAGCCCATGATCGTCCCGGACCTGGAGTTCGAGCCGATGCTGCTGCCCCACCACAAGGGCAGGAAGAGGATGCACCTCGGTACGGCACAGGCAGCCCCTGTCCCCCGGCCTGGGGCCGCTGCTGCAGCCCCCAGCCCCACACCCACCCCCCTCCTGCCTTGCAGAACTGAAGGAAGGGCTGACACGCATGAGCGTGGACCTGAAGAACAACCTGCTGGGGTCACTGCGTGTGGCCTGGCAGTCCTTCACCCGCGCCCCGGTGCCGGCCCTGGAGGCAGGGAGCACCGAGGCCGAAGCAGAGGCAGAGGCTGGCACAGAGAAGCAGCCAGGTCAGTGGTGGGGGGCAGGGGGGAGCCAAGGATGCAGCCTTAGGAGCTGCCAATGAAGCAGCGTGCCTGGATTCCTGCAGCCACACTGCCCATCATCTGTGCCCAGCAAAGGGATCGCCTTCAGGCTGTGGATGCACCTGGCTCTCCCCAAATGCTGTGGCCTTTTAGCATCTGATGAAGGGATTTTCTGGGGGGGGGTCTCAGCACACCACACCACGTTTTAAGCCTGTCCCCCTCCTCTGGCTGCTCCTTGCACTGCTGTTTCCAAGCACTTCAGCTGCTCCTTCCCTGTGTGAGCCGCAGAGGTGTGAAAGGAGGGCCTGGCCCTGCTGTTGTACTGTCATGGCTGCGGGTGCCCTGTGCCTGAACCACGCTGCTCTTCCTCTCTCCAGACACAAAGCCAGAGGAGCCCCCCACAGCAGTGAAGGAAGAGACCCCCCTCATCAACGTGGGGAGGCTGAATGGAGGGAACCGCATCGACTACGTGCTGCAGGAGAAGCCAATAGAGAGCTTCAACGAATACTTGTTTGCACTCCAGGGGCATCTCTGCTATTGGTAAGTGTCTGTGTAACGCTCAGGGCTTCAAATTCGCGTGTGGTGGAAGCAGAATGACATCAGTTTCACAGCCAGTGTAGTAAGAAAAGCCGTAACTGATCAAGGGAACAAGATCTTCTCCTGTCTGTGACACAGAGGCTGGGCAGGGACAGAGGAAGGAGACTTATGGTTCTCCTTGCCTTGTGCTGCCTGCATCTGCAGAGCACTGCATCTACTCCAGCCATCACAGATGTGCTGATAGAGTGCAGGGAAGCCTTCCCTTCTGATGCCCATGTCCTCCTCCTCCAGGGAGTCAGAAGACACCGTTCTGCTGGTTCTGAAGGAGATCTACCAGACACAAGGCATCACACTGGATCAACCTTTACCAGGAAGCCAGTGACCAACCTGTGCTGTTCTGGCTGTAAGTCACCTTTGCCTAAACCCCTTCTGGATTTCCTAGGACACCTCAGAGGAGATCTGGTTTGTTTGAGGGAGTAATATCCATTAGCTAAGGCAGGGAGCTTTTGCCAGCCTTTTTCTTTGGCCTGTCAGCACCTCTGGTTTCTTTCCTCTTCCCTGGACACAATCAGGCATGAGGAGAGAACCAAGGAGGGTCCAGGAGGCTGTGCTGGGTGGATTCTGGCTGCCTCACTGCAGCCAGAATTCCTGTGTTCTCCTTTTGCTTTCTTAGGTCCAGTTCCACTGAGTACTCACCCGGAAAGTCCAGATCTCTTCTCTGCCTTCCTCTCTCCTCTGCTGCCGTGTCCTGCATGCTACTTCCCAAGTACTTGCTGCTACCTGGAGATAAGGATGGATTTTTCTCCATTTTGGGTAGGGCTAGGGGGGAAACTGTCAAGGGAAAACCACTTCTGCTCAAACACACACAACACCTGTACAGTGACTCCTGTGGCAACGTGTACTTTTAACCCTCCACCCTGCGAGTCCCCACCCCAGCTCCTCCAGCACTGCAGCAGATGAGCTGTCCAGGCTCAGGCCCTGCACCTGGCTCGGTGAGGACACTCACAGCCTGGGACCTTGAGGAGAAAAAGCCTTAAATACAGAGCGTGAAAAGAGCTACAGCAGCCTTGGAGCAAGGGAGATTGCTGACTGCTGACACAAACACCCACGCCAGCACTGCAGGCCTGGGAGGCGAAGCCCAGGGCACAGGCTGCTGCTGAGCCAGCAGGGTCTGTCCACCAGCCACCTTCATGTCCCTGCACTGCTGCTGCATGTTTGTGCAGCCCTGGGCTGTGCCAGGCAGGGCTGCCCCATAAAGCACCTCGTGAGAGCGGCATGTTTGTGCTCCTTCCTGCTCTGGTGTGTTGGTGGTGATGTCTCAGCACCCTCACCCAGCCCACGCTGGCAGACCAAGGGCCTCCCCATGGCACTGACCAAGCCAGTGCCCAGCTGTACCTGCTCCGAGGAAAGCTTCACCTCCAGCTCCAGCCAGCCTGGGGACCAGCAGCTGCTCCTGGCAGTGTCAGGGCAGCGTGAGCCCTCTGTGCCCTGCAGGGGCATGGAGCAGCGCTGCCATCCCGTGGGGCTCTCAGGTGGTGACGGAGATCTTGCGCCCGCCGCACTCCTGTCCTTGTTTTTAGCTTTAAATATACAAAATGCAGCCAGCAAAGGTGGAGCCCAGATCCAGTAGGGTCTGGATACTGCAGGAATGACACCAGCTCTGTAGGCAGCTCAGTCTGCAGCTGCCTTGGAGCTCTGTTCTGAGAGGGACAGGGCTAGAGAGCCTCTGTGATCCTTCCCTGGCCACCGAAGCCCCCAGGCCGGCTCAGTGCCTGGGCTGGGGCTTCAGTGCTGTGTGAGGTGTTGCTGTGCAGCCTTTGGAAGAGCCAAACCCCTTTCCTTCCTGCTGACTTTTACCCTGCATGGGGTAAGGAGCCTTTTTCTCCCACAGCCTGTTGGTTTGTTTTTCCTCCATTGTCTGTTATTTGCACTATTGGAAGGGTTTTGTTTGCAGCCTCCATCCCTCCTCCCCTCCCAAGGAACAGAAGCTGTTCTTTACCTGACTGCAGGAACAGCCAAGCTGCTCAGTTGGCACCTGAAATACTGCTGGCTAAAGTCTCCTACAGGAGTAGGAGAAGGGACAGTTTTAACGTGGGACACTAACGATCAGCTTTTTAAGTTATGCACTTTGTTAAAAAAAAAAGAAGTTAAATACATTTTAAATGTTATTTAATGTCTTTTCCAGTAAAAGCCAAAATAAATAAGTAGATGACTGTGGTGTGTGCATGTCTGGGGGAAGAGGGAAGGGCTGGAGAATTCCATGAGCCGTTTTAGGGGAAAGTTAAGCTATTTCTGTAATTCTGTTGAATCTGCAGAGCCATTGAGGGTTCCAACTGCAGCTGATGGGCTGGTGTTTCATTACTGATGCACCTGCCTTGCTCTGCTGCAGCCTCACCTGTGCTGTTTGCATGTACACACACACGCGATGAAACTACACCTGTGTGTGAAGGGACCAGTGACAAACAGCTGCTCACAGAGCTCCTGCCAGCCCTGGATCTCGGCAGCACTCTCCCCTTCCTTGTCTGAGAGACAGACCATGGGCAGGGAAACGAGCACCTGTGCAGGATGCTCTCACAGAGGTGCAGGGATGCCCTCAGACACCATTTCATTTTCTGCTGTCATCTTAAAACTATATTAAAGCTGCAAGGAAAGATACAAAATGAGCACCCACCAGAAACCCCTTCAGACACCTGAGGAAATGGCTTATAAAGCAACAACCCAAGCCTCGAAGTAAAGTTTTAGTACCACAGCTCAGTACAAAAATTAAACTTTATTTGGGAAATTAGAAAAAACTCAAAGCTGGCAGGTCCTGCACTTCATTTCTCAGGAGAAGGGCTGGGACAGCTCAGCTGGATTGCAGGGAGGTGACCAATGGTGCTTCCTGGGCTGGACACAAGAATTCCCACAGACTGGGCACACTGGGTTGTGACATTTTCCCAGCTCTTGTTCAGGACCTTCGTACTGCAATTGTCTTTCCGCCCTGAGTGCCTCCCTCGCCTCACAGTGGGCCTGAAGAGGGGGTGGCCTACAGAATCCAATTAACCGAAGCAACACAAGGGCCTGGGCAGGAAACTCACCGGCTCTGCAGGGAACACCTGCCCAGGGGTTCATCCTCATCAGAGCCACTTCTCATGAGCAGCCTCCCCAAAGGCATCCAGGGGCCAGGCAGGACAGAGCCCATCTCTATATGTTCAGGTGGAAGCTGGGAGCTGGAGGCTTCTCCTCATGCGCCGGCAGCGGTTTGGGCTTGGCCAGAGATGGTTTGTGGCACGTGGGGTCTGCCAGGGGAGGGTAGTACTGCCTGTAGCACAGGTACGCGAGCGCCAAGCCCATCGCTGAGCCAACCAACACATCTGCGGGCGAAAGCAGAGGGAAGTTAACGGCCCTTCACCCTCGCAAGCCTCGTGATGGAATTCCCCAGCAGCAGCAGCTTTTCTGCTGGACCCATAACCTGACTTGGCTGTAAACCCAAGCTTGGCATGTATTTCAGAAAGGCATCAGTTCCCTGCAGGTGGCACCAAAATTGCCACTGGAGGAGTTAAACAACAACCAAAAAAACCAAAAAACCCAAATTGCTGTTGGGGGCTCTGAACCTCTGTGGCACCACAGCCCTCCCTGCCTGGAGTGCCCGCTCAGGGCACCTGCTGAGCCCTGTCCAGGAGCACTGGCAGATGCTGACCCACCTTCCCAGTGGTGCTTGTAGTCGCATGTGCGGGACACGGCGATGAGGGTGGCCAGGAAGAGCGGGAGGAGGAAGGCACAGAAGCGCAGGGCTCGGCCCCCCCGGCCTGGGACGAAGGTGTGCAGCTTCCCTGCCAGGTAGAAGGCTGAGAAGGCAAGACCAGCGAAGGCGACTGGAAGAGAATAGAACAGTGTTGGCTCAGAACATCTCCAGGCTTTGCAGCCAGACCCTCACCCTCTGCTGCTGCAGTGGAAGGGCTGTGAGAGGCATCTGTCCTGTCCCTGTGTGTTGAAGAATGGTTAGAGGATCAGGGGCATGGGTCATTGATAGAATTATGGGATCAATAAAAGAGCTGTACAAGCAAAAGGCCTGCAAGCAAAGGTTTGTGTGAGAAACTGTCTCCATGAGAAAGCACCTGTGTGAGAAACAAGCCTGAGAACAAAAAGGGAGTTTTGAGGATGTGCAGCTGTGCAGATAAGATGTACTGACCATGAGAAGGGAGGGTGAACTCTGAATTCTTTAATCATAACATAACTAGTAGAAGCTTGCCAATGTAGTTTAATTATGTAGAAGCAAAAATGCGCTTTGATAGGTTTAAGCCAATAAAGAGTTAACAAGCTGGTATACGATATAAGTGCCTCTGGATTGCTGATAAATGGAGCTTGCTTTATCAATCACATTGGTTGTCTGCAATGTCTTCCCCCGCCAAAGTCGTCGAACAGTTTCAACACCTGTGAGCCGAGGGAAGTACCAGCTGGGAGTGAGGGATCATCTGGGAGTGATGGATCCTAGGAGCTGGTACCTGGCACACATCCCTCCTCCCGGCGTTACAGACAGCATTGGACCACATTTCTCACCCCACGGCTTTGCAGAGGGAAACCTGAGTCCCCCGACCAGGTCAACAAATGCAGCCAAAGCTGTGGGGTGTGGGAAAGCAAATCCAAGCTCCCTCCCCCACCATGGGTCCTGCTCCCCACAGCTGCTGATCAGGGCTGCAGCAGGAAGGAGACGTGGAAAACTCACAGGAAGCGTGTCCGCTGGGGAAGCTTTTCCGCCCCTCTGTCACTCTGCGGGCGTCCCCTGTGCACACCAGCTCCGCGTTGGCTTGGCCGTCTGGGAAGCAGCGGTAAAAGAAGTCGGGCCGCGGCCTGGGACAGGGAAGTGAAGCTCAGGGCCCCCAGGCGTGGGCACGCCCAGCACCCGCGGAGCAGCACGGAGCTGCCCTTGCCAATGCGATTCTCTGCAGTGTGGGCCTAAATGAGCCCATCTGAATGATGGACAGAGACAGCAGCTCCCCAGTGTTTTTTCTAATACTGAATTGTCTTTACAGCTAGAAAAAACCACATTCTTTCCAGGCTGGGCACGTCCAAGTTCAGCTCCCAGCCCTGATCTGGCTATTGCAGACCTGCCTCCCCTGCCCTCCCCGCACGGCGCAGTTGGGAACCAGCCAGTCCTCACCTCCCCACAACGAGCTTCAGGGCATTTGTAAAAACCCCATTCAAGGCAAGAGCAAGGCTGGCAGCTGGGAGAGAGCAAAAGGGTCACATCAGCATCATCCCCACCTGAAAGTGCAGCACATTCAGGCATGGGCAGGGCTCAAGCTGCCTTCCTCTGGGACAAGGAGGAGCTCACCAAGGCAGGCTTCCCGCGTGTCCTCGCGGTCGGCGCTCATGAACAGCCTCGCCAGGATGATGAGCAACAAAGGAGACAGAAATGCGATGAACTGCACAAAACAGGGAGAATTTTAGGTGTCAGTGAAGGAGGTTTAAATTCTCACCAGAACACAGCAACAGTTACTCCAGAACTCCAAGTACACTTCCCTTCCTCAAAGCCAAGCAGCGATCTGTCCTCTCCAACCACTGCCAGTTCCAACAGAACACAATCCCCACCAGCTGGATTTGCAGCAGGCCCTGATCAGCCCAGCATATCCTTCGGCTCTCAGACTGCTCTTCTGGCACAGAGTGCTGCTCTGGCTGGTTATTGGGGGTGTCCCCAGCCACGGCACCTCAGCTCTCCCCTCCCTGCAAGCCCCAGCATTAGCACTCTGTCAGCAGCACCCGCGCCTGTCAGCAAAACCACAGGAGCTGCTGATTCAGAGCAACCAGTTATCATCATCCCCATCTCAGCCCTGGGGGATTTCATCCTGGGACATCCACACCACGGCTCCCATGGAGTGTTCCCACCTGAACTCTGGCACATGTCCTGCTTTACACTGTCTGTTCCAAATGCTATCCCGAGGTTTTGTCCTTAATGTTTAGTGGCCACCTCTTGCAGAAAATCCCACCTGCCATTTGCCAAATCAAGAGCCACAGCCCCTCACCTCACACCTGTGACAGAGGAAGTCAATCCCTCTGGCACACTGCTGTCTCCTGGAAATCCAACACAGAGTTAGTCACTCTTCTAACCAAGCCTGAAGCCCTTGGGAAAACATTTGACAATAAAATCGTAATAAATCTCTGCTAAAAATAGCTGCTTGCAAGGAAAACATTCCCTGATAGAGAGAGCTATGCTATCTTCTATGTGCCTGGTAACTTAGACGTGGAATGGATTATGGACAACAGTACAAAGTCCCCACTAGTTTATGAACTTCAAATCCCAAAGGCAACCCTGCATGGTAAAGCCTCAAAATACGACAAAAATCACTGTAAGTTTGGCCTAGTTGGTACTAATCTCACAGGATGGGGACCACCGGGGACCATCAAGTCCAACCCCTCTGCTCAGGGTCCTCAGAGCACATCACCCAGGATTGTGTCCAGATGGATTTTGAGTATCTCCAGGTAAGGAGAACTCCCACTGTCTGGGCAGCCCCTGTCAGTGCTCAATCACCCACACAGGAAAGTTGAGGCGGAAATCCCCATGTTCCAGCTTGTGCCTCTTGCCCCACTGAGCAGAGCCTGGCTCCATCCTCACAGCCCCTCCCTTCAGCTGTTTATCCACATGGATACAATATCCAGCACTTCCAGCAACGTGCACCAGGAGCTGCAGGTACTGCAGTGCAAGCCTTTAGCCAGCAGCTCTGCTTTAAAAGGAGAGCTTGTAATTTGAGAATAAGTCAAAGTAAATGCGGGAAACACTGGCACAGGCTGCCCAGAGAAGCTGTGGATGCCCCATCCCTGGAACTGGTCACAGCCAGGTTGCGCAGGGCTTGGTCTGGTGGAAAGGGGGCGGGCATCCCCCATAGTGGGAGGGACGAAATGATCTTTTAAGGTGCCTTCCGACCCAAAGCACTCCACGAACCCACTGAACTTACAAACATGAGCACTGTGGGAACATGGTCCACTTCAACGTAGGGGTTTTTGTAGAGCCACATCTCCTCGGGCTGCACCACGCGCTGGAAGGGCGGCAGGAACTCCATGATCCTGGAACAACAAGACAAGCGAATGAGCCCCGGGGCGGGGGCGGGGAGGGCGGCGGGCGGGGGTCCCGCACCCACCCGAAGGTGGCGAGGAGCAGCGCCCGCAGCGCGCTCTCGGCCGCCAGCTCCGCTCGCCGCATGGCCACTGCCCGCCCGCGGAGCCGCCGGGGCGGGGCGAGCGCAGCCTCCGCGCCCGGCCCGGAGGAGGGACCCGCAGCCGGAGTCCCGTTATCCCCCCGCCCCGCCCCGAGACGGAACTGACTCATCTCATCATTGGAACATTCAGAACGATTTATTGAAGTCAACCTCAAGCAAAAATTTCAGATCAGTGGAATGTCATTAAAAACCTTTCCAAAGGAATCCTCACGGAAAAGCCAAAAAAACAAACAACCAAGAAAAAAAAAAAAAAAAAAAAAACCAAAAAAACAAACAAAAAAACCCCCCCCAAACAAACAAACAATAAAAACCCCAAAAAAACCCAAACAAAAACCAAACAAAAAACCCCCAAACAAACAAACCAAAAAAACAAACCAAAACAAAAAAATCCCACATCTGAATTCCAGAGTATTTGTAAAATAAAATAAAAAAAAAAGGCAACATCTCAGTAAATAGAATGTACAAAAATTATATGTTCTACCATCACACACAGTCAGTAAGAAGCTAAAATATTACAGGCAAGTCTCAATACGCTCTACCTAGAGGACAGGAGCTATCTATGTACAGGGAACCAGCTTTACAGGCTTCACACTATGCAAGAGGACAGAGGCCAACACAAACCCCCCAAAATATTGGATATCTCAAAGTCTATGCGGCAACATCAAGTCATGATACAGTAATGCCCCGTGGAATCAGACACTCCTCGTTAGTGCCAGGGCTGCGTCAGCGTCCAAAAACTCTTCGATACCGACTTCGGTGAATATCGATGCTTTGCTATTAAAGACTCGAGTGATTTCGTTAAAATAACATTTCACAGAATCTACAAAGTTTGTTACAGATAAACAAAGTCTACAGAAATAACGACTCTACAAAGGTCCATCTTACAGAGCACGTGGGGATGGAGACGGATCCGCGGGGATCTGTGTTGTGCAACATCACTCGTGTGGAGACAAACGGGTTGGGGTCCTCACAGCACCCGCAATGCAAACCCCCAACCCCCCCAAGCCCCCGGCTCAAACGGGACATGATCCCCCCGGGGGCTGCGGCAACGCCGTTGGCTTGTTGGAAAAGTGACACCAGAAATGAGATACAGATCCACCTGGGAATAGGGAGCGTAGGGGTTCATCCAGTCTGTTTATGACCCAAAAGCGAGAGAAAACTGCAAGGTGCGGGGTTCCCACAGACCCCACACAGCTGGGATCTCCCGAGGGACCCCAGGCAGCCACCTGCCCCTGGAGCTGGCGGTGGCACAGGGAGGGCACAGCCCCGGGGAACAGGGAGTGGTGAATGGCTTTGGCAAATTCATACATGTTTTCCCTTTTTTATTCACATTAATCACAGAAATCCCCTACACAAAGCACAGTTCCAGCTCCCTACCTCCCACTCTGGAGCAGCAAGACCCCTCCCAGGGGAACACAGACCTGAGCTGCTCACTCAGAAATACAGTATCACAGGGAACAGCTTTTCTTTTCTTCCTGTTTTGCCTTCTGTTTCTTTCTCCTTTTTCCCCCTCAGAACAACACTGGGACTACATCCAACGTGTAGGAGTGTATCATAAGTGCAAATGTTTTTGCTACACAAAGAGAAATGGTGGGGAAAGCTGATGGGAATGGGAAGCAAAGGGACAGCATTGCTCCAAGGTCGCCGTCTCCCACGCGACACCTGGTGAACACACACCTCCGAGATGGCTGCTTCCAAACCCTCCCGTTTGCCATGGATCCACTGTACAGCGGGAGCAGGAAGGAACTTGGGGGAAGTCAAGGACATTTTCAATGCAGTATACAAAAAATTATGTATAAATAAAAAAGCTGTAAAAGGAACCGCAGAGCTTCAAGTACATTAAACCCTGAATTCAATGAGGCAGAGGTTTCCATGTTAAAGTGACTTCTCCGTACCAGCATCGGACACCCCCATCCCACCCTCCCCCCTCCCCGCCCACATAATTCTGTAAAGTTTCAATATATACAGATTTTATGCTCATTGATAATTATGTCTAGTAATTGTGTCTTTCCCATTCTATCCTGAAATTAAGATAAAAGAAGGGAGAAGGGTTTTTTTAGAAGAAAGGCCAAAAATCCACATTCCGGCCCTATTACTCCATTTGAGCTGATTCTTCAAGACCATGTGGTGACCAGAGAAGGTGATTTGCCCACAAATTCTCCTTCCTGAGCTGCAAATGCCTTCAACAGTCTATGGACAGGACAAGTCTATACAATAACCTGACAGCTACAGCAGCTAATGCTTGCACCATGTGTTCAGGAATGGGTGGAACCAGCCTCCGTACCACTGGAATCACAGAATCATGGAATTCTTGCGTCTAGACTCATCTGGCCACGGGCTGCAGGATGCCTGCACTGTGCTCAGGTGCAGCTGCAGAGGAAAAGTTCCAGTAAACCACAAACCCTGTTCCCTGGGCAGGCCAGCTCAGGCACTGCCCAGGTGCCAGAACTGGAGGCAGCAGATCACCAGAAGTGTGGGGCCACCCCAACAATTTAACACAAAAGTAAGGGGAAAATGTGCTGGTGTGTTCCCATGAAGGAACAACAATGTGCTGGGACAGCACACTGCAGTTCTCCACCAAAATCACCAGCTCTGTGGATTTCCTCTAGATCTCAGCATGAAATGACCAAACTATCCAAGATTCCTTGTTTTGGAGCCCACACAAATGAATTCAGCAGCTGCCTCCCACCCTGCTGAAGCCAAACCATCAGAACAGCTGCAGAATCTTTTCCTTACAAAGGAACTGCACTAAGAAACTACATTCTGGTTACTCAGTTTACAAAGACATGATTAAAATGTGCATTTTAACATCTGAGTCTGGCACTCAGAACAGCCCCTCCAGCCACCAAGATCCTCTGAACCGGCTTTTCCTCATCTAACAATGTTAAAGCTTTTTGAAAGATTTACCTTCTCTTCAGTTCAGAGTTTTATTCACAAACTGAACAACCTCACAAACCACCTCGTGTTTTCCCTTCTGAGTCCAAGCCCAGCTGTTGGCTGCTATGAATCTTTTTTTTGGTGGAAAAAAAGCATCTCTAAGAAGTTTGAACACAAAGTGAACCAAGACATCGAGTGGCACAGGAGGAGCAGCAGCCTCCATCACAGCATTTGAGAAGTTCTAAGCCTTCTGTGCCCTCCCTGTGTCCTGTGCCCTGGCACAGCACTGTGGCACAGCCCAGGTGGCCACTGACAGCCGTGGCTCCCATCCAATGCTCCCAAGGTGTCCTGGTGCTGCCACACCACGTCCCTCTGCTCAGCAGGTCACCATGGACACGGAATGAAAGGAGCAGGCCAGTGCACTCACACAGCAGCACGATATCAACATATCTGATATATATATATATATATAAAATATATCAGCTGATATCTGCAATATCAGAATGCTTTGACTTCCAAGAGAAAATCACTGAACATTATCCAGCCTAATAAATCATGTAAAGTGAACACCTCAGGCCCTACAGTGGGTCTTGTGGTAGCAAGAGCTGTGTTTGGAATTTCTGAGAAGGTTAAACATCCTCAATAAGAGCTTAAAAAGAGACATTTCTCACACAAAACCTTAAGAAAAATAAAATCCCTTTTGTAATTTTTTTTTCTTTAAAAATACCAAAATCCAGCAGTGCTTTCCAGCAGGGTTAGTGTCGGACCCTCACTGGAGCACGGCCCACAGCAGGAAGTGCTTTAGGAATCCCAAGAGCTGCTGCCTCAGCACTGCCCTGACACCTGTGGGTTCTGTCACCCCAGGGAGGTGTGGGCAGGTGCTCTGGGCCGAGTCCACGGCACAGCAGCTGTAGTGTATCTATCACTCTATCATTGCACACACACAAAAACCTCCCCCTGTACATAAATTTGAGGATGAGAAGGACACCAGGCAGAGGCAAGACACGCTCTAAATTCCACATAGACCTTTTCAGCCTATTTTCTTGATCTGAGAAGTCTCCGTGTTCCCGTAGGTTTGTGTAAGCAGTTTTACAGAGACAAGGTTCTTAATTCTTCAATTCAGCCAGATGCCAGCAACACTTGATTATTTTCAGTACCCACGAGCAAAGGCTGGCAGGGAGTAGCTATTATCAGCACACAAGTCAGAAGTACTCGCTGTACCAGAGTGGGGGGGACACACACAGTGCTTGGTGAGATCGTGGGCTGGGGGGGAAGAGTCACCAAAACTAGTTCCAGCCTGGGGACACCAGTGCCCCATGGCTCCTTGCACAAAAGAATGGGGGAAGATAGGTTTTCTAAAGAAAGTCTGGAGCAGGAGCCAACCTAAGCCACTTC